>NW_028133252.1:0-551144 GCF_964374135.1 Grampus griseus | reverse complement strand
CAGGGGCACTGTAATTCACAAACCTGCAGAGTTATAAATGACAGCTATCGTCCAAAAATATACTGAAGTAAGGCTGCCAAGAGGACTTGAAAGCGGGGCAGAATTGCAGGAAACCGATTTCAGGAGGTAGACTGGAATTGCAGTTAAAGCATAGGAAAAGAGGCAGAACGTCCACAATGATGCACTTGGCCAAAAAGGGCGTATGCGTTTTTTCCTGAATATATTCAGGAAAAAACGCATACGCCCTTTTTGGCCAACCAAGCAAGCTTGCAAAGGAAATCTGCACTACAATGAAGTCTCACTTCCCCCCGGTCAAAAGGGCCATCTGAAAAAAGTGTAAAATCCAGAAGGCAGGACAGGCCATGGAGAACTGGGAGCCTTGTTATGCTGATGGGCGGGATGTAAATTGCCAACAGCCACTCGGGAGAAGTGTATGGTGTTTCCTGAAACATCTAAAAACCAAAGCAACAGAGCCTACGGCACTTCCACTTATGGTCCTATAGCTTAGGGAAATTAAAATCAAAAAGACACAGCCACCCCAAAGTTTGGGACGGCTCTGTTTACAAGAACCTCGTTTACGGTACAAGTTCAATATCGCAGAAAGTGAGTAATGGATAAAGAAGTTGTGGTACTTACGTACAATGCAATATCACTCAGCAATGAAATCTATGTCATCAGGCCCGTAGCAGCATAATGAGGGGATTCAGGTATGATGATTCTAACTGAAATAAGTCACACAGAAAAAGAAACATCATAAGATATCACTAATACACGGAATGTAAACTTGGCTACACAGGAACTGAAATACAAAACAGAACAGGGTCTCAAATTTAGAAAACCAACTTATGCTTGCTAAGGGGAAAGGTGAGTTGGGGTGCTGCCTAAAACCAGAGATTGAAATGAGCACAGATAAAGTTCCTTAAGCCAAATATGGAATAGACAAGAGCTACACCTTGCTCAACGAAATGGACTCAACACCTCATATTAAACGCCTAAGAATGTACCTGACTAGTAAGTATCTTAAAACCTACAGATTGCTATGTCTCCGAAAGAGAATCAAGCGTGTGTACAGGGGCATAAACGCAGCAGTGATAGGATTGGAGAGGTTCGGTGAGCAAATGAAGACCCTTTGAAGTCATATTGCATGGTACCCATTCCACGGGTCTCAACTCTCCAGGTTTAAGGGATTCTTCCTTCAGCTAAAACATGCATGTGGAACCCAGAGTATGATCCACCGTGCGATCGGGAGACGTGTTCAAATATGTCTCAGTTCTCGTCCCCTGGTACTCGGGTGCAACATTCCAGACGCTTTACTAACACTCTCCCGACTTGAAGATTCAGTGCCTTTAACCTCCTGTTTGGCCCAGTTTGCAATTTCTGCGGAAGATGAACAGGAATAGGGAGAACCAATGAGAGACTAGCTGGAGGTGTCTGGACGGGCAAATTTAACTCTCATTTCCCACCAGGAAGAGGAATTAACCAAAGGCTCAGCGTGCCGTGGCGGAACCAGATTAGGGCCTGAAGCAATCATGCGGTGTTCCGACCATCTCACAAGAAAGCGAGTTGAAGAAAGGAGCTCAGGGGCCCTGTAATTCACAAACCTGCAGAGTTATAAATGACAGCTATCGTCCAAAAATATAGTGAAGTAAGGCTGCCAAGAGGACTTGAAAGCGGGGCAGAATTGCAAGAAACCGATTTCAGGAGGTAGACTGGAATTGCAGTTAAAGCATAGGAAAAGAGGCAGAACGTCCACAATGATGCACTTGGCCAAAAAGGGCGTATGCGTTTTTTCCTGAATATATTCAGGAAAAAACGCATACGCCCTTTTTGGCCAACCAAGCAAGCTTGCAAAGGAAATCTGCACTACAATGAAGTCTCACTTCCCCCCGGTCAAAAGGGCCATCTGAAAAAAGTGTAAAATCCAGAAGGCAGGACAGGCCATGGAGAACTGGGAGCCTTGTTATGCTGATGGGCGGGATGTAAATTGCCAACAGCCACTCGGGAGAAGTGTATGGTGTTTTCTGAAACATCTAAAAAACAAAGCAACAGAGCCTAGGGCACTTCCACTTATGGTCCTATAGCTTAGGGAAATTAAAATCAAAAAGACACAGCCACCCCAAAGTTTGGGACGGCTCTGTTTACAAGAACCTCGTTTACGGTACAAGTTCAATATCGCAGAAAGTGAGTAATGGATAAAGAAGTTGTGGTACTTACGTACAATGCAATATCACTCAGCAATGAAATCTATGTCATCAGGCCCATAGCAGCATAATGAGTGGATTCAGGTATGATGATTCTAACTGAAATAAGTCACACAGAAAAAGAAACATCATAAGATATCACTAATACACGGAATGTAAACTTGGCTACACAGGAACTGAATTACAAAACAGAACAGGGTCTCAAATTTAGAAAACCAACTTATGCTTGCTAAGGGGAAAGGTGAGTTAGGGTGCTGCCTAAAACCAGAGATTGAAATGAACACAGATAAAGTTCCTTAAGCCAAATATGGAATAGACAAGAGCTACTCCTTGCTCAACGAAATGGACTCAACACCCCATATTAAATGCCTAAGAATGTACCTGACTAGTAAGTATCTTAAAACCTATGGATTGCTATGTCTCCGAAAGAGAATCAAGCGTGTGTACAGGGGCATAAACGCAGCAGTGATAGGATTGGAGAGGTTCGGTGAGCAAATGAAGACCCTTTGAAGTCATATTGCATGGTACCCATTCCACGGGTCTCAACTCTCCAGGTTTAAGGGATTCTTCCTTCAGCTAAAACATGCATGTGGAACCCAGAGTATGATCCACCGTGCGATCGGGAGACGTGTTCAAATATGTCTCAGTTCTCGTCCCCTGGTACTCGGGTGCAACATTCCAGACGCTTTACTAACACTCTCCCGACTTGGAGAGTCAGTGCCTTTAACCTCCTGTTTGGCCCAGTTTGCAATTTCTGCGGAAGATGAACAGGAATAGGGAGAACCAATGAGAGACTAGCTGGAGGTGTCTGGACGGGCAAATTTAACTCTCATTTCCCACCAGGAAGAGGAATTAACCAAAGGCTCAGCGTGCCGTGCCGGAACCAGATTAGGGCCTGAAGCAATCCTGCGGTGTTGCGACCAGCTCACAAGAAAGCGAGTTGAAGAAAGGAGCTCAGGGGCACTGTAATTCATAAACCTGCAGAGTTACAAATGACAGCTATCGTCCAAAAATATACTGAAGTAAGGCTGCCAAGAGGACTTGAAAGCGGGGCAGAATTGCAAGAAACCGATTTCAGGAGGTAGACTGGAATTGCAGTTAAAGCATAGGAAAAGAGGCAGAACGTCCACAATGATGCACTTGGCCAAAAAGGGCGTATGCGTTTTTTCCTGAATATATTCAGGAAAAAACGCATACGAACTTTTTGGCCAACCAAGCAAGCTTGCAAAGGAAATCTGCACTACAATGAAGTCTCACTTCCCCCCGGTCAAAAGGGCCATCTGAAAAAAGTGTAAAATCCAGAAGGCAGGACAGGCCATGGAGAACTGGGAGCCTTGTTATGCTGATGGGCGGGATGTAAATTGCCAACAGCCACTCGGGAGAAGTGTATGGTGTTTCCTGAAACATCTAAAAAACAAAGCAACAGAGCCTAGGGCACTTCCACTTATGGTCCTATAGCTTAGGGAAATTAAAATCAAAAAGACACAGCCACCCCAAAGTTTGGGACGGCTCTGTTTACAAGAACCTCGTTTACGGTACAAGTTCAATATCGCAGAAAGTGAGTAATGGATAAAGAAGTTGTGGTACTTACGTACAATGCAATATCACTCAGCAATGAAATCTATGTCATCAGGCCCGTAGCAGCATAATGAGGGGATTCAGGTATGATGATTCTAACTGAAATAAGTCACACAGAAAAAGAAACATCATAAGATATCACTAATACACGGAATGTAAACTTGGCTACACAGGAACTGAATTACAAAACAGAACAGGGTCTCAAATTTAGAAAACCAACTTATGCTTGCTAAGGGGAAAGGTGAGTTGGGGTGCTGCCTAAAACCAGAGATTGAAATGAACACAGATAAAGTTCCTTAAGCCAAATATGGAATAGACAAGAGCTACTCCTTGCTCAACGAAATGGACTCAACACCCCATATTAAACGCCTAAGAATGTACCTGACTAGTAAGTATCTTAAAACCTATGGATTGCTATGTCTCCGAAAGAGAATCAAGCGTGTGTACAGGGGCATAAACGCAGCAGTGATAGGATTGGAGAGGTTCGGTGAGCAAATGAAGACCCTTTGAAGTCATATTGCATGGTACCCATTCCACGGGTCTCAACTCTCCAGGTTTAAGGGATTCTTCCTTCAGCTAAAACATGCATGTGGAACCCAGAGTATGATCCACCGTGCGATCGGGAGACGTGTTCAAATATGTCTCAGTTCTCGTCCCCTGGTACTCGGGTGCAACATTCCAGACGCTTTACTAACACTCTCCTGACTTGGAGAGTCAGTGCCTTTAACCTCCTGTTTGGCCCAGTTTGCAATTTCTACGGAAGATTAACAGGAATAGGGAGAACCAATGAGAGACTAGCTGGAGGTGTCTGGACGGGCAAATTTAACTCTCATTTCCCACCAGGAAGAGGAATTAACCAAAGGCTCAGCGTGCCGTGCCGGAACCAGATTAGGGCCTGAAGCAATCCTGCGGTGTTGCGACCAGCTCACAAGAAAGCGAGTTGAAGAAAGGAGCTCAGGGGCACTGTAATTCACAAACCTGCAGAGTTATAAATGACAGCTATCGTTCAAAAATATACTGAAGTAAGGCTGCCAAGAGGACTTGAAAGCGGGGCAGAATTGCAAGAAACCGATTTCAGGAGGTAGACTGGAATTGCAGTTAAAGCATAGGAAAAGAGGCAGAACGTCCACAATGATGCACTTGGCCAAAAAGGGCGTATGCGTTTTTTCCTGAATATATTCAGGAAAAAACGCATACGCCCTTTTTGGCCAACCAAGCAAGCTTGCAAAGGAAATCTGCACTACAATGAAGTCTCACTTCCCCCCGGTCAAAAGGGCCATCTGAAAAAAGTGTAAAATCCAGAAGGCAGGACAGGCCATGGAGAACTGGGAACCTTGTTATGCTGATGGGCGGGATGTAAATTGCCAACAGCCACTCGGGAGAAGTGTATGGTGTTTCCTGAAACATCTAAAAAACAAAGCAACAGAGCCTAGGGCACTTCCACTTATGGTCCTATAGCTTAGGGAAATTAAAATCAAAAAGACACAGCCACCCCAAAGTTTGGGACGGCTCTGTTTACAAGAACCTCGTTTACGGTACAAGTTCAATATCGCAGAAAGTGAGTAATGGATAAAGAAGTTGTGGTACTTATGTACAATGCAATATCACTCAGCAATGAAATCTATGTCATCAGGCCCGTAGCAGCATAATGAGGGGATTCAGGTATGATGATTCTAACTGAGATAAGTCACACAGAAAAAGAAACATCATAAGATATCACTAATACACGGAATGTAAACTTGGCTACACAGGAACTGAATTACAAAACAGAACAGGGTCTCAAATTTAGAAAACCAACTTATGCTTGCTAAGGGTAAAGGTGAGTTGGGGTGCTGCCTAAAACCAGAGATTGAAACGAACACAGATAAAGTTCCTTAAGCCAAATATGGAATAGACAAGAGCTACACCTTGCTCAACGAAATGGACTCAACACTTCATATTAAACTCCTAAGAATGTACCTGACTAGTAAGTATCTTAAAACCTACAGATTGCTATGTCTCCGAAAGAGAATCAAGCGTGTGTACAGGGGCATAAACGCAGCAGTGATAGCATTGGAGAGGTTCGGTGAGCAAATGAAGACCCTTTGAAGTCATATTGCATGGTACCCATTCCACGGGTCTCAACTCTCCAGGTTTAAGGGATTCTTCCTTCAGCTAAAACATGCATGTGGAACCCAGAGTATGATCCACCGTGCGATCGGGAGACGTGTTCAAATATGTCTCAGTTCTCGTCCCCTGGTACTCGGGTGCAACATTCCAGACGTTTTACTAACACTCTCCCGACTTGGAGAGTCAGTGCCTTTAACCTCCTGTTTGGCCCAGTTTGCAATTTCTGCGGAAGATGAACAGGAATAGGGAGAACCAATGAGAGACTAGCTGGAGGTGTCTGGACGGGCAAATTTAACTCTCATTTCCCACCAGGAAGAGGAATTAACCAAAGGCTCAGCGTGCCGTGCCGGAACCGGATTAGGGCCTGAAGCAATCCTGCGGTGTTGCGACCAGCTCACAAGAAAGCGAGTTGAAGAAAGGAGCTCAGGGGCACTGTAATTCACAAACCTGCAGAGTTATAAATGACAGCTATCGTCCAAAAATATACTGAAGTAAGGCTGCCAAGAGGACTTGAAAGCGGGGCAGAATTGCAGGAAACCGATTTCAGGAGGTAGACTGGAATTGCAGTTAAAGCATAGGAAAAGAGGCAGAACGTCCACAATGATGCACTTGGCCAAAAAGGGCGTATGCGTTTTTTCCTGAATATATTCAGGAAAAAACGCATACGCCCTTTTTGGCCAACCAAGCAAGCTTGCAAAGGAAATCTGCACTACAATGAAGTCTCACTTCCCCCCGGTCAAAAGGGCCATCTGAAAAAAGTGTAAAATCCAGAAGGCAGGACAGGCCATGGAGAACTGGGAGCCTTGTTATGCTGATGGGCGGGATGTAAATTGCCAACAGCCACTCGGGAGAAGTGTATGGTGTTTTCTGAAACATCTAAAAAACAAAGCAACAGAGCCTAGGGCACTTCCACTTATGGTCCTATAGCTTAGGGAAATTAAAATCAAAAAGACACAGCCACCCCAAAGTTTGGGACGGCTCTGTTTACAAGAACCTCGTTTACGGTACAAGTTCAATATCGCAGAAAGTGAGTAATGGATAAAGAAGTTGTGGTACTTACGTACAATGCAATATCACTCAGCAATGAAATCTATGTCATCAGGCCCGTAGCAGCATAATGAGTGGATTCAGGTATGATGATTCTAACTGAAATAAGTCACACAGAAAAAGAAACATCATAAGATATCACTAATACACGGAATGTAAACTTGGCTACACAGGAACTGAAATACAAAACAGAACAGGGTCTCAAATTTAGAAAACCAACTTATGCTTGCTAAGGGGAAAGGTGAGTTGGGGTGCTGCCTAAAACCAGAGATTGAAATGAGCACAGATAAAGTTCCTTAAGCCAAATATGTAATAGACAAGAGCTACACCTTGCTAAACGAAATGGACTCAACACCTCATATTAAATGCCTAAGAATGTACCTGACTAGAAAGTATCTTAAAACCTATGGATTGCTATGTCTTCGAAAGAGTATCAAGCGTGTGTACAGGGGCATAAACGCAGCAGTGATAGGATTGGAGAGATTCAGTGAGCAAATGAAGACCCTTTGAAGTCATATTGCATGGTATCCATTCCACGGGTCTCAACTCTCCAGGTTTAAGGGATTCTTCCTTCAGCTAAAACATGCATGTGGAACCCAGAGTATGATCCACCGTGTGATCGGGAGACGTGTTCAAATATGTCTCAGTTCTCGTCCCCTGGTACTCGGGTGCAACATTCCAGACGCTTTACTAACACTCTCCCGACTTGGAGAGTCAGTGCCTTTAACCTCCTGTTTGGCCCAGTTTGCAATTTCTGCGGAAGATGAACAGTAATAGGGAGAACCAATGAGAGACTAGCTGGAGGTGTCTGGACCGGCAAATTTAACTCTCATTTCCCACCAGGAAGAGGAATTAACCAAAGGCTCAGCGTGCCGTGCCGGAACCAGATTAGGGCCTGAAGCAATCCTGCGGTGTTGCGACCAGCTCACAAGAAAGCGAGTTGAAGAAAGGAGCTCAGGGGCACTGTAATTCACAAACCTGCAGAGTTATAAATGACAGCTATCGTTCAAAAATATACTGAAGTAAGGCTGCCAAGAGGACTTGAAAGCGGGGCAGAATTGCAAGAAACCGATTTCAGGAGGTAGACTGGAATTGCAGTTAAAGCATAGGAAAAGAGGCAGAACGTCCACAATGATGCACTTGGCCAAAAAGGGCGTATGCGTTTTTTCCTGAATATATTCAGGAAAAAACGCATACGCCCTTTTTGGCCAACCAAGCAAGCTTGCAAAGGAAATCTGCACTACAATGAAGTCTCACTTCCCCCCGGTCAAAAGGGCCATCTGAAAAAAGTGTAAAATCCAGAAGGCAGGACAGGCCATGGAGAACTGGGAGCCTTGTTATGCTGATGGGCGGGATGTAAATTGCCAACAGCCACTCGGGAGAAGTGTATGGTGTTTCCTGAAACATCTAAAAAACAAAGCAACAGAGCCTAGGGCACTTCCACTTATGGTCCTATAGCTTAGGGAAATTAAAATCAAAAAGACACAGCCACCCCAAAGTTTGGGACGGCTCTGTTTACAAGAACCTCGTTTACGGTACAAGTTCAATATCGCAGAAAGTGAGTAATGGATAAAGAAGTTGTGGTACTTATGTACAATGCAATATCACTCAGCAATGAAATCTATGTCATCAGGCCCGTAGCAGCATAATGAGGGGATTCAGGTATGATGATTCTAACTGAGATAAGTCACACAGAAAAAGAAACATCATAAGATATCACTAATACACGGAATGTAAACTTGGCTACACAGGAACTGAATTACAAAACAGAACAGGGTCTCAAATTTAGAAAACCAACTTATGCTTGCTAAGGGTAAACGTGAGTTGGGGTGCTGCCTAAAACCAGAGATTGAAACGAACACAGATAAAGTTCCTTAAGCCAAATATGGAATAGACAAGAGCTACACCTTGCTCAACGAAATGGACTCAACACTTCATATTAAACTCCTAAGAATGTACCTGACTAGTAAGTATCTTAAAACCTACAGATTGCTATGTCTCCGAAAGAGAATCAAGCGTGTGTACAGGGGCATAAACGCAGCAGTGATAGGATTGGAGAGGTTCGGTGAGCAAATGAAGACCCTTTGAAGTCATATTGCATGGTACCCATTCCACGGGTCTCAACTCTCCAGGTTGAAGGGATTCTTCCTTCAGCTAAAACATGCATGTGGAACCCAGAGTATGATCCACCGTGCGATCGGGAGACGTGTTCAAATATGTCTCAGTTCTCGTCCCCTGGTACTCGGGTGCAACATTCCAGACGTTTTACTAACACTCTCCCGACTTGGAGAGTCAGTGCCTTTAACCTCCTGTTTGGCCCAGTTTGCAATTTCTGCGGAAGATGAACAGGAATAGGGAGAACCAATGAGAGACTAGCTGGAGGTGTCTGGACGGGCAAATTTAACTCTCATTTCCCACCAGGAAGAGGAATTAACCAAAGGCTCAGCGTGCCGTGCCGGAACCGGATTAGGGCCTGAAGCAATCCTGCGGTGTTGCGACCAGCTCACAAGAAAGCGAGTTGAAGAAAGGAGCTCAGGGGCACTGTAATTCACAAACCTGCAGAGTTATAAATGACAGCTATCGTCCAAAAATATACTGAAGTAAGGCTGCCAAGAGGACTTGAAAGCGGGGCAGAATTGCAGGAAACCGATTTCAGGAGGTAGACTGGAATTGCAGTTAAAGCATAGGAAAAGAGGCAGAACGTCCACAATGATGCACTTGGCCAAAAAGGGCGTATGCGTTTTTTCCTGAATATATTCAGGAAAAAACGCATACGCCCTTTTTGGCCAACCAAGCAAGCTTGCAAAGGAAATCTGCACTACAATGAAGTCTCACTTCCCCCCGGTCAAAAGGGCCATCTGAAAAAAGTGTAAAATCCAGAAGGCAGGACAGGCCATGGAGAACTGGGAGCCTTGTTATGCTGATGGGCGGGATGTAAATTGCCAACAGCCACTCGGGAGAAGTGTATGGTGTTTCCTGAAACATCTAAAAACCAAAGCAACAGAGCCTAGGGCACTTCCACTTATGGTCCTATAGCTTAGGGAAATTAAAATCAAAAAGACACAGTCACCCCAAAGTTTGGGACGGCTCTGTTTACAAGAACCTCGTTTACGGTACAAGTTCAATATCGCAGAAAGTGAGTAATGGATAAAGAAGTTGTGGTACTTACGTACAATGCAATATCACTCAGCAATGAAATCTATGTCATCAGGCCCGTAGCAGCATAATGAGTGGATTCAGGTATGATGATTCTAACTGAAATAAGTCACACAGAAAAAGAAACATCATAAGATATCACTAATACACGGAATGTAAACTTGGCTACACAGGAACTGAAATACAAAACAGAACAGGGTCTCAAATTTAGAAAACCAACTTATGCTTGCTAAGGGGAAAGGTGAGTTGGGGTGCTGCCTAAAACCAGAGATTGAAATGAGCACAGATAAAGTTCCTTAAGCCAAATATGGAATAGACAAGAGCTACACCTTGCTAAACGAAATGGACTCAACACCTCATATTAAACGCCTAAGAATGTACCTGACTAGTAAGTATCTTAAAACCTACAGATTGCTATGTCTCCGAAAGAGAATCAAGCGTGTGTACAGGGGCATAAACGCAGCAGTGATAGGATTGGAGAGGTTCGGTGAGCAAATGAAGACCCTTTGAAGTCATATTGCATGGTACCCATTCCACGGGTCTCAACTCTCCAGGTTTAAGGGATTCTTCCTTCAGCTAAAACATGCATGTGGAACCCAGAGTATGATCCACCGTGCGATCGGGAGACGTGTTCAAATATGTCTCAGTTCTCGTCCCCTGGTACTCGGGTGCAACATTCCAGACGCTTTACTAACACTCTCCCGACTTGAAGATTCAGTGCCTTTAACCTCCTGTTTGGCCCAGTTTGCAATTTCTGCGGAAGATGAACAGGAATAGGGAGAACCAATGAGAGACTAGCTGGAGGTGTCTGGACGGGCAAATTTAACTCTCATTTCCCACCAGGAAGAGGAATTAACCAAAGGCTCAGCGTGCCGTGCCGGAACCAGATTAGGGCCTGAAGCAATCATGCGGTGTTGCGACCATCTCACAAGAAAGCGAGTTGAAGAAAGGAGCTCAGGGGCACTGTAATTCACAAACCTGCAGAGTTATAAATGACAGCTATCGTCCAAAAATATACTGAAGTAAGGCTGCCAAGAGGACTTGAAAGCGGGGCAGAATTGCAGGAAACCGATTTCAGGAGGTAGACTGGAATTGCAGTTAAAGCATAGGAAAAGAGGCAGAACGTCCACAATGATGCACTTGGCCAAAAAGGGCGTATGCGTTTTTTCCTGAATATATTCAGGAAAAAACGCATACGCCCTTTTTGGCCAACCAAGCAAGCTTGCAAAGGAAATCTGCACTACAATGAAGTCTCACTTCCCCCCGGTCAAAAGGGCCATCTGAAAAAAGTGTAAAATCCAGAAGGCAGGACAGGCCATGGAGAACTGGGAGCCTTGTTATGCTGATGGGCGGGATGTAAATTGCCAACAGCCACTCGGGAGAAGTGTATGGTGTTTCCTGAAACATCTAAAAAACAAAGCAACAGAGCCTAGGGCACTTCCACTTATGGTCCTATAGCTTAGGGAAATTAAAATCAAAAAGACACAGCCACCCCAAAGTTTGGGACGGCTCTGTTTACAAGAACCTCGTTTACAGTACAAGTTCAATATCGCAGAAAGTGAGTAATGGATAAAGAAGTTGTGGTACTTACGTACAATGCAATATCACTCAGCAATGAAATCTATGTCATCAGGCCCGTAGCAGCATAATGAGGGGATTCAGGTATGATGATTCTAACTGAAATAAGTCACACAGAAAAAGAAACATCATAAGATATCACTAATACACGGAATGTAAACTTGGCTACACAGGAAGTGAATTACAAAACAGAACAGGGTCTCAAATTTAGAAAACCAACTTATGCTTGCTAAGGGGAAAGGTGAGTTGGGGTGCTGCCTAAAACCAGAGATTGAAATGAACACAGATAAAGTTCCTTAAGCCAAATATGGAATAGACAAGAGCTACTCCTTGCTCAACGAAATGGACTCAACACCCCATATTAAACGCCTAAGAATGTACCTGACTAGTAAGTATCTTAAAACCTATGGATTGCTATGTCTCCGAAAGAGAATCAAGCGTGTGTACAGGGGCATAAACGCAGCAGTGATAGGATTGGAGAGGTTCGGTGAGCAAATGAAGACCCTTTGAAGTCATATTGCATGGTACCCATTCCACGGGTCTCAACTCTCCAGGTTTAAGGGATTCTTCCTTCAGCTAAAACATGCATGTGGATCCCAGAGTATGATCCACCGTGCGATCGGGAGACGTGTTCAAATATGTCTCAGTTCTCGTCCCCTGGTACTCGGGTGCAACATTCCAGACGCTTTACTAACACTCTCCCGACTTGGAGAGTCAGTGCCTTTAACCTCCTGTTTGGCCCAGTTTGCAATTTCTACGGAAGATTAACAGGAATAGGGAAAACCAATGAGAGACTAGCTGGAGGTGTCTGGACGGGCAAATTTAACTCTCATTTCCCACCAGGAAGAGGAATTAACCAAAGGCTCAGCGTGCCGTGCCGGAACCAGATTAGGGCCTGAAGCAATCATGCGGTGTTGCGACCATCTCACAAGAAAGCGAGTTGAAGAAAGGAGCTCAGGGGCACTGTAATTCACAAACCTGCAGAGTTATAAATGACAGCTATCGTCCAAAAATATACTGAAGTAAGGCTGCCAAGAGGACTTGAAAGCGGGGCAGAATTGCAGGAAACCGATTTCAGGAGGTAGACTGGAATTGCAGTTAAAGCATAGGAAAAGAGGCAGAACGTCCACAATGATGCACTTGGCCAAAAAGGGCGTATGCGTTTTTTCCTGAATATATTCAGGAAAAAACGCATACGCCCTTTTTGGCCAACCAAGCAAGCTTGCAAAGGAAATCTGCACTACAATGAAGTCTCACTTCCCCCCGGTCAAAAGGGCCATCTGAAAAAAGTGTAAAATCCAGAAGGCAGGACAGGCCATGGAGAACTGGGAGCCTTGTTATGCTGATGGGCGGGATGTAAATTGCCAACAGCCACTCGGGAGAAGTGTATGGTGTTTTCTGAAACATCTAAAAAACAAAGCAACAGAGTCTAGGGCACTTCCACTTATGGTCCTATAGCTTAGGGAAATTAAAATCAAAAAGACACAGCCACCCCAAAGTTTGGGACGGCTCTGTTTACAAGAACCTCGTTTACAGTACAAGTTCAATATCGCAGAAAGTGAGTAATGGATAAAGAAGTTGTGGTACTTACGTACAATGCAATATCACTCAGCAATGAAATCTATGTCATCAGGCCCGTAGCAGCATAATGAGTGGATTCAGGTATGATGATTCTAACTGAAATAAGTCACACAGAAAAAGAAACATCATAAGATATCACTAATACACGGAATGTAAACTTGGCTACACAGGAACTGAAATACAAAACAGAACAGGGTCTCAAATTTAGAAAACCAACTTATGCTTGCTAAGGGGAAAGGTGAGTTGGGGTGCTGCCTAAAACCAGAGATTGAAATGAGCACAGATAAAGTTCCTTAAGCCAAATATGTAATAGACAAGAGCTACACCTTGCTAAACGAAATGGACTCAACACCTCATATTAAATGCCTAAGAATGTACCTGACTAGAAAGTATCTTAAAACCTATGGATTGCTATGTCTTCGAAAGAGAATCAAGCGTGTGTACAGGGGCATAAACGCAGCAGTGATAGGATTGGAGAGGTTCAGTGAGCAAATGAAGACCCTTTGAAGTCATATTGCATGGTATCCATTCCACGGGTCTCAACTCTCCAGGTTTAAGGGATTCTTCCTTCAGCTAAAACATGCATGTGGAACCCAGAGTATGATCCACTGTGCGATCGGGAGACGTGTTCAAATATGTCTCAGTTCTCGTCCCCTGGTACTCGGGTGCAACATTCCAGACACTTTACTAACACTCTCTCAACTTGGAGAGTCAGTGCCTTTAACCTCCTGTTTGGCCCAGTTTGCAATTTCTGCGGAAGATGAACAGGAATAGGGAGAACCAATGAGAGACAAGCTGGAGGTGTCTGGACGGGCAAATTTAACTCTCATTTCCCACCAGGAAGAGGAATTAACCAAAGGCTCAGCGTGCCGTGCCGGAACCAGATTAGGGCCTGAAGCAATCCTGCGGTGTTGCGACCAGCTCACAAGAAAGCGAGTTGAAGAAAGGAGCTCAGGGGCACTGTAATTCACAAACCTGCAGAGTTACAAATGACAGCTATCGTCCAAAAATATACTGAAGTAAGGCTGCCAAGAGGACTTGAAAGCGGGGCAGAATTGCAGGAAACCGATTTCAGGAGGTAGACTGGAATTGCAGTTAAAGCATAGGAAAAGAGGCAGAACGTCCACAATGATGCACTTGGCCAAAAAGGGCGTATGCGTTTTTTCCTGAATATATTCAGGAAAAAACGCATACGCCCTTTTTGGCCAACCAAGCATGCTTGCAAAGGAAATCTGCACTACAATGAAGTCTCACTTCCCCCCGGTCAAAAGGGCCATCTGAAAAAAGTGTAAAATCCAGAAGGCAGGACAGGCCATGGAGAACTGGGAGCCTTGTTATGCTGATGGGCGGGATGCAAATTGCCAACAGCCACTCGGGAGAAGTGTATGGTGTTTCCTGAAACATCTAAAAAACAAAGCAACAGAGCCTAGGGCACTTCCACTTATGGTCCTATAGCTTAGGGAAATTAAAATCAAAAAGACACAGCCACCCCAAAGTTTGGGACGGCTCTGTTTACAAGAACCTCGTTTACGGTACAAGTTCAATATCGCAGAAAGTGAGTAATGGATAAAGAAGTTGTGGTACTTACGTAAAATGCAAAATCATTCAGCAATGAAATCTATGTCATCAGGCCCGTAGCAGCATAATGAGTGGATTCAGGTATGATGATTCTAACTGAAATAAGTCACACAGAAAAAGAAACATCATAAGATATCACTAATACACGGAATGTAAACTTGGCTACACAGGAAGTGAATTACAAAACAGAACAGGGTCTCAAATTTAGAAAACCAACTTATGCTTGCTAAGGGTAAAGGTGAGTTGGGGTGCTGCCTAAAACCAGAGATTGAAATGAACACAGATAAAGTTCCTTAAGCCAAATATAGAATAGACAAGAGCTACTCCTTGCTCAACGAAATGGACTCAACACCCCATATTAAACGCCTAAGAATGTACCTGACTAGTAAGTATCTTAAAACCTATGGATTGCTATGTCTCCGAAAGAGAATCAAGCGTGTGTACAGGGGCATAAACGCAGCAGTGATAGGATTGGAGAGGTTCGGTGAGCAAATGAAGACCCTTTGAAGTCATATTGCATGGTACCCATTCCACGGGTCTCAACTCTCCAGGTTTAAGGGATTCTTCCTTCAGCTAAAACATGCATGTGGAACCCAGAGTATGATCCACCGTGCGATCGGGAGACGTGTTCAAATATGTCTCAGTTCTCGTCCCCTGGTACTCGGGTGCAACATTCCAGACGCTTTACTAACACTCTCCCGACTTGAAGATTCAGTGCCTTTAATCTCCTGTTTGGCCCAGTTTGCAATTTCTGCGGAAGATGAACAGGAATAGGGAGAACCAATGAGAGACTAGCTGGAGGTGTCTGGACGGGCAAATTTAACTCTCATTTCCCACCAGGAAGAGGAATTAACCAAAGGCTCAGCGTGCCGTGCCGGAACCAGATTAGGGCCTGAAGCAATCCTGCGGTGTTGCGGCCAGCTCACAAGAAAGCGAGTTGAAGAAAGGAGCTCAGGGGCACTGTAATTCACAAACCTGCAGAGTTATAAATGACAGCTATCGTCCAAAAATATACTGAAGTAAGGCTGCCAAGAGGACTTGAAAGCGGGGCAGAATTGCAAGAAACCGATTTCAGGAGGTAGACTGGAATTGCAGTTAAAGCATAGGAAAAGAGGCAGAACGTCCACAATGATGCACTTGGCCAAAAAGGGCGTATGCGTTTTTTCCTGAATATATTCAGGAAAAAACGCATACGCCCTTTTTGGCCAACCAAGCAAGCTTGCAAAGGAAATCTGCACTACAATGAAGTCTCACTTCCCCCCGGTCAAAAGGGCCATCTGAAAAAAGTGTAAAATCCAGAAGGCAGGACAGGCCATGGAGAACTGGGAGCCTTGTTATGCTGATGGGCGGGATGTAAATTGCCAACAGCCTCTCGGGAGACGTGTATGGTGTTTCCTGAAACATCTAAAAACCAAGGCAACAGAGCCTAGGGCACTTCCACTTATGGTCCTATAGCTTAGGGAAATTAAAATCAAAAAGACACAGCCACCCCAAAGTTTGGGACGGCTCTGTTTACAAGAACCTCATTTACGGTACAAGCTCAATATCGCAGAAAGTGAGTAATGGATAAACAAGTTGTGGTACTTACGTACAATGCAATATCACTCAGCAATGAAATCTATGTCATCAGGCCCGTAGCAGCATAATGAGTGGATTCAGGTATGATGATTCTAACTGAAATAAGTCACACAGAAAAAGAAACATCATAAGATATCACTAATACACGGAATGTAAACTTGGCTACACAGGAAGTGAATTACAAAACAGAACAGGGTCTCAAATTTAGAAAACCAACTTATGCTTGCTAAGGGTAAAGGTGAGTTGGGGTGCTGCCTAAAACAAGAGATTGAAATGAACACAGATAAAGTTCCTTAAGCCAAATATGGAATAGACAAGAGCTACTCCTTGCTCAACGAAATGGACTCAACACCCCATATTAAACGCCTAAGAATGTACCTGACTAGTAAGTATCTTAAAACCTATGGATTGCTATGTCTCCGAAAGAGAATCAAGCGTGTGTACAGGGGCATAAACGCAGCAGTGATAGGATTGGAGAGGTTCGGTGAGCAAATGAAGACCCTTTGAAGTCACATTGCATGGTACCCATTCCACGGGTCTCAACTCTCCAGGTTTAAGGGATTCTTCCTTCAGCTAAAACATGCATGTGGAACCCAGAGTATGATCCACCGTGCGATCGGGAGACGTGTTCAAATATGTCTCAGTTCTTGTCCCCTGGCACTCGGGTGCAACATTCCAGACACTTTACTAACACTCTCCCGACTTGGAGAGTCAGTGCCTTTAACCTCCTGTTTGGCCCAGTTTGCAATTTCTGCGGAAGATGAACAGGAATAGGGAGAACCAATGAGAGACTAGCTGGAGGTGTCTGGACGGGCAAATTTAACTCTCATTTCCCACCAGGAAGAGGAATTAACCAAAGGCTCAGCGTGCCGTGCCGGAACCAGATTAGGGCCTGAAGCAATCCTGCGGTGTTGCGACCAGCTCACAAGAAAGCGAGTTGAAGAAAGGAGCTCAGGGGCACTGTAATTCACAAACCTGCAGAGTTACAAATGACAGCTATCGTCCAAAAATATACTGAAGTAAGGCTGCCAAGAGGACTTGAAAGCGGGGCAGAATTGCAGGAAACCGATTTCAGGAGGTAGACTGGAATTGCAGTTAAAGCATAGGAAAAGAGGCAGAACGTCCACAATGATGCACTTGGCCAAAAAGGGCGTATGCGTTTTTTCCTGAATATATTCAGGAAAAAACGCATACGCCCTTTTTGGCCAACCAAGCATGCTTGCAAAGGAAATCTGCACTACAATGAAGTCTCACTTCCCCCCGGTCAAAAGGGCCATCTGAAAAAAGTGTAAAATCCAGAAGGCAGGACAGGCCATGGAGAACTGGGAGCCTTGTTATGCTGATGGGCGGGATGCAAATTGCCAACAGCCACTCGGGAGAAGTGTATGGTGTTTCCTGAAACATCTAAAAAACAAAGCAACAGAGCCTAGGGCACTTCCACTTATGGTCCTATAGCTTAGGGAAATTAAAATCAAAAAGACACAGCCACCCCAAAGTTTGGGACGGCTCTGTTTACAAGAACCTCGTTTACGGTACAAGTTCAATATCGCAGAAAGTGAGTAATGGATAAAGAAGTTGTGGTACTTACGTAAAATGCAAAATCATTCAGCAATGAAATCTATGTCATCAGGCCCATAGCAGCATAATGAGTGGATTCAGGTATGATGATTCTAACTGAAATAAGTCACACAGAAAAAGAAACATCATAAGATATCACTAATACACGGAATGTAAACTTGGCTACACAGGAAGTGAATTACAAAACAGAACAGGGTCTCAAATTTAGAAAACCAACTTATGCTTGCTAAGGGTAAAGGTGAGTTGGGGTGCTGCCTAAAACCAGAGATTGAAATGAACACAGATAAAGTTCCTTAAGCCAAATATAGAATAGACAAGAGCTACTCCTTGCTCAACGAAATGGACTCAACACCCCATATTAAACGCCTAAGAATGTACCTGACTAGTAAGTATCTTAAAACCTATGGATTGCTATGTCTCCGAAAGAGAATCAAGCGTGTGTACAGGGGCATAAACGCAGCAGTGATAGGATTGGAGAGGTTCGGTGAGCAAATGAAGACCCTTTGAAGTCATATTGCATGGTACCCATTCCACGGGTCTCAACTCTCCAGGTTTAAGGGATTCTTCCTTCAGCTAAAACATGCATGTGGAACCCAGAGTATGATCCACCGTGCGATCGGGAGACGTGTTCAAATATGTCTCAGTTCTCGTCCCCTGGTACTCGGGTGCAACATTCCAGACGCTTTACTAACACTCTCCCGACTTGAAGATTCAGTGCCTTTAATCTCCTGTTTGGCCCAGTTTGCAATTTCTGCGGAAGATGAACAGGAATAGGGAGAACCAATGAGAGACTAGCTGGAGGTGTCTGGACGGGCAAATTTAACTCTCATTTCCCACCAGGAAGAGGAATTAACCAAAGGCTCAGCGTGCCGTGCCGGAACCAGATTAGGGCCTGAAGCAATCCTGCGGTGTTGCGGCCAGCTCACAAGAAAGCGAGTTGAAGAAAGGAGCTCAGGGGCACTGTAATTCACAAACCTGCAGAGTTATAAATGACAGCTATCGTCCAAAAATATACTGAAGTAAGGCTGCCAAGAGGACTTGAAAGCGGGGCAGAATTGCAAGAAACCGATTTCAGGAGGTAGACTGGAATTGCAGTTAAAGCATAGGAAAAGAGGCAGAACGTCCACAATGATGCACTTGGCCAAAAAGGGCGTATGCGTTTTTTCCTGAATATATTCAGGAAAAAACGCATACGCCCTTTTTGGCCAACCAAGCAAGCTTGCAAAGGAAATCTGCACTACAATGAAGTCTCACTTCCCCCCGGTCAAAAGGGCCATCTGAAAAAAGTGTAAAATCCAGAAGGCAGGACAGGCCATGGAGAACTGGGAGCCTTGTTATGCTGATGGGCGGGATGTAAATTGCCAACAGCCTCTCGGGAGACGTGTATGGTGTTTCCTGAAACATCTAAAAACCAAGGCAACAGAGCCTAGGGCACTTCCACTTATGGTCCTATAGCTTAGGGAAATTAAAATCAAAAAGACACAGCCACCCCAAAGTTTGGGACGGCTCTGTTTACAAGAACCTCATTTACGGTACAAGCTCAATATCACAGAAAGTGAGTAATGGATAAACAAGTTGTGGTACTTACGTACAATGCAATATCACTCAGCAATGAAATCTATGTCATCAGGCCCGTAGCAGCATAATGAGTGGATTCAGGTATGATGATTCTAACTGAAATAAGTCACACAGAAAAAGAAACATCATAAGATATCACTAATACACGGAATGTAAACTTGGCTACACAGGAAGTGAATTACAAAACAGAACAGGGTCTCAAATTTAGAAAACCAACTTATGCTTGCTAAGGGTAAAGGTGAGTTGGGGTGCTGCCTAAAACAAGAGATTGAAATGAACACAGATAAAGTTCCTTAAGCCAAATATGGAATAGACAAGAGCTACTCCTTGCTCAACGAAATGGACTCAACACCCCATATTAAACGCCTAAGAATGTACCTGACTAGTAAGTATCTTAAAACCTATGGATTGCTATGTCTCCGAAAGAGAATCAAGCGTGTGTACAGGGGCATAAACGCAGCAGTGATAGGATTGGAGAGGTTCGGTGAGCAAATGAAGACCCTTTGAAGTCACATTGCATGGTACCCATTCCACGGGTCTCAACTCTCCAGGTTTAAGGGATTCTTCCTTCAGCTAAAACATGCATGTGGAACCCAGAGTATGATCCACCGTGCGATCGGGAGACGTGTTCAAATATGTCTCAGTTCTTGTCCCCTGGCACTCGGGTGCAACATTCCAGACACTTTACTAACACTCTCCCGACTTGGAGAGTCAGTGCCTTTAACCTCCTGTTTGGCCCAGTTTGCAATTTCTGCGGAAGATGAACAGGAATAGGGAGAACCAATGAGAGACTAGCTGGAGGTGTCTGGACGGGCAAATTTAACTCTCATTTCCCACCAGGAAGAGGAATTAACCAAAGGCTCAGCGTGCCGTGCCGGAACCAGATTAGGGCCTGAAGCAATCCTGCGGTGTTGCGACCAGCTCACAAGAAAGCGAGTTGAAGAAAGGAGCTCAGGGGCACTGTAATTCACAAACCTGCAGAGTTACAAATGACAGCTATCGTCCAAAAATATACTGAAGTAAGGCTGCCAAGAGGACTTGAAAGCGGGGCAGAATTGCAGGAAACCGATTTCAGGAGGTAGACTGGAATTGCAGTTAAAGCATAGGAAAAGAGGCAGAACGTCCACAATGATGCACTTGGCCAAAAAGGGCGTATGCGTTTTTTCCTGAATATATTCAGGAAAAAACACATACGACCTTTTTGGCCAACCAAGCATGCTTGCAAAGGAAATCTGCACTACAATGAAGTCTCACTTCCCCCCGGTCAAAAGGGCCATCTGAAAAAAGTGTAAAATCCAGAAGGCAGGACAGGCCATGGAGAACTGGGAGCCTTGTTATGCTGATGGGCGGGATGCAAATTGCCAACAGCCACTCGGGAGAACTGTATGGTGTTTCCTGAAACATCTAAAAAACAAAGCAACAGAGCCTAGGGCACTTCCACTTATGGTCCTATAGCTTAGGGAAATTAAAATCAAAAAGACACAGCCACCCCAAAGTTTGGGATGGCTCTGTTTACAAGAACCTCGTTTACGGTACAAGTTCAATATCGCAGAAAGTGAGTAATGGATAAAGAAGTTGTGGTACTTACGTAAAATGCAAAATCATTCAGCAATGAAATCTATGTCATCAGGCCCGTAGCAGCATAATGAGTGGATTCAGGTATGATGATTCTAACTGAAATAAGTCACACAGAAAAAGAAACATCATAAGATATCACTAATACACGGAATGTAAACTTGGCTACACAGGAAGTGAATTACAAAACAGAACAGGGTCTCAAATTTAGAAAACCAACTTATGCTTGCTAAGGGTAAACGTGAGTTGGGGTGCTGCTAAAACCAGAGATTGAAATGAACACAGATAAAGTTCCTTAAGCCAAATATAGAATAGACAAGAGCTACTCCTTGCTCAACGAAATGGACTCAACACCCCATATTAAACGCCTAAGAATGTACCTGACTAGTAAGTATCTTAAAACCTATGGATTGCTATGTCTCCGAAAGAGAATCAAGCGTGTGTACAGGGGCATAAATGCAGCAGTGATAGGATTGGAGAGGTTCGGTGAGCAAATGAAGACCCTTTGAAGTCATATTGCATGGTACCCATTCCACGGGTCTCAACTCTCCAGGTTTAAGGGATTCTTCCTTCAGCTAAAACATGCATGTGGAACCCAGAGTATGATCCACCGTGCGATCGGGAGACGTGTTCAAATATGTCTCAGTTCTCGTCCCCTGGTACTCGGGTGCAACATTCCAGACACTTTACTAACACTCTCCCGACTTGGAGAGTCAGTGCCTTTAACCTCCTGTTTGGCCCAGTTTGCAATTTCTGCGGAAGATGAACAGGAATAGGGAGAACCAATGAGAGACTAGCTGGAGGTGTCTGGACGGGCAAATTTAACTCTCATTTCCCACCAGGAAGAGGAATTAACCAAAGGCTCAGCGTGCCGTGCCGGAACCAGATTAGGGCCTGAAGCAATCCTGCGGTGTTGCGACCAGCTCACAAGAAAGCGAGTTGAAGAAAGGAGCTCAGGGGCACTGTAATTCACAAACCTGCAGAGTTACAAATGACAGCTATCGTCCAAAAATATACTGAAGTAAGGCTGCCAAGAGGACTTGAAAGCGGGGCAGAATTGCAGGAAACCGATTTCAGGAGGTAGACTGGAATTGCATTTAAAGCATAGGAAAAGAGGCAGAACGTCCAGAATGATGCACTTGGCCAAAAAGGGCGTATGCGTTTTTTCCTGAATATATTCAGGAAAAAACGCATACGAACTTTTTGGCCAACCAAGCATGCTTGCAAAGGAAATCTGCACTACAATGAAGTCTCACTTCCCCCCGGTCAAAAGGGCCATCTGAAAAAAGTGTAAAATCCAGAAGGCAGGACAGGCCATGGAGAACTGGGAGCCTTGTTATGCTGATGGGTGGGATGTAAATTGCCAACAGCCACTCGGGAGAAGTGTATGGTGTTTCCTGAAACATCTAAAAAACAAAGCAACAGAGCCTAGGGCACTTCCACTTATGGTCCTATAGCTTAGGGAAATTAAAATCAAAAAGACACAGCCACCCCAAAGTTTGGGACGGCTCTGTTTACAAGAACCTCGTTTACGGTACAAGTTCAATATCGCAGAAAGTGAGTAATGGATAAAGAAGTTGTGGTACTTACGTACAATGCAATATCACTCAGCAATGAAATCTATCTCATCAGGCCCGTAGCAGCATAATGAGTGGATTCAGGTATGATGATTCTAACTGAAATAAGTCACACAGAAAAAGAAACATCATAAGATATCACTAATACACGGAATGTAAACTTGGCTACACAGGAAGTGAATTACAAAATAGAACAGGGTCTCAAATTTAGAAAACCAACTTATGCTTGCTAAGGAGAAAGGTGAGTTGGGGTGCTGCCTAAAACCAGAGATTGAAATGAGCACAGATAAAGTTCCTTAAGCCAAATATAGAATAGACAAGAGCTACTCCTTGCTCAACGAAATGGACTCAACACCCCATATTAAACGCCTAAGAATGTACCTGACTAGTAAGTATCTTAAAACCTATGGATTGCTATGTCTCCGAAAGAGAATCAAGCGTGTGTACAGGGGCATAAACGCAGCAGTGATAGGATTGGAGAGGTTCGGTGAGCAAATGAAGACCCTTTGAAGTCATATTGCATGGTACCCATTCCACGGGTCTCAACTCTCCAGGTTTAAGGGATTCTTCCTTCAGCTAAAACATGCATGTGGAACCCAGAGTATGATCCACCGTGCGATCGGGAGACGTGTTCAAATATGTCTCAGTTCTCGTCCCCTGGTACTCGGGTGCAACATTCCAGACACTTTACTAACACTCTCCCGACTTGGAGAGTCAGTGCCTTTAACCTCCTGTTTGGCCCAGTTTGCAATTTCTGCGGAAGATGAACAGGAATAGGGAGAACCAATGAGAGACTAGCTGGAGGTGTCTGGACGGGCAAATTTAACTCTCATTTCCCACCAGGAAGAGGAATTAACCAAAGGCTCAGCGTGCCGTGCCGGAACCAGATTAGGGCCTGAAGCAATCCTGCGGTGTTGCGACCAGCTCACAAGAAAGCGAGTTGAAGAAAGGAGCTCAGGGGCACTGTAATTCACAAACCTGCAGAGTTACAAATGACAGCTATCGTCCAAAAATATACTGAAGTAAGGCTGCCAAGAGGACTTGAAAGCGGGGCAGAATTGCAGGAAACCGATTTCAGGAGGTAGACTGGAATTGCAGTTAAAGCATAGGAAAAGAGGCAGAACGTCCACAATGATGCACTTGGCCAAAAAGGGCGTATGCGTTTTTTCCTGAATATATTCAGGAAAAAACGCATACGACCTTTTTGGCCAACCAAGCATGCTTGCAAAGGAAATCTGCACTACAATGAAGTCTCACTTCCCCCCGGTCAAAAGGGCCATCTGAAAAAAGTGTAAAATCCAGAAGGCAGGACAGGACATGGAGAACTGGGAGCCTTGTTATGCTGATGGGCGGGATGCAAATTGCCAACAGCCACTCGGGAGAAGTGTATGGTGTTTCCTGAAACATCTAAAAAACAAAGCAACAGAGCCTAGGGCACTTCCACTTATGGTCCTATAGCTTAGGGAAATTAAAATCAAAAAGACACAGCCACCCCAAAGTTTGGGACGGCTCTGTTTACAAGAACCTCGTTTACGGTACAAGTTCAATATCGCAGAAAGTGAGTAATGGATAAAGAAGTTGTGGTACTTACGTAAAATGCAAAATCATTCAGCAATGAAATCTATGTCATCAGGCCCGTAGCAGCATAATGAGTGGATTCAGGTATGATGAATCTAACTGAAATAAGTCACACAGAAAAAGAAACATCATAAGATATCACTAATACACGGAATGTAAACTTGGCTACACAGGAAGTGAATTACAAAACAGAACAGGGTCTCAAATTTAGAAAACCAACTTATGCTTGCTAAGGGTAAACGTGAGTTGGGGTGCTGCCTAAAACCAGAGATTGAAATGAACACAGATAAATTTCCTTAAGCCAAATATAGAATAGACCAGAGCTACTCCTTGCTCAACGAAATGGACTCAACACCCCATATTAAACGCCTAAGAATGTACCTGACTAGTAAGTATCTTAAAACCTATGGATTGCTATGTCTCCGAAAGAGAATCAAGCGTGTGTACAGGGGCATAAACGCAGCAGTGATAGGATTGGAGAGGTTCGGTGAGCAAATGAAGACCCTTTGAAGTCATATTGCATGGTACCCATTCCACGGGTCTCAACTCTCCAGGTTTAAGGGATTCTTCCTTCAGCTAAAACATGCATGTGGAACCCAGAGTATGATCCACTGTGCGATCGGGAGACGTGTTCAAATATGTCTCAGTTGTCGTCCCCTGGTACTCGGGTGCAACATTCCAGACGCTTTACTAACACTCTCCCGACTTGGAGAGTCAGTGCCTTTAACCTCCTGTTTGGCCCAGTTTGCAATTTCTGCGGAAGATGAACAGGAATAGGGAGAACCAATGAGAGACTAGCTGGAGGTGTCTGGACGGGCAAATTTAACTCTCATTTCCCACCAGGAAGAGGAATTAACCAAAGGCTAAGCGTGCCGTGCCGGAACCAGATTAGGGCCTGAAGCAATCCTGCGGTGTTGCGACCAGCTCACAAGAAAGCGAGTTGAAGAAAGGAGCTCAGGGGCACTGTAATTCACAAACCTGCAGAGTTACAAATGACAGCTATCGTCCAAAAATATACTGAAGTAAGGCTGCCGAGAGGACTTGAAAGCGGGGCAGAATTGCAGGAAACCGATTTCAGGAGGTAGACTGGAATTGCAGTTAAAGCATAGGAAAAGGGGCAAAACGTCCACAATGATGCACTTGGCCAAAAAGGGCGTATGCGTTTTTTCCTGAATATATTCAGGAAAAAACGCATACGCCCTTTTTGGCCAACCAAGCAAGCTTGCAAAGGAAATCTGCACTACAATGAAGTCTCACTTCCCCCCGGTCAAAAGGGCCATCTGAAAAAAGTGTAAAATCCAGAAGGCAGGACAGGCCATGGAGAACTGGGAGCCTTGTTATGCTGATGGGCGGGATGTAAATTGCCAACAGCCAATCGGGAGAAGTGTATGGTGTTTCCTGAAACATCTAAAAAACAAAGCAACAGAGCCTAGGGCACTTCCACTTATGGTCCTATAGCTTAGGGAAATTAAAATCAAAAAGACACAGCCACCCCAAAGTTTGGGACGGCTCTGTTTACAAGAACCTCGTTTACGGTACAAGTTCAATATCGCAGAAAGTGAGTAATGGATAAAGAAGTTGTGGTACTTACGTACAATGCAATATCACTCAGCAATGAAATCTATGTCATCAGGCCCGTAGCAGCATAATGAGTGGATTCAGGTATGATGAATCTAACTGAAATAAGTCACACAGAAAAAGAAACATCATAAGATATCACTAATACACGGAATGTAAACTTGGCTACACAGGAAGTGAATTACAAAACAGAACAGGGTCTCAAATTTAGAAAACCAACTTATGCTTGCTAAGGGTAAACGTGAGTTGGGGTGCTGCCTAAAACCAGAGATTGAAATGAACACAGATAAATTTCCTTAAGCCAAATATAGAATAGACCAGAGCTACTCCTTGCTCAACGAAATGGACTCAACACCCCATATTAAACGCCTAAGAATGTACCTGACTAGTAAGTATCTTAAAACCTATGGATTGCTATGTCTCCGAAAGAGAATCAAGCGTGTGTACAGGGGCATAAACGCAGCAGTGATAGGATTGGAGAGGTTCGGTGAGCAAATGAAGACCCTTTGAAGTCATATTGCATGGTACCCATTCCACGGGTCTCAACTCTCCAGGTTTAAGGGATTCTTCCTTCAGCTAAAACATGCATGTGGAACCCAGAGTATGATCCACTGTGCGATCGGGAGACGTGTTCAAATATGTCTCAGTTGTCGTCCCCTGGTACTCGGGTGCAACATTCCAGACGCTTTACTAACACTCTCCCGACTTGGAGAGTCAGTGCCTTTAACCTCCTGTTTGGCCCAGTTTGCAATTTCTGCGGAAGATGAACAGGAATAGGGAGAACCAATGAGAGACTAGCTGGAGGTGTCTGGACGGGCAAATTTAACTCTCATTTCCCACCAGGAAGAGGAATTAACCAAAGGCTAAACGTGCCGTGCCGGAACCAGATTAGGGCCTGAAGCAATCCTGCGGTGTTGCGACCAGCTCACAAGAAAGCGAGTTGAAGAAAGGAGCTCAGGGGCACTGTAATTCACAAACCTGCAGAGTTACAAATGACAGCTATCGTCCAAAAATATACTGAAGTAAGGCTGCCGAGAGGACTTGAAAGCGGGGCAGAATTGCAGGAAACCGATTTCAGGAGGTAGACTGGAATTGCAGTTAAAGCATAGGAAAAGGGGCAAAACGTCCACAATGATGCACTTGGCCAAAAAGGGCGTATGCGTTTTTTCCTGAATATATTCAGGAAAAAACGCATACGCCCTTTTTGGCCAACCAAGCAAGCTTGCAAAGGAAATCTGCACTACAATGAAGTCTCACTTCCCCCCGGTCAAAAGGGCCATCTGAAAAAAGTGTAAAATCCAGAAGGCAGGACAGGCCATGGAGAACTGGGAGCCTTGTTATGCTGATGGGCGGGATGTAAATTGCCAACAGCCACTTGGGAGAAGTGTATGGTGTTTCCTGAAACATCTAAAAAACAAAGCAACAGAGCCTAGGGCACTTCCACTTATGGTCCTATAGCTTAGGGAAATTAAAATCAAAAAGACACAGCCACCCCAAAGTTTGGGACGGCTCTGTTTACAAGAACCTCGTTTACGGTACAAGTTCAATATCGCAGAAAGTGAGTAATGGATAAAGAAGTTGTGGTACTTACGTAGAATGCAATATCACTCAGCAATGAAATCTATGTCATCAGGCCCGTAGCAGCATAATGAGTGGATTCAGGTATGATGATTCTAACTGAAATAAGTCACACAGAAAAAGAAACATCATAAGATATCACTAATACACGGAATGTAAACTTGGCTACACAGAAACTGAAATACAAAACAGAACAGGGTCTCAAATTTAGAAAACCAACTTATGCTTGCTAAGGGAAAAGGTGAGTTGGGGTGCTGCTTAAAACCAGAGATTGAAATGAGCACAGATAAAGTTCCTTAAGCCAAATATGGAATAGACAAGAGCTACACCTTGCTAAACGAAATGGACTCAACACCTCATATTAAATGCCTAAGAATGTACCTGACTAGAAAGTGTCTTAAAACCTATGGATTGCTATGTCTTCGAAAGAGAATCAAGCGTGTGTACAGGGGCATAAACGCAGCAGTGATAGATTTGGAGAGGTTCAGTGAGCAAATGAAGACCCTTTGAAGTCATATTGCATGGTATCCATTCCACGGGTCTCAACTCTCCAGGTTTAAGGGATTCTTCCTTCAGCTAAAACATGCATGTGGAACCCAGAGTATGATCCACCGTGTGATCGGGAGACGTGTTCAAATATGTCTCAGTGTTCGTCCCCTGGTACTCGGGTGCAACATTCCAGACGCTTTACTAACACTCTCCCGACTTGGAGAGTCAGTGCCTTTAACCTCCTGTTTGGCCCAGTTTGCAATTTCTGCGGAAGATGAACAGGAATAGGGAGAACCAATGAGAGACCAGCTGGAGGTGTCTGGACCGGCAAATTTAACTCTCATTTCCCACCAGGAAGAGGAATTAACCAAAGGCTCAGCGTGCCGTGCCGGAACCAGATTAGGTCCTGAAGCAATGCTGCGGTGTTGCGGCCAGCTCACAAGAAAGCGAGTTGAAGAAAGGAGCTCAGGGGCACTGTAATTCACAAACCTGCAGAGTTATAAATGACAGCTATCGTCCAAAAATATACTGAAGTAAGGCTGCCAAGAGGACTTGAAAGCGGGGCAGAATTGCAAGAAACCGATTTCAGGAGGTAGACTGGAATTGCAGTTAAAGCATAGGAAAAGAGGCAGAACGTCCACAATGATGCACTTGGCCAAAAAGGGCGTATGCGTTTTTTCCTGAATATATTCAGGAAAAAACGCATACGCCCTTTTTGGCCAACCAAGCAAGCTTGCAAAGGAAATCTGCACTACAATGAAGTCTCACTTCCCCCCGGTCAAAAGGGCCATCTGAAAAAAGTGTAAAATCCAGAAGGCAGGACAGGCCATGGAGAACTGGGAGCCTTGTTATGCTGATGGGCGGGATGTAAATTGCCAACAGCCACTCGGGAGACGTGTATGGTGTTTCCTGAAACATCTAAAAACCAAGGCAACAGAGCCAAGGGCACTTCCACTTATGGTCCTATAGCTTAGGGAAATTAAAATCAAAAAGACACAGCCACCCAAAAGTTTGGGACGGCTCTGTTTACAAGAACCTCATTTACGGTACAAGTTCAATATCGCAGAAAGTGAGTAATGGATAAAGAAGTTGTGGTACTTACGTACAATGCAATATCACTCAGCAATGAAATCTATGTCATCAGGCCCGTAGCAGCATAATGAGTGGATTCAGGTATGATGATTCTAACTGAAATAAGTCACACAGAAAAAGAAAATCATAAGATATCACTAATACACGGAATGTAAACTTGGCTACACAGGAACTGAATTACAAAACAGAACAGGGTCTCAAATTTAGAAAACCAACTTATGCTTGCTAAGGGGAAAGGTGAGTTACGGTGCTGCCTAAAACCAGAGATTGAAATGAACACAGATAAAGTTCGTTAAGCCAAATATGGAATAGACAAGAGCTACTCCTTGCTCAACGAAATGGACTCAACACCCCATATTAAACGCCTAAGAATGTACCTGACTAGTAAGTATCTTAAAACCTATGGATTGCTATGTCTCCGAAAGAGAATCAAGCGTGTGTACAGGGGCATAAACGCAGCAGTGATAGGATTGGAGAGGTTCGGTGAGCAAATGAAGACCCTTTGAAGTCATATTGCATGGTACCCATTCCACGGGTCTCAACTCTCCAGGTTTAAGGGATTCTTCCTTCAGCTAAAACATGCATGTGGAACCCAGAGTATGATCCACCGTGTGATCGGGAAACGTGTTCAAATGTGTCAGTTTTCGTCCCCTGGTACTCGGGTGCAACATTCCAGACGCTTTACTAACACTCTCCCCACTTGGAGAGTCAGTGCCTTTAACCTCCTGTTTGGCCCAGTTTGCAATTTCTGCGGAAAATGAACAGGAATAGGGAGAACCAATGAGAGACTAGCTGGAGGTGTCTGGACGGGCAAATTTAACTCTCATTTCCCACCAGGAAGAGGAATTAACCAAAGGCTCAGCGTGCCGTGCCAGAACCACACTAGGGCCTGAAGCAATCCTGCGGTGTTGCGGCCAGCTCACAAGAAAGCGAGTTGAAGAAAGGAGCTCAGGGGCACTGTAATTCACAAACCTGCAGACTTATAAATGACAGCTATCGTCCAAAAATATACTGAAGTAAGGCTGCCAAGAGGACTTGAAAGCGGGGCAGAATTGCAGGAAACCGATTTCAGGAGGTAGACTGGAATTGCAGTTAAAGCATAGGAAAAGAGGCAGAACGTCCACAATGATGCACTTGGCCAAAAAGGGCGTATGCGTTTTTTCCTGAATATATTCAGGAAAAAACGCATACGCCCTTTTTGGCCAACCAAGCAAGCTTGCAAAGGAAATCTGCACTACAATGAAGTCTCACTTCCCCCCGGTCAAAAGGGCCATCTGAAAAAAGTGTAAAATCCAGAAGGCAGGACAGGCCATGGAGAACTGGGAGCCTTGTTATGCTGATGGGCGGGATGTAAATTGCCAACAGCCACTCGGGAGAAGTGTATGGTGTTTCCTGAAACATCTAAAAACCAAAGCAACAGAGCCTAGGGCACTTCCACTTATGGTCCTATAGCTTAGGGAAATTAAAATCAAAAAGACACAGCCACCCCAAAGTTTGGGACGGCTCTGTTTACAAGAACCTCGTTTACGGTACAAGTTCAATATCGCAGAAAGTGAGTAATGGATAAAGAAGTTGTGGTACTTACGTACAATGCAATATCACTCAGCAATGAAATCTATGTCATCAGGCCCGTAGCAGCATAATGAGTGGATTCAGGTATGATGATTCTAACTGAAATAAGTCACACAGAAAAAGAAACATCATAAGATATCACTAATACACGGAATGTAAACTTGGCTACACAGGAACTGAAATACAAAACAGAACAGGGTCTCAAATTTAGAAAACCAACTTATGCTTGCTAAGGGGAAAGGTGAGTTGGGGTGCTGCCTAAAACCAGAGATTGAAATGAGCACAGATAAAGTTCCTTAAGCCAAATATGTAATAGACAAGAGCTACACCTTGCTCAACGAAATGGACTCAACACCTCATATTAAACGCCTAAGAATGTAACTGACTAGTAATTATCTTAAAACCTACAGATTGCTATGTCTCCGAAAGAGAATCAAGCGTGTGTACAGGGGCATAAACGCAGCAGTGATAGGATTGGAGAGGTTCGGTGAGCAAATGAAGACCCTTTGAAGTCATATTGCATGGTACCCATTCCACGGGTCTCAACTCTCCAGGTTTAAGGGATTCTTCCTTCAGCTAAAACATGCATGTGGAACCCAGAGTATGATCCACCGTGCGATCGGGAGACGTGTTCAAATATGTCTCAGTTCTCGTCCCCTGGTACTCGGGTGCAACATTCCAGACGCTTTACTAACACTCTCCCGACTTGAAGATTCAGTGCCTTTAACCTCCTGTTTGGCCCAGTTTGCAATTTCTGCGGAAGATGAACAGGAATAGGGAGAACCAATGAGAGACTAGCTGGAGGTGTCTGGACGGGCAAATTTAACTCTCATTTCCCACCAGGAAGAGGAATTAACCAAAGGCTCAGCGTGCCGTGCCGGAACCAGATTAGGGCCTGAAGCAATCCTGCGGTGTTGCGGCCAGCTCACAAGAAAGCGAGTTGAAGAAAGGAGCTCAGGGGCACTGTAATTCACAAACCTGCAGAGTTATAAATGACAGCTATCGTCCAAAAATATACTGAAGTAAGGCTGCCAAGAGGACTTGAAAGCGGGGCAGAATTGCAAGAAACCGATTTCAGGAGGTAGACTGTAATTGCAGTTAAAGCATAGGAAAAGAGGCAGAACGTCCACAATGATGCACTTGGCCAAAAAGGGCGTATGCGTTTTTTCCTGAATATATTCAGGAAAAAACGCATACGCCCTTTTTGGCCAACCAAGCAAGCTTGCAAAGGAAATCTGCACTACAATGAAGTCTCACTTCCCCCCGGTCAAAAGGGCCATCTGAAAAAAGTGTAAAATCCAGAAGGCAGGACAGGCCATGGAGAACTGGGAGCCTTGTTATGCTGATGGGCGGAATGTAAATTGCCAACAGCCACTCGGGAGACGTGTATGGTGTTTCCTGAAACATCTAAAAACCAAAGCAACAGAGCCTAGGGCACTTCCACTTATGGTCCTATAGCTTAGGGAAATTAAAATCAAAAAGACACAGCCACCCCAAAGTTTGGGACGGCTCTGTTTACAAGAACCTCGTTTACGGTACAAGTTCAATATCGCAGAAAGTGAGTAATGGATAAAGAAGTTGTGGTACTTACGTACAATGCAATATCACTCAGCAATGAAATCTATGTCATCAGGCCCGTAGCAGCATAATGAGTGGATTCAGGTATGATGATTCTAACTGAAATAAGTCACACAGAAAAAGAAACATCATAAGATATCACTAATACACGGAATGTAAACTTGGCTACACAGGAACTGAAATACAAAACAGAACAGGGTCTCAAATTTAGAAAACCAACTTATGCTTGCTAAGGGGAAAGGTGAGTTGGGGTGCTGCCTAAAACCAGAGATTGAAATGAGCACAGATAAAGTTCCTTAAGCCAAATATGTAATAGACAAGAGCTACACCTTGCTCAACGAAATGGACTCAACACCTCATATTAAACGCCTAAGAATGTAACTGACTAGTAATTATCTTAAAACCTACAGATTGCTATGTCTCCGAAAGAGAATCAAGCGTGTGTACAGGGGCATAAACGCAGCAGTGATAGGATTGGAGAGGTTCGGTGAGCAAATGAAGACCCTTTGAAGTCATATTGCATGGTACCCATTCCACGGGTCTCAACTCTCCAGGTTTAAGGGATTCTTCCTTCAGCTAAAACATGCATGTGGAACCCAGAGTATGATCCACCGTGCGATCGGGAGACGTGTTCAAATATGTCTCAGTTCTCGTCCCCTGGTACTCGGGTGCAACATTCCAGACGCTTTACTAACACTCTCCCGACTTGAAGATTCAGTGCCTTTAACCTCCTGTTTGGCCCAGTTTGCAATTTCTGCGGAAGATGAACAGGAATAGGGAGAACCAATGAGAGACTAGCTGGAGGTGTCTGGACGGGCAAATTTAACTCTCATTTCCCACCAGGAAGAGGAATTAACCAAAGGCTCAGCGTGCCGTGCCGGAACCAGATTAGGGCCTGAAGCAATCCTGCGGTGTTGCGGCCAGCTCACAAGAAAGCGAGTTGAAGAAAGGAGCTCAGGGGCACTGTAATTCACAAACCTGCAGAGTTATAAATGACAGCTATCGTCCAAAAATATACTGAAGTAAGGCTGCCAAGAGGACTTGAAAGCGGGGCAGAATTGCAAGAAACCGATTTCAGGAGGTAGACTGTAATTGCAGTTAAAGCATAGGAAAAGAGGCAGAACGTCCACAATGATGCACTTGGCCAAAAAGGGCGTATGCGTTTTTTCCTGAATATATTCAGGAAAAAACGCATACGCCCTTTTTGGCCAACCAAGCAAGCTTGCAAAGGAAATCTGCACTACAATGAAGTCTCACTTCCCCCCGGTCAAAAGGGCCATCTGAAAAAAGTGTAAAATCCAGAAGGCAGGACAGGCCATGGAGAACTGGGAGCCTTGTTATGCTGATGGGCGGAATGTAAATTGCCAACAGCCACTCGGGAGACGTGTATGGTGTTTCCTGAAACATCTAAAAACCAAGGCAACAGAGCCAAGGGCACTTCCACTTATGGTCCTATAGCTTAGGGAAATTAAAATCAAAAAGACACAGCCACCCAAAAGTTTGGGACGGCTCTGTTTACAAGAACCTCATTTACGGTACAAGTTCAATATCGCAGAAAGTGAGTAATGGATAAAGAAGTTGTGGTACTTACGTACAATGCAATATCACTCAGCAATGAAATCTATGTCATCTGGCCCGTAGCAGCATAATGAGGGGATTCAGGTATGATGATTCTAACTGAAATAAGTCACACAGAAAAAGAAACATCATAGGATATCACTAATACACGGAATGTAAACTTGGCTACACAGGAACTGAATTACAAAACAGAACATGGTCTCAAATTTAGAAACCCAACTTATGCTTGCTAAGGGGAAAGGTGAGTTAGGGTGCTGCCTAAAACCAGAGATTGAAATGAACACAGATAAAGTTCCTTAAGCCAAATATGGAATAGACAAGAGCTACTCCTTGCTCAACGAAATGGACTCAACACCCCATATTAAACGCCTAAGAATGTACCTGACTAGTAAGTATCTTAAAACCTATGGATTGCTATGTCTCCGAAAGAGAATCAAGCGTGTGTACAGGGGCATAAACGCAGCAGTGATAGGATTGGAGAGGTTCGGTGAGCAAATGAAGACCCTTTGAAGTCATATTGCATGGTACCCATTCCACGGGTCTCAACTCTCCAGGTTTAAGGGATTCTTCCTTCAGCTAAAACATGCATGTGGAACCCAGAGTATGATCCACCGTGCGATCGGGAGACGTGTTCAAATATGTCTCAGTTCTTGTCCCCTGGTACTCGGGTGCAACATTCCAGACGCTTTACTAACACTGTCCCGACTTGGAGAGTCAGTGCCTTTAACCTCCTGTTTGGCCCAGTTTGCAATTTCTGCGGAAGATGAACAGGAATAGGGAGAACCAATGAGAGACTAGCTGGAGGTGTCTGGACGGGCAAATTTAACTCTCATTTCCCACCAGGAAGAGGAATTAACCAAAGGCTCAGCGTGCCGTGCCGGAACCAGATTAGGGCCTGAAGCAATCCTGCGGTGTTGCGACCATCTCACAAGAAAGCGAGTTGAAGAAAGGAGCTCAGGGGCACTGTAATTCACAAACCTGCAGAGTTATAAATGACAGCTATCGTCCAAAAATATACTGAAGTAAGGCTGCCAAGAGGACTTGAAAGCGAGGCAGAATTGCAGGAAACCGATTTCAGGAGGTAGACTGGAATTGCAGTTAAAGCATAGGAAAAGAGGCAGAACGTCCACAATGATGCACTTGGCCAAAAAGGGCGTATGCGTTTTTTCCTGAATATATTCAGGAAAAAACGCATACGCCCTTTTTGGCCAACCAAGCAAGCTTGCAAAGGAAATCTGCACTACAATGAAGTCTCACTTCCCCCCGGTCAAAAGGGCCATCTGAAAAAAGTGTAAAATCCAGAAGGCAGGACAGGCCATGGAGAACTGGGAGCCTTGTTATGCTGATGGGCGGGATGTAAATTGCCAACAGCCACTCGGGAGAAGTGTATGGTGTTTCCTGAAACATCTAAAAAACAAAGCAACAGAGCCTAGGGCACTTCCACTTATGGTCCTATAGCTTAGGGAAATTAAAATCAAAAAGACACAGCCACCCCAAAGTTTGGGACGGCTCTGTTTACAAGAACCTCGTTTACGGTACAAGTTCAATATCGCAGAAAGTGAGTAATGGATAAAGAAGTTGTGGTACTTACGTACAATGCAATATCACTCAGCAATGAAATCTATGTCATCAGGCCCGTAGCAGCATAATGAGTGGATTCAGGTATGATGATTCTAACTGAAATAAGTCACACAGAAAAAGAAACATCATAAGATATCACTAATACACGGAATGTAATCTTGGCTACACAGGAACTGAATTACAAAACAGAACAGGGTCTCAAATTTAGAAAACCAACTTATGCTTGCTAAGGGGAAAGGTGAGTTGGGGTGCTGCCTAAAACCAGAGATTGAAATGAGCACAGATAAAGTTCCTTAAGCCAAATATGTAATAGACAAGAGCTACACCTTGCTCAACGAAATGGACTCAACACCTCATATTAAATGCCTAAGAATGTACCTGACTAGAAAGTATCTTAAAACCTATGGATTGCTATGTCTCTGAAAGAGAATCAAGCGTGTGTACAGGGGCATAAACGCAGCAGTGATAGGATTGGAGAGGTTCGGTGAGCAAATGAAGACCCTTTGAAGTCATATTGCATGGTACCCATTCCACGGGTCTCAACTCTCCAGGTTTAAGGGATTCTTCCTTCAGCTAAAACATGCATGTGGAACCCAGAGTATGATCCACCGTGTGATCGGGAGACGTGTTCAAATATGTCTCAGTTCTCGTCCCCTGGTACTCGGGTGCAACATTCCAGACGCTTTACTAACACTCTCCCGACTTGGAGAGTCAGTGCCTTTAACCTCCTGTTTGGCCCAGTTTGCAATTTCTGCGGAAGATGAACAGGAATAGGGAGAACCAATGAGAGACTAGCTGGAGGTGTCTGGACGGGCAAATTTAACTCTCATTTCCCACCAGGAAGAGGAATTAACCAAAGGCTCAGCGTGCCGTGCCGGAACCAGATTAGGGCCTGAAGCAATCCTGCGGTGTTGCGACCAGCTCACAAGAAAGCGAGTTGAAGAAAGGAGCTCAGGGGCACTGTAATTCACAAACCTGCAGAGTTATAAATGACAGCTATCGTCCAAAAATATACTGAAGTAAGGCTGCCAAGAGGACTTGAAAGCGGGGCAGAATTGCAGGAAACCGATTTCAGGAGGTAGACTGGAATTGCAGTTAAAGCATAGGAAAAGAGGCAGAACGTCCACAATGATGCACTTGGCCAAAAAGGGCGTATGCGTTTTTTCCTGAATATATTCAGGAAAAAACGCATACGCCCTTTTTGGCCAACCAAGCAAGCTTGCAAAGGAAATCTGCACTACAATGAAGTCTCACTTCCCCCCGGTCAAAAGGGCCATCTGAAAAAAGTGTAAAATCCAGAAGGCAGGACAGGCTATGGAGAACTGGGAGCCTTGTTATGCTGATGGGCGGGATGTAAATTGCCAACAGCCACTCCGGAGAAGTGTATGGTGTTTCCTGAAACATCTAAAAACCAAAGCAACAGAGCCTAGGGCACTTCCACTTATGGTCCTATAGCTTAGGGAAATTAAAATCAAAAAGACACAGCCACCCCAAAGTTTGGGACGGCTCTGTTTACAAGAACCTCATTTACGGTACAAGTTCAATATCGCAGAAAGTGAGTAATGGATAAAGAAGTTGTGGAACTTACGTACAATGCAATATCACTCAGCAATGAAATCTATGTCATCAGGCCCGTAGCAGCATAATGAGTGGATTCAGGTATGATGATTCTAACTGAAATAAGTCACACAGAAAAAGAAACATCATAAGATATCACTAATACACGGAATGTAAACTTCGCTACACAGGAACTGAAATACAAAACAGAACAGGGTCTCAAATTTAGAAAACCAACTTATGCTTGCTAAGGGGAAAGGTGAGTTGGGGTGCTGCCTAAAACCAGAGATTGAAATGAGCACAGATAAAGTTCCTTAAGCCAAATATGTAATAGACAAGAGCTACACCTTGCTCAACGAAATGGACTCAACACCTCATATTAAATGCCTAAGAATGTACCTGACAAGAAAGTATCTTAAAACCTATGGATTGCTATGTCTCTGAAAGAGAATCAAGCGTGTGTACAGGGGCATAAACGCAGCAGTGATAGGTTTGGAGAGGTTCAGTGAGCAAATGAAGACCCTTTGAAGTCATATTGCATGGTAACCATTCCACGGGTCTCAACTCTCCAGGTTTAAGGGATTCTTCCTTCAGCTAAAACATGCATGTGGAACCCAGAGTATGATCAACCGTGTGATCGGGAGACGTGCTCAAATATGTCTCAGTTCTCGTCCCCTGGTACTCGGGTGCAACATTCCAGACGCTTTACTAACACTCTCCCGACTTGGAGAGTCAGTGCCTTTAACCTCCTGTTTGGCCCAGTTTGCAATTTCTGCAGAAGATGAACAGGAATAGGGAGAACCAATGAGAGACTAGCTGGAGGTGTCTGGACGGGCAAATTTAACTCTCATTTCCCACCAGGAAGAGGAATTAACCAAAGGCTCAGCGTGCCGTGCCGGAACCAGATTAGGGCCTGAAGCAATCCTGCGGTGTTGCGGCCAGCTCACAAGAAAGCGAGTTGAAGAAAGGAGCTCAGGGGCACTGTAATTCACAAACCTGCAGAGTTATAAATGACAGCTATCGTCCAAAAATATATTGAAGTAAGGCTGCCAAGAGGACTTGAAAGCGGGGCAGAATTGCAAGAAACCGATTTCAGGAGGTAGACTGGAATTGCAGTTAAAGCATAGGAAAAGAGCAGAACGTCCACAATGATGCACTTGGCCAAAAAGGGCGTATGCGTTTTTTCCTGAATATATTCAGGAAAAAACGCATATGCCCTTTTTGGCCAAACAAGCAAGCTTGCAAAGGAAATCTGCACTACAATGAAGTCTCACTTCCCCCCGGTCAAAAGGGCCATCTGAAAAAAGTGTAAAATCCAGAAGGCAGGACAGGCCATGGAGAACTGGGAGCCTTGTTATGCTGATGGGTGGGATGTAAATTGCCAACAGCCACTCGGGAGAAGTGTATGGTGTTTCCTGAAACATCTAAAAAACAAAGCAACAGAGCCTAGGGCACTTCCACTTATGGTCCTATAGCTTAGGGAAATTAAAATCAAAAAGACACAGCCACCCCAAAGTTTGGGACGGCTCTGTTTACAAGAACCTCGTTTACGGTACAAGTTCAATATCGCAGAAAGTGAGTAATGGATAAAGAAGTTGTGGTACGTACAATGCAATATCACTCAGCAATGAAATCTATGTCATCAGGCCCGTAGCAGCATAATGAGTGGATTCAGGTATGATGATTCTAACTGAAATAAGTCACACAGAAAAAGAAACATCATAAGATATCACTAATACACGGAATGTAAACTTGGCTACACAGGAACTGAAATACAAAACAGAACAGGGTCTCAAATTTAGAAAACCAACTTATGCTTGCTAAGGGGAAAGGTGAGGTGGGGTGCTGCCTAAAACCAGAGATTGAAATGAGCACAGATAAAGTTCCTTAAGCCAAATATGTAATAGACAAGAGCTACACCTTGCTCAACGAAATGGACTCAACACCTCATATTAAATGCCTAAGAATGTACCTGACAAGATAGTATCTTAAAACCTATGGATTGCTATGTCTCCGAAAGAGAATCAAGCGTGTGTACAGGGGCATAAACGCAGCAGTGATAGGATTGGAGAGGTTCAGTGAGCAAATGAAGACCCTTTGAAGTCATATTGCATGGTACCCATTCCACGGGTCTCAACTCTCCAGGTTTAAGGGATTCTTCCTTCAGCTAAAACATGCATGTGGAACCCAGAGTATGATCAACCATGTGATCGGGAGACGTGTTCAAATATGTCTCAGTTCTCGTCCCCTGGTACTCGGGTGCAACATTCCAGACGCTTTACTAACACTCTCCCTACTTGGAGAGTCAGTGCCTTTAACCTCCTGTTTGGCCCAGTTTGCAATTTCTGCGGAAGATGAACAGGAATAGGGAGAACCAATGAGAGACTAGCTGGAGGTGTCTGGACGGGCAAATTAAACTCTCATTTCCCACCAGGAAGAGGAATTAACCAAAGGCTCAGCGTGCCGTGCCGGAACCAGATAAGGGCCTGAAGCAATCCTGCGGTGTTGCGACCAGCTCACAAGAAAGCGAGTTGAAGAAAGGAGCTCAGGGGCACTGTAATTCACAAACCTGCAGACTTATAAATGACAGCTATCGTTCAAAAATATACTGAAGTAAGGCTGCCAAGAGGATTTGAAAGCGGGACAGAATTGCAAGAAACCGATTTCAGGAGGTAGACTGGAATTGCAGTTAAAGCATAGGAAAAGAGGCAGAACGTCCACAATGATGCACTTGGCCAAAAAGGGCGTATGCGATTTTTCCTGAATATATTCAGGAAAAAACGCATACGCCCTTTTTGGCCAACCAAGCAAGCTTGCAAAGGAAATCTGCACTACAATGAAGTCTCACTTCCCCCCGGTCAAAAGGGCCATCTGAAAAAAGTGTAAAATCCAGAAGGCAGGACAGGCCATGGAGAACTGGGAGCCTTGTTATGCTGATGGGCGGGATGTAAATTGCCAACAGCCACTCGGGAGAAGTGTATGGTGTTTCCTGAAACATCTAAAAAACAAAGCAACAGAGCCTAGGGCACTTCCACTTATGGTCCTATAGCTTAGGGAAATTAAAATCAAAAAGACACAGCCACCCCAAAGTTTGGGACGGCTCTGTTTACAAGAACCTCGTTTACGGTACAAGTTCAATATCGCAGAAAGTGAGTAATGGATAAAGAAGTTGTGGTACTTACGTACAATGCAATATCACTCAGCAATGAAATCTATGTCATCAGGCCCGTAGCAGCATAATGAGTGGATTCAGGTATGATGATTCTAACTGAAATAAGTCACACAGAAAAAGAAACATCATAAGATATCACTAATACACGGAATGTAAACTTGGCTACACAGGAACTGAATTACAAAACAGAACAGAGTCTCAAATTTAGAAAACCAACTTATGCTTGCTAAGGGGAAAGGTGAGTTGGGGTGCTGCCTAAAACCAGAGATTGAAATGAGCACAGATAAAGTTCCTTAACCCAAATATGGAATAGACAAGAGCTACTCCTTGCTCAACGTAATGGACTCAACTCCTCATATTAAATTCCTAAGAATGTACCTGACTAGTAAGTATCTTAAAACCTATGGATTGCTATGTCTCCGAAAGAGAATCAAGCGTGTCTACAGGGGCATAAACGCAGCAGTGATAGGATTGGAGAGGTTCGGTGAGCAAATGAAGACCCTTTGAAATCATATTGCATGGTACCCATTCCAAGGGTCTCAACTCTCCAGGTTTAAGGGATTTTTCCTTCAGCTAAATCATGCATGTGGAACCCAGAGTATAATCAACCGTGTGATCGGGAGACGTGTTCAAATATGTCTCAGTTTTCGACCCCTGGTACTCGGGTGCAACATTCCAGACGCTTTTCTAACACTCTCCCGACATGGAGAGTCAGTGCCTTTAAACTCCTGTTTGGCCCAGTTTGCAATTTCTGCGGAAGATGAACAGGAATAGGGAGAACCAATGAGAGACTAGCTGGAGGTGTCTGGACGGGCAAATTTAACTCTCATTTCCCACCAGGAAGAGGAATTAACCAAAGGCTCAGCGTGCCGTGCCGGAACCAGATTAGGGCCTGAAGCAATCCTGTGATGTTGCGGCCAGCTCTCAAGAAAGCGAGTTGAAGAATGGAGCTCAGGGGCACTGTAATTCACAAACCTGCAGAGTTATAAATGACAGCTATCGTCCAAAAATATACTGAAGTAAGGCTGCCAAGAGGACTTGAAAGCGGGGCAGAATTGCAGGAAACCGATTTCAGGAGGTAGACTAGAATTGCATTTAAAGCATAGGAAAAGAGGCAGAACGTCGACAATGATGCACTTGGCCAAAAAGGGCGTATGCGTTTTTTCCTGAATATATTCAGGAAAAAACGCATACGCCCTTTTTGGCCAACCAAGCAAGCTTGCAAAGGAAATCTGCACTACAATGAAGTCTCACTTCCCCCCGGTCAAAAGGGCCATCTGAAAAAAGTGTAAAATCCAGAAGGCAGGACAGGCCATGGAGAACTGGGAGCCTTGTTATGCTGATGGGTGGGATGTAAATTGCCAACAGCCACTCGGGAGAAGTGTATGGTGTTTCCTGAAACATCTAAAAAACAAAGCAACAGAGCCTAGGGCACTTCCACTTATGGTCCTATAGCTTAGGGAAATTAAAATCAAAAAGACACAGCCACCCCAAAGTTTGGGACGGCTCTGTTTACAAGAACCTCGTTTACGGTACAAGTTCAATATCGCAGAAAGTGAGTAATGGATAAAGAAGTTGTGGTACTTACGTACAATGCAATATCACTCAGCAATGAAATCTATGTCATCAGGACCGTAGCAGCATAATGAGTGGATTCAGGTATGATGATTCTAACTGAAATAAGTCACACAGAAAAAGAAACATCATAAGATATCACTAATACATGGAATGTAAACTTGGCTACACAGGAACTGAATTACAAAACAGAACAGGGTCTCAAATTTAGAAAACCAACTTATGCTTGCTAAGGGGAAAGGTGAGTTGGGGTGCTGCCTAAAACCAGAGATTGAAATGAGCACAGATAAAGTTCCTTAAGCCAAATATGGAATAGACAAGAGCTACACCTTGCTCAACGAAATGGACTCAACACCTCATATTACATGCCTAAGAATGTACCTGACTAGAAAGTATCTTAAAACCTATGGATTGCTATGTCTCTGAAAGAGAATCAAGCGTGTGTACAGGGGCATAAACGCAGCAGTGATAGGATTGGAGAGGTTCGGTGAGCAAATGAAGACCCTTTGAAGTCATATTGCATGGTACCCATTCCACGGGTCTCAACTCTCCAGGTTTAAGGGATTCTTCCTTCAGCTAAAACATGCATGTGGAACCCAGAGTATGATCCACCGTGTGATCGGGAGACGTGTTCAAATATGTCTCAGTTCTCGTCCCCTGGTACTCGGGTGCAACATTCCAGACGCTTTACTAACACTCTCCCGACTTGGAGAGTCAGTGCCTTTAACCTCCTGTTTGGCCCAGTTTGCAATTTCTGCGGAAGATGAACAGGAATAGGGAGAACCAATGAGAGACTAGCTGGAGGTGTCTGGACGGGCAAATTTAACTCTCATTTCCCACCAGGAAGAGGAATTAACCAAAGGCTCAGCGTGCCGTGCCGGAACCAGATTAGGGCCTGAAGCAATCCTGCGGTGTTGCGACCAGCTCACAAGAAAGCGAGTTGAAGAAAGGAGCTCAGGGGCACTGTAATTCACAAACCTGCAGAGTTATAAATGACAGCTATCGTCCAAAAATATACTGAAGTAAGGCTGCCAAGAGGACTTGAAAGCGGGGCAGAATTGCAGGAAACCGATTTCAGGAGGTAGACTGGAATTGCAGTTAAAGCATAGGAAAAGAGGCAGAACGTCCACAATGATGCACTTGGCCAAAAAGGGCGTATGCGTTTTTTCCTGAATATATTCAGGAAAAAACGCATACGCCCTTTTTGGCCAACCAAGCAAGCTTGCAAAGGAAATCTGCACTACAATGAAGTCTCACTTCCCCCCGGTCAAAAGGGCCATCTGAAAAAAGTGTAAAATCCAGAAGGCAGGACAGGCTATGGAGAACTGGGAGCCTTGTTATGCTGATGGGCGGGATGTAAATTGCCAACAGCCACTAGGGAGAAGTGTATGGTGTTTCCTGAAACATCTAAAAACCAAAGCAACAGAGCCTAGGGCACTTGCACTTATGGTCCTATAGCTTAGGGAAATTAAAATCAAAAAGACACAGCCACCCCAAAGTTTGGGACGGCTCTGTTTACAAGAACCTCATTTATGGTACAAGTTCAATATCGCAGAAAGTGAGTAATGGATAAAGAAGTTGTGGTACTTACGTACAATGCAATATCACTCAGCAATGAAATCTATGTCATCAGGCCCGTAGCAGCATAATGAGTGGATTCAGGTATGATGATTCTAACTGAAATAAGTCACACAGAAAAAGAAACATCATAAGATATCACTAATACACGGAATGTAAACTTGGCTACACAGGAACTGAAATGCAAAACAGAACAGGGTCTCAAATTTAGAAAACCAACTTATGCTTGCTAAGGGGAAAGGTGAGTTGGGGTGCTGCCTAAAACCAGAGATTGAAATGAGCACAGATAAAGTTCCTTAAGCCAAATATGGAATAGACAAGAGCTACACCTTGCTCAACGAAATGGACTCAACACCTCATATTAAATGCCTAAGAATGTACCTGAGAAGAAAGTATCTTAAAACCTATGGATTGCTATGTCTCCGAAAGAGAATCAAGCGTGTGTACAGGGGCATAAACGCAGCAGTGATAGGATTGGAGAGGTTCAGTGAGCAAATGAAGACCCTTTGAAGTCATATTGCATGGTAACCATTCCACGGGTCTCAACTCTCCAGGTTTAAGGGATTCTTCCTTCAGCTAAAACATGCATGTGGAACCCAGAGTATGATCAACCGTGTGATCGGGAGACGTGCTCAAATATGTCTCAGTTCTCGTCCCCTGGTACTCGGGTGCAACATTCCAGACGCTTTACTAACACTCTCCCGACTTGGAGAGTCAGTGCCTTTAACCTCCTGTTTGGCCCAGTTTGCAATTTCTGCGGAAGATGAACAGGAATAGGGAGAACCAATGAGAGACTAGCTGGAGGTGTCTGGACGGGCAAATTTAACTCTCATTTCCCACCAGGAAGAGGAATTAACCAAAGGCTCAGCGTGCCGTGCCGGAACCAGATTAGGGCCTGAAGCAATCCTGCGGTGTTGCGGCCAGCTCACAAGAAAGCGAGTTGAAGAAAGGAGCTCAGGGGCACTGTAATTCACAAACATGCAGAGTTATAAATGACAGCTATCGTCCAAAAATATACTGAAGTAAGGCTGCCAAGAGGACTTGAAAGCGGGGCAGAATTGCAAGAAACCGATTTCAGGAGGTAGACTGGAATTGCAGTTAAAGCATAGGAAAAGAGCAGAACGTCCACAATGATGCACTTGGCCAAAAAGGGCGTATGCGTTTTTTCCTGAATATATTCAGGAAAAAACGCATACGCCCTTTTTGGCCAACCAAGCAAGCTTGCAAAGGAAATCTGCACTACAATGAAGTCTCACTTCCCCCCGGTCAAAAGGGCCATCTGAAAAAAGTGTAAAATCCAGAAGGCAGGACAGGCCATGGAGAACTGGGAGCCTTGTTATGCTGATGGGCGGGATGTAAATTGCCAACAGCCACTCGGGAGAAGTGTATGGTGTTTCCTGAAACATCTAAAAAACAAAGCAACAGAGCCTAGGGCACTTCCACTTATGGTCCTATAGCTTAGGGAAATTAAAATCAAAAAGACACAGCCACCCCAAAGTTTGGGACGGCTCTGTTTACAAGAACCTCGTTTACGGTACAAGTTCAATATCGCAGAAAGTGAGTAATGGATAAAGAAGTTGTGGTACGTACAATGCAATATCACTCAGCAATGAAATCTATGTCATCAGGCCCGTAGCAGCATAATGAGTGGATTCAGGTATGATGATTCTAACTGAAATAAGTCACACAGAAAAAGAAACATCATAAGATATCAGTAATACACGGAATGTAAACTTGGCTACAAGGGAACTGAAATACAAAACAGAACACGGTCTCAAATTTAGAAAACCAACTTATGCTTGCTAAGGGAACAGGTGAGTTGGGGTGCTGCCTAAAACCAGAGATTGAAATGAGCACAGATAAAGTTCCTTAAGCCAAATATGTAATAGACAAGAGCTACACCTTGCTCAACGAAATGGACTCAACACCTCATATTAAATGCCTAAGAATGTACCTGACAAGATAGTATCTTAAAACCTATGGATTGCTATGTCTCCGAAAGAGAATCAAGCGTGTGTACAGGGGCATAAACGCAGCAGTGATAGCATTGGAGAGGTTCGGTGAGCAAATGAAGACCCTTTGAAGTCATATTGCATGGTACCCATTCCACGGGTCTCAACTCTCCAGGTTTAAGGGATTCTTCCTTCAGCTAAAACATGCATGTGGAACCCAGAGTATGATCCACCGTGTGATCGGGAGACGTGTTCAAATATGTCTCAGTTCTCGTCCCCTGGTACTCGGGTGCAACATTCCAGACGCTTTACTAACACTCTCCCGACTTGGAGAGTCAGTGCCTTTAACCTCCTGTTTGGCCCAGTTTGCAATTTTTGCGGAAGATGAACAGGAATAGGGAGAACCAATGAGAGACTAGCTGGAGGTGTCTGGACGGGCAAATTTAACTCTCATTTCCCACCAAGAAGAGGAAATAACCAAAGGCTCAGTGTGCCGTGCCGGAACCTGATTAGAGCCTGAAGCCATCCTGCGGTGTTGCGGCCAGCTCACAAGAAAGCGAGTTGAAGAAAGGAGCTCAGGGGCACTGTAATTCACAAACCTGCAGAGTTATAAATGACACCTATCGTCCAAAAATATACTGAAGTAAGGCTGCCAAGAGGACTTGAAAGCGGGGCAGAATTGCAGGAAACTGATTTCAGGAGGTAGAATGGAATTGCATTGAAAGCATAGGAAAAGAGGCAGAAAGTCCACAATGATGCACTTGGCCAAAAAGGGCGTATGCGTTTTTTCCTGAATATGTTCAGGAAAAAACGCATACGTCCTTTTTGGCCAACCAAGCAAACTTGCAAAGGAAATCTGCACTACAATGAAGTCTCACTTCCCCCCGGTCAAAAGGGCCATCTGAAAAAAGTGTAAAATCCAGAAAGGCAGAACAGGCCATGCAGAACTGGGAGCCTTGTTATGCTGATGGGCGGGATGTAAATTGCCAACAGCCACTCGGGAGAAGTGTATGGTGTTTCCTGAAACATCTAAAAAACAAAGCAACAGAGCCTAGGGCACTTCCACTTATGGTCCTATAGCTTAGGGAAATTAAAATCAAAAAGACACAGCCACCCCAAAGTTTGGGACGCCTCTGTTTACAAGAACCTCGTTTACCATAAAAGTTCAATATCACAGAAAGTGATAAATGGATAAAGAACTTGTGGTACTTACGTACAATGCAGTATCACTCAGCAATGAAATCTATGTCATCAGGCCCGTACCAGCATAATGAGTGGATTCAGGTACGATGATTCTAACTGAAATAAGTCACACAGAAAAAGAAACATCATAAGATATCACTAATACACGGAATGTAAACCTGGCTACACAGGAACTGAATTCCAAAACAGAACAGGGTCTCAAATTTAGAAAACCAACTTATGCTTGCTTAAGAGGAAAGGTGAGTTGGGGTGCTGCCTAAAACCAGAGATTGAAATGAGCACAGATAAAGTTCCTTAAGCCAAATATGGAATAGACAAGAGCTACTCCTTGCTCAACGAAATGGACTCAACACCCCATATTAAATGCCTAAGAATGTACCTGACTAGTAAGTATCTTAAAACCTATGGGTTGCTATGTCTCCAAAAGAGAATCAAGCGTGTGTACAGGGGCATAAATGCAGCAGTGATAGGATTGGAGAGGTTCGGTGAGCAAATGAAGACCCTTTGAAGTCATATTGCATGGTACCCATTCCACGGGTCTCAACTCTCCAGGTTTAAGGGATTCTTCCTTCAGCTAAAACATGCATGTGGAACCCAGAGTATGATCAACCGTGTGATCGGGAGACGTGTTCAAATATGTCTCAGTTTACGACCCCTGGTACTCGGGTGCAACATTCCAGACGCTTTACTAACACTCTCCCGACTTGGAGAGTCAGTGCCTTTAACCTCCTGTTTGGCCCAGTTTGCAATTTCTGTGGAAGATGAACAGGAATAGGGAGAACCAATGAGAGACTAGCTGGAGGTGTCTGGACGGGCAAATTTAACTCTCATTTCCCACCAGGAAGAGGAATTAACCAAAGGCTCAGCGTGCCGTGCCGGAACCAGATTAGGGCCTGAAGCAATCCTGCGGTGTTGCGGCCAGCTCACAAGAAAGCGAGTTGAAGAAAGGAGCTCAGGGGCACTGTAATTCACAAACCTGCAGAGTTACAAATGACAGCTATCGTCCAAAAATATACTGAAGTAAGGCTGCCAAGAGGACTTGAAAGCGGGGCAGAATTGCAAGAAACCGATTTCAGGAGGTAGACTGGAATTGCAGTTAAAGCATAGGAAAAGAGGCAGAACGTCCACAATGATGCACTTGGCCAAAAAGGGCATATGCGTTTTTTCCTGAATATATTCAGGAAAAAACGGATACGCCCTTTTTGGCCAACCAAGCAAGCTTGCAAAGGAAATCTGCACTACAATGAAGTCTCACTTCCCCCCGGTCAAAAGGGCCATCTGAAAAAAGTGTAAAATCCAGAAGGCAGGACAGGCCATGGAGAACTGGGAGCCTTGTTATGCTGATGGGCGTGATGTAAATTGCCAAGAGCCACTCGGGAGAAGTGTATGGTGTTTCCTGAAACATCTAAAAAACAAAGCAACAGAGCCTAGGGCACTTCCACTTATGGTCCTATAGCTTAGGGAAATTAAAATCAAAAAGACACAGCCACCCCAAAGTTTGGGATGGCTCTGTTTACAAGAATCTCGTTTACGGTACAAGTTCAATATCGTAGAATGTGAATAATGGATAAAGAAGTTGTGGTACTTACGTACAATGCAATATCACTCAGCAATGAAATCTATGTCATCAGGCCCGTAGCAGCATAATGAGTGGATTCAGGTATGATGATTCTAACTGAAATAAGTCACACAGAAAAAGAAACATCATAAGATATCACTAATACACGGAATGTAAACTTGGCTACACAGGAACTGAAATACAAAACAGAACAGGGTCTCAAATTTAGAAAACCAACTTATGCTTGCTAAGGGGAAAGGTGAGTTGTGGTGCTGCCTAAAACCAGAGATTGAATTGAGCACAGATAAAGTTCCTTAAGCCAAATATGTAATAGACAAGAGCTACACCTTGCTCAACGAAATGGACTCAACACCCCATATTAAACGCCTAAGAATGTACCTGAATAGTAACTATCTTAAACGCTATGGATTGCTATGTCTCCGAAAGAGAATCAAGCGTGTGTACAGGGGAATAAACGCAGCAGTGATAGGATTGGAGAGGTTCGGTGAGCAAATGAAGACCCTTTGAAGTCATATTGCATGGTACCCATTCCACGGGTCTCAACTCTCCAGGTTTAAGGGATTCTTCCTTCAGCTAAAACATGCATGTGGAACCCAGAGTATTATCAACCGTGTGATCGGGAGACGTGTTCAAATATGTCTCAGTTCTCGTCCCCTGGTACTCGGGTGCAACATTCCAGACGCTTTACTAACACTCTCCCGACTTGTAGAGTCAGCGCCTTTAAAATCCTGTTTGGCCCAGTTTGCAATTTCTGCGGAAGATGAACAGGAATAGGGAGAACCAATGAGACACTAGCTGGAGGTGTCTGGATGGGCAAATTTAACTCTCATTTCCCACCAAGAAGAGGAAATAACCAAAGGCTCAGTGTGCCGTGCCGGAACCTGATTAGAGCCTGAAGCCATCCTGCGGTGTTGCGGCCAGCTCACAAGAAAGCGAGTTGAAGAAAGGAGCTCAGGGGCACTGTAATTCACAAACCTGCAGAGTTATAAATGACACCTATCGTCCAAAAATATACTGAAGTAAGGCTGCCAAGAGGACTTGAAAGCGGGGCAGAATTGCAGGAAACCGATTTCAGGAGGTAGAATGGAATTGCATTGAAAGCATAGGAAAAGAGGCAGAAAGTCCACAATGATGCACTTGGCCAAAAAGGGCGTATGCGTTTTTTCCTGAATATGTTCAGGAAAAAACGCATACGTCCTTTTTGGCCAACCAAGCAAACTTGCAAAGGAAATCTGCACTACAATGAAGTCTCACTTCCCCCCGGTCAAAAGGGCCATCTGAAAAAAGTGTAAAATCCAGAAAGGCAGAACAGGCCATGCAGAACTGGGAGCCTTGTTATGCTGATGGGCGGGATGTAAATTGCCAACAGCCACTCGGGAGAAGTGTATGGTGTTTCCTGAAACATCTAAAAAACAAAGCAACAGAGCCTAGGGCACTTCCACTTATGGTCCTATAGCTTAGGGAAATTAAAATCAAAAAGACACAGCCACCCCAAAGTTTGGGACGCCTCTGTTTACAAGAACCTCGTTTACCATAAAAGTTCAAAATCACAGAAAGTGATAAATGGATAAAGAACTTGTGGTACTTACGTACAATGCAGTATCACGCAGCAATGAAATCTATGTCATCAGGCCCGTACCAGCATAATGAGTGGATTCAGGTACGATGATTCTAACTGAAATAAGTCACACAGAAAAAGAAACATCATAAGATATCACTAATACACGGAATGTAAACTTGGCTACACAGGAACTGAATTCCAAAACAGAACAGGGTCTCAAATTTAGAAAACCAACTTATGCTTGCTTAAGAGGAAAGGTGAGTTGGGGTGCTGCCTAAAACCAGAGATTGAAATGAGCACAGATAAAGTTCCTTAAGCCAAATATGGAATAGACAAGAGCTACTCCTTGCTCAACGAAATGGACTCAACACCCCATATTAAACGCCTAAGAGTGTACCTGACTAGTAAGTATCTTAAAACCTATGGGTTGCTATGTCTCCAAAAGAGAATCAAGCGTGTGTACAGGGGCATAAATGCAGCAGTGATAGGATTGGAGAGGTTCGGTGAGCAAATGAAGACCCTTTGAAGTCATATTGCATGGTACCCATTCCACGGGTCTCAACTCTCCAGGTTTAAGGGATTCTTCCTTCAGCTAAAACATGCATGTGGAACCCAGAGTATGATCAACCGTGTGATCGGGAGACGTGTTCAAATATGTCTCAGTTTACGACCCCTGGTACTCGGGTGCAACATTCCAGACGCTTTACTAACACTCTCCCGACTTGGAGAGTCAGTGCCTTTAACCTCCTGTTTGGCCCAGTTTGCAATTTCTGTGGAAGATGAACAGGAATAGGGAGAACCAATGAGAGACTAGCTGGAGGTGTCTGGACGGGCAAATTTAACTCTCATTTCCCACCAGGAAGAGGAATTAACCAAAGGCTCAGCGTGCCGTGCCGGAACCAGATTAGGGCCTGAAGCAATCCTGCGGTGTTGCGGCCAGCTCACAAGAAAGCGAGTTGAAGAAAGGAGCTCAGGGGCACTGTAATTCACAAACCTGCAGAGTTATAAATGACAGCTATCGTCCAAAAATATACTGAAGTAAGGCTGCCAAGAGGACTTGAAAGTGGGGCAGAATTGCAAGAAACCGATTTCAGGAGGTAGACTGTAATTGCAGTTAAAGCATAGGAAAAGAGGCAGAACGTCCACAATGATGCACTTGGCCAAAAAGGGCATATGCGTTTTTTCCTGAATATATTCAGGAAAAAACGGATACGCCCTTTTTGGCCAACCAAGCAAGCTTGCAAAGGAAATCTGCACTACAATGAAGTCTCACTTCCCCCCGGTCAAAAGGGCCATCTGAAAAAAGTGTAAAATCCAGAAGGCAGGACAGGCCATGGAGAACTGGGAGCCTTGTTATGCTGATGGGCGGGATGTAAATTGCCAACAGCCACTCGGGAGAAGTCTATGGTGTTTCCTGAAACATCTAAAAAACAAAGCAACAGAGCCTAGGGCACTTCCACTTATGGTCCTATAGCTTAGGGAAATTAAAATCAAAAAGACACAGCCACCCCAAAGTTTGGGATGGCTCTGTTTACAAGAACCTCATTTACGGTACAAGTTCAATATCGTAGAAAGTGAATAATGGATAAAGAAGTTGTGGTACTTACGTACAATGCAATATCACTCAGCAATGAAATCTATGTCATCAGGCCCGTAGCAGCATAATGAGTGGATTCAGGTATGATGATTCTAACTGAAATAAGTCACACAGAAAAAGAAACATCATAAGATATCACTAATACACGGAATGTAAACTTGGCTACACAGGAACTGAAATACAAAACAGAACAGGGTCTCAAATTTAGAAAACCAACTTATGCTTGCTAAGGGGAAAGGTGAGTTGTGGTGCTGCCTAAAACCAGAGATTGAATTGAGCACAGATAAAGTTCCTTAAGCCAAATATGTAATAGACAAGAGCTACACCTTGCTCAACGAAATGGACTCAACACCCCATATTAAACGCCTAAGAATGTACCTGACTAGTAACTATCTTAAACGCTATGGATTGCTATGTCTCCGAAAGAGAATCAAGCGTGTGTACAGGGGAATAAACGCAGCAGTGATAGGATTGGAGAGGTTCGGTGAGCAAATGAAGACCCTTTGAAGTCATATTGCATGGTACCCATTCCACGGGTCTCAACTCTCCAGGTTTAAGGGATTCTTCCTTCAGCTAAAACATGCATGTGGAACCCAGAGTATTATCAACCGTGTGATCGGGAGACGTGTTCAAATATGTCTCAGTTCTCGTCCCCTGGTACTCGGGTGCAACATTCCAGACGCTTTACTAACACTCTCCCGACTTGTAGAGTCAGCGCCTTTAAACTCCTGTTTGGCCCAGTTTGCAATTTCTGCGGAAGATGAACAGGAATAGGGAGAACCAATGAGACACTAGCTGGAGGTGTCTGGATGGGCAAATTTAACACTCATTTCCCACCAAGAAGAGGAAATAACCAAAGGCTCAGTGTGCCGTGCTGGAACCTGATTAGAGCCTGAAGCCATCCTGCGGTGTTGCGGCCAGCTCACAAGAAAGCGAGTTGAAGAAAGGAGCTCAGGGGCACTGTAATTCACAAACCTGCAGAGTAATAAATGACACCTATCGTCCAAAAATATACTGAAGTAAGGCTGCCAAGAGGACTTGAAAGCGGGGCAGAATTGCAGGAAACCGATTTCAGGAGGTAGAATGGAATTGCATTGAAAGCATAGGAAAAGAGGCAGAAAGTCCACAATGATGCACTTGGCCAAAAAGGGCGTATGCGTTTTTTCCTGAATATGTTCAGGAAAAAAAGCATACGCTCTTTTTGGCCAACCAAGCAAACTTGCAAAGGAAATCTGCACTACAATGAAGTCTCACTTCCCCCCGGTCAAAAGGGCCATCTGAAAAAAGTGTAAAATCCAGAAAGGCAGAACAGGCCATGCAGAACTGGGAGCCTTGTTATGCTGATGGGCGGGATGTAAATTGCCAACAGCCACTCGGGAGAAGTGTATGGTGTTTCCTGAAACATCTAAAAAACAAAGCAACAGAGCCTAGGGCACTTCCACTTATGGTCCTATAGCTTAGGGAAATTAAAATCAAAAAGACACAGCCACCCCAAAATTTGGGACGCCTCTGTTTACAAGAACCTCGTTTACCATAAAAGTTCAATATCACAGAAAGTGATAAATGGATAAAGAACTTGTGGTACTTACGTACAATGCAGTATCACGCAGCAATGAAATCTATGTCATCAGGCCCGTACCAGCATAATGAGTGGATTCAGGTACGATGATTCTAACTGAAATAAGTCACACAGAAAAAGAAACATCATAAGATATCACTAATACACGGAATGTAAACTTGGCTACACAGGAACTGAATTCCAAAACAGAACAGGGTCTCAAATTTAGAAAACCAACTTATGCTTGCTTAAGAGGAAAGGTGAGTTGGGGTGCTGCCTAAAACCAGAGATTGAAATGAGCACAGATAAAGTTCCTTAAGCCAAATATGGAATAGACAAGAGCTACTCCTTGCTCAACGAAATGGACTCAACACCCCATATTAAACGCCTAAGAGTGTACCTGACTAGTAAGTATCTTAAAACCTATGGGTTGCTATGTCTCCAAAAGAGAATCAAGCGTGTGTACAGGGGCATAAATGCAGCAGTGATAGGATTGGAGAGGTTCGGTGAGCAAATGAAGACCCTTTGAAGTCATATTGCATGGTACCCATTCCACGGGTCTCAACTCTCCAGGTTTAAGGGATTCTTCCTTCAGCTAAAACATGCATGTGGAACCCAGAGTATGATCAACCGTGTGATCGGGAGACGTGTTCAAATATGTCTCAGTTTACGACCCCTGGTACTCGGGTGCAACATTCCAGACGCTTTACTAACACTCTCCCGACTTGGAGAGTCAGTGCCTTTAACCTCCTGTTTGGCCCAGTTTGCAATTTCTGTGGAAGATGAACAGGAATAGGGAGAACCAATGAGAGACTAGCTGGAGGTGTCTGGACGGGCAAATTTAACTCTCATTTCCCACCAGGAAGAGGAATTAACCAAAGGCTCAGCGTGCCGTGCCAGAACCAGATTAGGGCCTGAAGCAATCCTGCGGTGTTGCGGCCAGCTCACAAGAAAGCGAGTTGAAGAAAGGAGCTCAGGGGCACTGTAATTCACAAACCTGCAGAGTTATAAATGACAGCTATCGTCCAAAAATATACTGAAGTAAGGCTGCCAAGAGGACTTGAAAGTGGGGCAGAATTGCAAGAAACCGATTTCAGGAGGTAGACTGTAATTGCAGTTAAAGCATAGGAAAAGAGGCAGAACGTCCACAATGATGCACTTGGCCAAAAAGGGCATATGCGTTTTTTCCTGAATATATTCAGGAAAAAACGGATACGCCCGTTTTGGCCAACCAAGCAAGCTTGCAAAGTAAATCTGCACTACAATGAAGTCTCACTTCCCCCCGGACAAAAGGGCCATCTGAAAAAAGTGTAAAATCCAGAAGGCAGGACAGGCCATGGAGAACTGGGAGCCTTGTTATGCTGATGGGCGGGATGTAAATTGCCAACAGCCACTCGGGAGTAGTGTATGGTGTTTCCTGAAACATCTAAAAAACAAAGCAACAGAGCCTAGGGCACTTCCACTTATGGTCCTATAGCTTAGGGAAATTAAAATCAAAAAGACACAGCCACCCCAAAGTTTGGGATGGCTCTGTTTACAAGAACCTCGTTTACGGTACAAGTTCAATATCGTAGAAAGTGAATAATGGATAAAGAAGTTGTGGTACTTACGTACAATGCAATATCACTCAGCAATGAAATCTATGTCATCAGGCCCGTAGCAGCATAATGAGTGGATTCAGGTATGATGATTCTAACTGAAATAAGTCACACAGAAAAAGAAACATCATAAGATATCACTAATACACGGAATGTAAACTTGGCTACACAGGAACTGAAATACAAAACAGAACAGGGTCTCAAATTTAGAAAACCAACTTATGCTTGCTAAGGGGAAAGGTGAGTTGTGGTGCTGCCTAAAACCAGAGATTGAATTGAGCACAGATAAAGTTCCTTAAGCCAAATATGTAATAGACAAGAGCTACACCTTGCTCAACGAAATGGACTCAACACCCCATATTAAACGCCTAAGAATGTACCTGACTAGTAACTATCTTAAACGCTATGGATTGCTATGTCTCCGAAAGAGAATCAAGCGTGTGTACAGGGGAATAAACGCAGCAGTGATAGGATTGGAGAGGTTCAGTGAGCAAATGAAGACCCTTTGAAGTCATATTGCATGGTACCCATTCCACGGGTCTCAACTCTCCAGGTTTAAGGGATTCTTCCTTCAGCTAAAACATGCATGTGGAACCCAGAGTATTATCAACCGTGTGATCGGGAGACGTGTTCAAATATGTCTCAGTTCTCGTCCCCTGGTACTCGGGTGCAACATTCCAGACGCTTTACTAACACTCTCCCGACTTGTAGAGTCAGCGCCTTTAAACTCCTGTTTGGCCCAGTTTGCAATTTCTGCGGAAGATGAACAGGAATAGGGAGAACCAATGAGACACTAGCTGGAGGTGTCTGGATGGGCAAATTTAACTCTCATTTCCCACCAAGAAGAGGAAATAACCAAAGGCTCAGTGTGCCGTGCCGGAACCTGATTAGAGCCTGAAGCCATCCTGCGGTGTTGCGGCCAGCTCACAAGAAAGCGAGTTGAAGAAAGGAGCTCAGGGGCACTGTAATTCACAAACCTGCAGAGTTATAAATGACACCTATCGTACAAAAATATACTGAAGTAAGGCTGCCAAGAGGACTTGAAAGCGGGGCAGAATTGCAGGAAACCGATTTCAGGAGGTAGAATGGAATTGCATTGAAAGCATAGGAAAAGAGGCAGAAAGTCCACAATGATGCACTTGGCCAAAAAGGGCGTATGCGTTTTTTCCTGAATATGTTCAGGAAAAAACGCATACGCTCTTTTTGGCCAACCAAGCAAACTTGCAAAGGAAATCTGCACTACAATGAAGTCTCACTTCCCCCCGGTCAAAAGGGCCATCTGAAAAAAGTGTAAAACCCAGAAAGGCAGAACAGGCCATGCAGAACTGGGAGCCTTGTTATGCTGATGGGCGGGATGTAAATTGCCAACAGCCACTCAGGAGAAGTGTATGGTGTTTCCTGAAACATCTAAAAAACAAAGCAACAGAGCCTAGGGCACTTCCACTTATGGTCCTATAGCTTAGGGAAATTAAAATCAAAAAGACACAGCCACCCCAAAGTTTGGGACGCCTCTGTTTACAAGAACCTCGTTTACCATAAAAGTTCAATATCACAGAAAGTGATAAATGAATAAAGAACTTGTGGTACTTACGTACAATGCAGTATCACGCAGCAATGAAATCTATGTCATCAGGCCCGTACCAGCATAATGAGTGGATTCAGGTACGATGATTCTAACTGAAATAAGTCACACAGAAAAAGAAACATCATAAGATATCACTAATACACGGAATGTAAACTTGGCTACACAGGAACTGAATTCCAAAACAGAACAGGGTCTCAAATTTAGAAAACCAACTTATGCTTGCTTAAGAGGAAAGGTGAGTTGGGGTGCTGCCTAAAACCAGAGATTGAAATGAGCACAGATAAAGTTCCTTAAGCCAAATATGGAATAGACAAGAGCTACTCCTTGCTCAACAAAATGGACTCAACACCCCATATTAAACGCCTAAGAATGTACCTGACTAGTAAGTATCTTAAAACCTATGGGTTGCTATGTCTCCAAAAGAGAATCAAGCGTGTGTACAGGGGCATAAATGCAGCAGTGATAGGATTGGAGAGGTTCGGTGAGCAAATGAAGACCCTTTGAAGTCATATTGCATGGTACCCATTCCACGGGTCTCAACTCTCCAGGTTTAAGGGATTCTTCCTTCAGCTAAAACATGCATGTGGAACCCAGAGTATGATCAACCGTGTGATCGGGAGACGTGTTCAAATATGTCTCAGTTTACGACCCCTGGTACTCGGGTGCAACATTCCAGACGCTTTACTAACACTCTCCCGACTTGGAGAGTCAGTGCCTTTAACCTCCTGTTTGGCCCAGTTTGCAATTTCTGTGGAAGATGAACAGGAATAGGGAGAACCAATGAGAGACTAGCTGGAGGTGTCTGGACGGGCAAATTTAACTCTCATTTCCCACCAGGAAGAGGAATTAACCAAAGGCTCAGCGTGCCGTGCCGGAACCAGATTAGGGCCTGAAGCAATCCTGCGGTGTTGCGGCCAGCTCACAAGAAAGCGAGTTGAAGAAAGGAGCTCAGGGGCACTGTAATTCACAAACCTGCAGAGTTATAAATGACAGCTATCGTCCAAAAATATACTGAAGTAAGGCTGCCAAGAGGACTTGAAAGCGGGGCAGAATTGCAAGAAACCGATTTCAGGAGGTAGACTGTAATTGCAGTTAAAGCATAGGAAAAGAGGCAGAACGTCCACAATGATGCACTTGGCCAAAAAGGGCATATGCGTTTTTTCCTGAATATATTCAGGAAAAAACGGATACGCCCTTTTTGGCCAACCAAGCAAGCTTGCAAAGGAAATCTGCACTACAATGAAGTCTCACTTCCCCCCGGTCAAAAGGGCCATCTGAAAAAAGTGTAAAATCCAGAAGGCAGGACAGGCCATGGAGAACTGGGAGCCTTGTTATGCTGATGGGCGGGATGTAAATTGCCAACAGCCACTCGGGAGAAGTGTATGGTGTTTCCTGAAACATCTAAAAAACAAAGCAACAGAGCCTAGGGCACTTCCACTTATGGTCCTATAGCTTAGGGAAATTAAAATCAAAAAGACACAGCCACCCCAAAGTTTGGGATGGCTCTGTTTACAACAACCTCGTTTACGGTACAAGTTCAATATCGTAGAAAGTGAATAATGGATAAAGAAGTTTTGGTACTTACGTACAATGCAATATCACTCAGCAATGAAATCTATGTCATCAGGCCCGTAGCAGCATAATGAGTGGATTCAGGTATGATGATTCTAACTGAAATAAGTCACACAGAAAAAGAAACATCATAAGATATCACTAATACACGGAATGTAAACTTGGCTACACTGGAACTGAAATACAAAACAGAACAGGGTCTCAAATTTAGAAAACCAACTTATGCTTGCTAAGGGGAAATGTGAGTTGGCATGTTGCATAAAACCAGAGATTGAAATGAGCACAGATAAAGTTCCTTAAGCCAAATATGTAATAGATAAGAGATACTCCTTGCTCAACGAAATGGGATCAACACCCCATATTAAACGCCTAAGAATGCACCTGACTAGTAAGTATCTTAAAACCTATGGATTGCTATGTCTCCGAAAGAGGATCAAGCGTGTGTACAGGGGCATAAACGCAGCAGTGATAGGATTGGAGAGGTTCGGTGAGCAAATGAAGACCCTTTGAAGTCATATTGCATGGTACCCATTCCAAGGGTCTCAACTCTCCAGGTTTAAGGGATTCTTCCTTCAGCTAAAACATGCATGTGGAACCCAGAATATGATCCACCGTGTGATCGGGAGACGTGTTCAAATATGTCTCAGTTTTTGACCCCTGGTACTCGGGTGCAACATTCCAGACGCTTTAATAACACTCTCCCGACTTGGAGAGTCAGTGCCTTTAACCTCCTGTTTGGCCCAGTTTGCAATTTCTTTGGAAGATGAACAGGAATAGGGAGAACCAATGAGAGACTAGCTGGAGGTGTCTGGACGGGCAAATTTAACTCTCATTTCCCACCAGGAAGAGGAATTAACCAAAGGCTCAGCGTGCCGTGCCGGAACCAGATTAGGGCCTGAAGCAATCCTGCGGTGTTGCGGCCAGCTCACAAGAAAGCGAGTTGAAGAAAGGAGCTCAGGGGCACTGTAATTCACAAACCTGCAGAGTTATAAATGACAGCTATCGTCCAAAAATATACTGAAGTAAGGCTGCCAAGAGGACTTGAAAGCGGGGCAGAATTGCAGGAAACCGATTTCAGGAGGTAGACTGGAATTGCAGTTAAAGCATAGGAAAAGAGGCAGAACGTCCACAATGATGCACTTGGCCAAAAAGGGCGTATGCGTTTTTTCCTGAATATATTCAGGAAAAAACGCATACGCCCTTTTTGGCCAACCAAGCAAGCTTGCAAAGGAAATCTGCACTACAATGAAGTCTCACTTCCCCCCGGTCAAAAGGGCCATCTGAAAAAAGTGTAAAATCCAGAAGGCAGGACAGGCCATGGAGAACTGGGAGCCTTGTTATGCTGATGGGCGGGATGTAAATTGCCAACAGCCACTCGGGAGAAGTGTATGGTGTTTCCTGAAACATCTAAAAAACAAAGCAACAGAGCCTAGGGCACTTCCACTTATGGTCCTATAGCTTAGGGAAATTAAAATCAAAAAGACACAGCCACCCCAAAGTTTGGGACGGCTCTGTTTACAAGAACCTCGTTTACGGTACAAGTTCAATATCGCAGAAAGTGAGTAATGGATAAAGAAGTTATGGTACTTACGTACAATGCAATATCACTCAGCAATGAAATCTATGTCATCAGGCCCATAGCAGCATAATGAGGGGATTCAGGTATGATGATTCTAACTGAAAAAGTCACACAGAAAAATAAACATCATAAGATATCACTAATACACGGAATGTAAACTTGGCTACACAGGAACTGAATTACAAAACAGAACAGGGTCTCAAATTTAGAAAACCAACTTATGCTTGCTAAGGGAAAAGGTGAGTTGGGGTGCTGCCTAAAACCAGAGATTGAAATGAGCACAGATAAAGTTCCTTAAGCCAAATATGGAATAGACAAGAGCTACACCTTGCTGAACGAAATGGACTCAACACCTCATATTAAATGCCTAAGAATGTACCTGACTAGAAATTATCTTAAAACCTATGGATTGCTGTGTCTCCGAAAGAGAATCAAGCGTGTGTACAGGGGCATAAACGCAGCAGTGATAGGATTGGAGAGGTTCAGTGAGCAAATGAAGACCCTTTGAAGTCATATTGCATGGTACCCATTCCACGGGTCTCAACTCTCCAGGTTTAAGGGATTCTTCCTTCAGCTAAAACATGCATGTGGAACCCAGAGTATGATCAACCGTGTGATCGGGAGACGTGTTCAAATATGTCTCAGTTCTCGTCCCCTGGTACTCGGGTGCAACATTCCAGACGCTTTACTAACACTCTCCCAACTTGGAGAGTCAGTGCCTTTAACCTCCTGTTTGGCCCAGTTTGCAATTTCTGCGGAAGATGAACAGGAATAGGGAGAACCAATGAGAGACTAGCTGGAGGTGTCTGGACGGGCAAATTTAACTCTCATTTCCCACCAGGAAGAGGAATTAACCAAAGGCTCAGCGTGCCGTGCCGGAACCAGATTAGGGCCTGAAGCAATCCTGCGGTGTTGCGACCAGCTCACAAGAAAGCGAGTTGAAGAAAGGAGCTCAGGGGCACTGTAATTCACAAACCTGCAGAGTTATAAATGACAGCTATCGTCCAAAAATATACTGAAGTAAGGCTGCCAAGAGGACTTGAAAGCGGGGCAGAATTGCAGGAAACCGATTTCAGGAGGTAGACTGGAATTGCAGTTAAAGCATAGGAAAAGAGGCAGAACGTCCACAATGATGCACTTGGCCAAAAAGGGCGTATGCGTTTTTTCCTGAATATATTCAGGAAAAAACGCATACGCCCTTTTTGGCCAACCAAGCAAGCTTGCAAAGGAAATCTGCACTACAATGAAGTCTCACTTCCCCCCGGTCAAAAGGGCCATCTGAAAAAAGTGTAAAATCCAGAAGGCAGGACAGGCCATGGAGAACTGGGAGCCTTGTTATGCTGATGGGCGGGATGTAAATTGCCAACAGCCACTCGGGAGAAGTGTATGGTGTTTCCTGAAACATCTAAAAAACAAAGCAACAGAGCCTAGGGCACTTCCACTTATGGTCCTATAGCTTAGGGAAATTAAAATCAAAAAGACACAGCCACCCCAAAGTTTGGGACGGCTCTGTTTACCAGAACCTCATTTACGGTACAAGCTGAATATCGCAGAAAGTGAGTAATGGATAAACAAGTTGTGGTACTTACGTACAATGCAATATCACTCAGCAATGAAATCTATGTCATCAGGCCCGTAGCAGCATAATGAGTGGATTCAGGTATGATGATTCTAACTGAAATAAGTCACACAGAAAAAGAAACATCATAAGATATCACTAATACACGGAATGTAAACTTGGCTACACAGGAACTGAATGACAAAACAGAACAGGGTCTCAAATTTAGAAAACCAACTTATGCTTGCTAAGGGGAAAGGTGAGTTGGGGTGCTGCCTAAAACCAGAGATTGTAATGAACACAGATAAAGTTCCTTAAGCCAAATATGGAATAGACAAGAGCTACTCCTTGCTCAATGAAATGGACTCAACACCCCATATTAAACGCCTAAGAATGTACCTGACTAGTAAGTATCTTAAAACCTATGGATTGCTATGTCTCCGAAAGAGAATCAAGCGTGTGTACAGGGGCATAAACACAGCAGTGATAGGATTGGAGAGGTTCGGTGAGCAAATGAAGACCCTTTGAAGTCATATTGCATGGTACCCATTCCACGGGTCTCAACTCTCCAGGTTTAAGGGATTCTACCTTCAGCTAAAACATGCATGTGGAACCCAGAGTATGATCCACCGTGTGATCGGGAGACGTGTTCAAATATGTCTCAGTTTTTGACCCCTGGTACTCGGGTGCAACATTCCAGACGCTTTACTAACACTCTCCTGACTTGGAGAGTCAGTTCCTTTAACCTCCTGTTTGGCCCAGTTTGCAATTTCTGTGGAAGATGAACACGAATAGGGAGAACCAATGAGAGACCAGCTGGAGGTGTCTGGACGGGTAAATTTAACTCTCATTTCCCACCAGGAAGAGGAATTAACCAAAGGCTCAGCGTGCCGTGCCGGAACCAGATTAGGGCCTGAAGCAATCCTGCGGTGTTGCGGCCAGCTCACAAGAAAGCGAGTTGAAGAAAGGAGCTCAGGGGCACTGTAATTCACAAACCTGCAGAGTTATAAATGACAGCTATCGTCCAAAAATATACTGAAGTAAGGCTGCCAAGAGGACTTGAAAGCGGGGCAGAATTGCAGGAAACCGATTTCAGGAGGTAGACTGGAATTGCAGTTAAAGCATAGGAAAAGAGGCAGAACGTCCACAATGATGCACTTGGCCAAAAAGGGCGTATGCGTTTTTTCCTGAATATATTCAGGAAAAAACGCATACGCCCTTTTTGGCCAACCAAGCAAGCTTGCAAAGGAAATCTGCACTACAATGAAGTCTCACTTCCCCCCGGTCAAAAGGGCCATCTGAAAAAAGTGTAAAATCCAGAAGGCAGGACAGGCCATGGAGAACTGGGAGCCTTGTTATGCTGATGGGCGGGATGTAAATTGCCAACAGCCACTCGGGAGAAGTGTATGGTGTTTCCTGAAACATCTAAAAAACAAAGCAACAGAGCCTAGGGCACTTCCACTTATGGTCCTATAGCTTAGGGAAATTAAAATCAAAAAGACACAGCCACCCCAAAGTTTGGGACGCCTCTGTTTACAAGAACCTCGTTTACCATAAAAGTTCAATATCGCAGAAAGTGATAAATGGATAAAGAACTTGTGGTACTTACGTACAATGCAGTATCACGCAGCAATGAAATCTATGTCATCAGGCCCGTACCAGCATAATGAGTGGATTCAGGTACGATGATTCTAACTGAAATAAGTCACACAGAAAAAGAAACATCATAAGATATCACTAATACACGGAATGTAAACTTGGCTACACAGGAACTGAATTCCAAAACAGAACAGGGTCTCAAATTTAGAAAACCAACTTATGCTTGCTTAAGAGGAAAGGTGAGTTGGGGTGCTGCCTAAAACCAGAGATTGAAATGAGCACAGATAAAGTTCCTTAAGCCAAATATGGAATAGACAAGAGCTACTCCTTGCTCAACAAAATGGACTCAACACCCCATATTAAACGCCTAAGAATGTACCTGACTAGTAAGTATCTTAAAACCTATGGGTTGCTATGTCTCCAAAAGAGAATCAAGCGTGTGTACAGGGGCATAAATGCAGCAGTGATAGGATTGGAGAGGTTCGGTGAGCAAATGAAGACCCTTTGAAGTCATATTGCATGGTACCCATTCCACGGGTCTCAACTCTCCAGGTTTAAGGGATTCTTCCTTCAGCTAAAACATGCATGTGGAACCCAGAGTATGATCAACCGTGTGATCGGGAGACGTGTTCAAATATGTCTCAGTTTACGACCCCTGGTACTCGGGTGCAACATTCCAGACGCTTTACTAACACTCTCCCGACTTGGAGAGTCAGTGCCTTTAACCTCCTGTTTGGCCCAGTTTGCAATTTCTGTGGAAGATGAACAGGAATAGGGAGAACCAATGAGAGACTAGCTGGAGGTGTCTGGACGGGCAAATTTAACTCTCATTTCCCACCAGGAAGAGGAATTAACCAAAGGCTCAGCGTGCCGTGCCGGAACCAGATTAGGGCCTGAAGCAATCCTGCGGTGTTGCGGCCAGCTCACAAGAAAGCGAGTTGAAGAAAGGAGCTCAGGGGCACTGTAATTCACAAACCTGCAGAGTTACAAATGACAGCTATCGTCCAAAAATATACTGAAGTAAGGCTGCCAAGAGGACTTGAAAGCGGGGCAGAATTGCAAGAAACCGATTTCAGGAGGTAGACTGGAATTGCAGTTAAAGCATAGGAAAAGAGGCAGAACGTCCACAATGATGCACTTGGCCAAAAAGGGCATATGCGTTTTTTCCTGAATATATTCAGGAAAAAACGGATACGCCCTTTTTGGCCAACCAAGCAAGCTTGCAAAGGAAATCTGCACTACAATGAAGTCTCACTTCCCCCCGGTCAAAAGGGCCATCTGAAAAAAGTGTAAAATCCAGAAGGCAGGACAGGCCATGGAGAACTGGGAGCCTTGTTATGCTGATGGGCGTGATGTAAATTGCCAAGAGCCACTCGGGAGAAGTGTATGGTGTTTCCTGAAACATCTAAAAAACAAAGCAACAGAGCCTAGGGCACTTCCACTTATGGTCCTATAGCTTAGGGAAATTAAAATCAAAAAGACACAGCCACCCCAAAGTTTGGGATGGCTCTGTTTACAAGAATCTCGTTTACGGTACAAGTTCAATATCGTAGAATGTGAATAATGGATAAAGAAGTTGTGGTACTTACGTACAATGCAATATCACTCAGCAATGAAATCTATGTCATCAGGCCCGTAGCAGCATAATGAGTGGATTCAGGTATGATGATTCTAACTGAAATAAGTCACACAGAAAAAGAAACATCATAAGATATCACTAATACACGGAATGTAAACTTGGCTACACAGGAACTGAAATACAAAACAGAACAGGGTCTCAAATTTAGAAAACCAACTTATGCTTGCTAAGGGGAAAGGTGAGTTGTGGTGCTGCCTAAAACCAGAGATTGAATTGAGCACAGATAAAGTTCCTTAAGCCAAATATGTAATAGACAAGAGCTACACCTTGCTCAACGAAATGGACTCAACACCCCATATTAAACGCCTAAGAATGTACCTGAATAGTAACTATCTTAAACGCTATGGATTGCTATGTCTCCGAAAGAGAATCAAGCGTGTGTACAGGGGAATAAACGCAGCAGTGATAGGATTGGAGAGGTTCGGTGAGCAAATGAAGACCCTTTGAAGTCATATTGCATGGTACCCATTCCACGGGTCTCAACTCTCCAGGTTTAAGGGATTCTTCCTTCAGCTAAAACATGCATGTGGAACCCAGAGTATTATCAACCGTGTGATCGGGAGACGTGTTCAAATATGTCTCAGTTCTCGTCCCCTGGTACTCGGGTGCAACATTCCAGACGCTTTACTAACACTCTCCCGACTTGTAGAGTCAGCGCCTTTAAAATCCTGTTTGGCCCAGTTTGCAATTTCTGCGGAAGATGAACAGGAATAGGGAGAACCAATGAGACACTAGCTGGAGGTGTCTGGATGGGCAAATTTAACTCTCATTTCCCACCAAGAAGAGGAAATAACCAAAGGCTCAGTGTGCCGTGCCGGAACCTGATTAGAGCCTGAAGCCATCCTGCGGTGTTGCGGCCAGCTCACAAGAAAGCGAGTTGAAGAAAGGAGCTCAGGGGCACTGTAATTCACAAACCTGCAGAGTTATAAATGACACCTATCGTCCAAAAATATACTGAAGTAAGGCTGCCAAGAGGACTTGAAAGCGGGGCAGAATTGCAGGAAACCGATTTCAGGAGGTAGAATGGAATTGCATTGAAAGCATAGGAAAAGAGGCAGAAAGTCCACAATGATGCACTTGGCCAAAAAGGGCGTATGCGTTTTTTCCTGAATATGTTCAGGAAAAAACGCATACGTCCTTTTTGGCCAACCAAGCAAACTTGCAAAGGAAATCTGCACTACAATGAAGTCTCACTTCCCCCCGGTCAAAAGGGCCATCTGAAAAAAGTGTAAAATCCAGAAAGGCAGAACAGGCCATGCAGAACTGGGAGCCTTGTTATGCTGATGGGCGGGATGTAAATTGCCAACAGCCACTCGGGAGAAGTGTATGGTGTTTCCTGAAACATCTAAAAAACAAAGCAACAGAGCCTAGGGCACTTCCACTTATGGTCCTATAGCTTAGGGAAATTAAAATCAAAAAGACACAGCCACCCCAAAGTTTGGGACGCCTCTGTTTACAAGAACCTCGTTTACCATAAAAGTTCAAAATCACAGAAAGTGATAAATGGATAAAGAACTTGTGGTACTTACGTACAATGCAGTATCACGCAGCAATGAAATCTATGTCATCAGGCCCGTACCAGCATAATGAGTGGATTCAGGTACGATGATTCTAACTGAAATAAGTCACACAGAAAAAGAAACATCATAAGATATCACTAATACACGGAATGTAAACTTGGCTACACAGGAACTGAATTCCAAAACAGAACAGGGTCTCAAATTTAGAAAACCAACTTATGCTTGCTTAAGAGGAAAGGTGAGTTGGGGTGCTGCCTAAAACCAGAGATTGAAATGAGCACAGATAAAGTTCCTTAAGCCAAATATGGAATAGACAAGAGCTACTCCTTGCTCAACGAAATGGACTCAACACCCCATATTAAACGCCTAAGAGTGTACCTGACTAGTAAGTATCTTAAAACCTATGGGTTGCTATGTCTCCAAAAGAGAATCAAGCGTGTGTACAGGGGCATAAATGCAGCAGTGATAGGATTGGAGAGGTTCGGTGAGCAAATGAAGACCCTTTGAAGTCATATTGCATGGTACCCATTCCACGGGTCTCAACTCTCCAGGTTTAAGGGATTCTTCCTTCAGCTAAAACATGCATGTGGAACCCAGAGTATGATCAACCGTGTGATCGGGAGACGTGTTCAAATATGTCTCAGTTTACGACCCCTGGTACTCGGGTGCAACATTCCAGACGCTTTACTAACACTCTCCCGACTTGGAGAGTCAGTGCCTTTAACCTCCTGTTTGGCCCAGTTTGCAATTTCTGTGGAAGATGAACAGGAATAGGGAGAACCAATGAGAGACTAGCTGGAGGTGTCTGGACGGGCAAATTTAACTCTCATTTCCCACCAGGAAGAGGAATTAACCAAAGGCTCAGCGTGCCGTGCCGGAACCAGATTAGGGCCTGAAGCAATCCTGCGGTGTTGCGGCCAGCTCACAAGAAAGCGAGTTGAAGAAAGGAGCTCAGGGGCACTGTAATTCACAAACCTGCAGAGTTATAAATGACAGCTATCGTCCAAAAATATACTGAAGTAAGGCTGCCAAGAGGACTTGAAAGTGGGGCAGAATTGCAAGAAACCGATTTCAGGAGGTAGACTGTAATTGCAGTTAAAGCATAGGAAAAGAGGCAGAACGTCCACAATGATGCACTTGGCCAAAAAGGGCATATGCGTTTTTTCCTGAATATATTCAGGAAAAAACGGATACGCCCTTTTTGGCCAACCAAGCAAGCTTGCAAAGGAAATCTGCACTACAATGAAGTCTCACTTCCCCCCGGTCAAAAGGGCCATCTGAAAAAAGTGTAAAATCCAGAAGGCAGGACAGGCCATGGAGAACTGGGAGCCTTGTTATGCTGATGGGCGGGATGTAAATTGCCAACAGCCACTCGGGAGAAGTCTATGGTGTTTCCTGAAACATCTAAAAAACAAAGCAACAGAGCCTAGGGCACTTCCACTTATGGTCCTATAGCTTAGGGAAATTAAAATCAAAAAGACACAGCCACCCCAAAGTTTGGGATGGCTCTGTTTACAAGAACCTCATTTACGGTACAAGTTCAATATCGTAGAAAGTGAATAATGGATAAAGAAGTTGTGGTACTTACGTACAATGCAATATCACTCAGCAATGAAATCTATGTCATCAGGCCCGTAGCAGCATAATGAGTGGATTCAGGTATGATGATTCTAACTGAAATAAGTCACACAGAAAAAGAAACATCATAAGATATCACTAATACACGGAATGTAAACTTGGCTACACAGGAACTGAAATACAAAACAGAACAGGGTCTCAAATTTAGAAAACCAACTTATGCTTGCTAAGGGGAAAGGTGAGTTGTGGTGCTGCCTAAAACCAGAGATTGAATTGAGCACAGATAAAGTTCCTTAAGCCAAATATGTAATAGACAAGAGCTACACCTTGCTCAACGAAATGGACTCAACACCCCATATTAAACGCCTAAGAATGTACCTGACTAGTAACTATCTTAAACGCTATGGATTGCTATGTCTCCGAAAGAGAATCAAGCGTGTGTACAGGGGAATAAACGCAGCAGTGATAGGATTGGAGAGGTTCGGTGAGCAAATGAAGACCCTTTGAAGTCATATTGCATGGTACCCATTCCACGGGTCTCAACTCTCCAGGTTTAAGGGATTCTTCCTTCAGCTAAAACATGCATGTGGAACCCAGAGTATTATCAACCGTGTGATCGGGAGACGTGTTCAAATATGTCTCAGTTCTCGTCCCCTGGTACTCGGGTGCAACATTCCAGACGCTTTACTAACACTCTCCCGACTTGTAGAGTCAGCGCCTTTAAACTCCTGTTTGGCCCAGTTTGCAATTTCTGCGGAAGATGAACAGGAATAGGGAGAACCAATGAGACACTAGCTGGAGGTGTCTGGATGGGCAAATTTAACACTCATTTCCCACCAAGAAGAGGAAATAACCAAAGGCTCAGTGTGCCGTGCTGGAACCTGATTAGAGCCTGAAGCCATCCTGCGGTGTTGCGGCCAGCTCACAAGAAAGCGAGTTGAAGAAAGGAGCTCAGGGGCACTGTAATTCACAAACCTGCAGAGTAATAAATGACACCTATCATCCAAAAATATACTGAAGTAAGGCTGCCAAGAGGACTTGAAAGCGGGGCAGAATTGCAGGAAACCGATTTCAGGAGGTAGAATGGAATTGCATTGAAAGCATAGGAAAAGAGGCAGAAAGTCCACAATGATGCACTTGGCCAAAAAGGGCGTATGCGTTTTTTCCTGAATATGTTCAGGAAAAAACGCATACGCTCTTTTTGGCCAACCAAGCAAACTTGCAAAGGAAATCTGCACTACAATGAAGTCTCACTTCCCCCCGGTCAAAAGGGCCATCTGAAAAAAGTGTAAAATCCAGAAAGGCAGAACAGGCCATGCAGAACTGGGAGCCTTGTTATGCTGATGGGCGGGATGTAAATTGCCAACAGCCACTCGGGAGAAGTGTATGGTGTTTCCTGAAACATCTAAAAAACAAAGCAACAGAGCCTAGGGCACTTCCACTTATGGTCCTATAGCTTAGGGAAATTAAAATCAAAAAGACACAGCCACCCCAAAATTTGGGACGCCTCTGTTTACAAGAACCTCGTTTACCATAAAAGTTCAATATCACAGAAAGTGATAAATGGATAAAGAACTTGTGGTACTTACGTACAATGCAGTATCACGCAGCAATGAAATCTATGTCATCAGGCCCGTACCAGCATAATGAGTGGATTCAGGTACGATGATTCTAACTGAAATAAGTCACACAGAAAAAGAAACATCATAAGATATCACTAATACACGGAATGTAAACTTGGCTACACAGGAACTGAATTCCAAAACAGAACAGGGTCTCAAATTTAGAAAACCAACTTATGCTTGCTTAAGAGGAAAGGTGAGTTGGGGTGCTGCCTAAAACCAGAGATTGAAATGAGCACAGATAAAGTTCCTTAAGCCAAATATGGAATAGACAAGAGCTACTCCTTGCTCAACGAAATGGACTCAACACCCCATATTAAACGCCTAAGAGTGTACCTGACTAGTAAGTATCTTAAAACCTATGGGTTGCTATGTCTCCAAAAGAGAATCAAGCGTGTGTACAGGGGCATAAATGCAGCAGTGATAGGATTGGAGAGGTTCGGTGAGCAAATGAAGACCCTTTGAAGTCATATTGCATGGTACCCATTCCACGGGTCTCAACTCTCCAGGTTTAAGGGATTCTTCCTTCAGCTAAAACATGCATGTGGAACCCAGAGTATGATCAACCGTGTGATCGGGAGACGTGTTCAAATATGTCTCAGTTTACGACCCCTGGTACTCGGGTGCAACATTCCAGACGCTTTACTAACACTCTCCCGACTTGGAGAGTCAGTGCCTTTAACCTCCTGTTTGGCCCAGTTTGCAATTTCTGTGGAAGATGAACAGGAATAGGGAGAACCAATGAGAGACTAGCTGGAGGTGTCTGGACGGGCAAATTTAACTCTCATTTCCCACCAGGAAGAGGAATTAACCAAAGGCTCAGCGTGCCGTGCCGGAACCTGATTAGAGCCTGAAGCCATCCTGCGGTGTTGCGGCCAGCTCACAAGAAAGCGAGTTGAAGAAAGGAGCTCAGGGGCACTGTAATTCACAAACCTGCAGAGTTATAAATGACAGCTATCGTCCAAAAATATACTGAAGTAAGGCTGCCAAGAGGACTTGAAAGTGGGGCAGAATTGCAAGAAACCGATTTCAGGAGGTAGACTGTAATTGCAGTTAAAGCATAGGAAAAGAGGCAGAACGTCCACAATGATGCACTTGGCCAAAAAGGGCATATGCGTTTTTTCCTGAATATATTCAGGAAAAAACGGATACGCCCGTTTTGGCCAACCAAGCAAGCTTGCAAAGGAAATCTGCACTACAATGAAGTCTCACTTCCCCCCGGACAAAAGGGCCATCTGAAAAAAGTGTAAAATCCAGAAGGCAGGACAGGCCATGGAGAACTGGGAGCCTTGTTATGCTGATGGGCGGGATGTAAATTGCCAACAGCCACTCGGGAGTAGTGTATGGTGTTTCCTGAAACATCTAAAAAACAAAGCAACAGAGCCTAGGGCACTTCCACTTATGGTCCTATAGCTTAGGGAAATTAAAATCAAAAAGACACAGCCACCCCAAAGTTTGGGATGGCTCTGTTTACAAGAACCTCGTTTACGGTACAAGTTCAATATCATAGAAAGTGAATAATGGATAAAGAAGTTGTGGTACTTACGTACAATGCAATATCACTCAGCAATGAAATCTATGTCATCAGGCCCGTAGCAGCATAATGAGTGGATTCAGGTATGATGATTCTAACTGAAATAAGTCACACAGAAAAAGAAACATCATAAGATATCACTAATACACGGAATGTAAACTTGGCTACACAGGAACTGAAATACAAAACAGAACAGGGTCTCAAATTTAGAAAACCAACTTATGCTTGCTAAGGGGAAAGGTGAGTTGTGGTGCTGCCTAAAACCAGAGATTGAATTGAGCACAGATAAAGTTCCTTAAGCCAAATATGTAATAGACAAGAGCTACACCTTGCTCAACGAAATGGACTCAACACCCCATATTAAACGCCTAAGAATGTACCTGACTAGTAACTATCTTAAACGCTATGGATTGCTATGTCTCCGAAAGAGAATCAAGCGTGTGTACAGGGGAATAAACGCAGCAGTGATAGGATTGGAGAGGTTCCGTGAGCAAATGAAGACCCTTTGAAGTCATATTGCATGGTACCCATTCCACGGGTCTCAACTCTCCAGGTTTAAGGGATTCTTCCTTCAGCTAAAACATGCATGTGGAACCCAGAGTATTATCAACCGTGTGATCGGGAGACGTGTTCAAATATGTCTCAGTTCTCGTCCCCTGGTACTCGGGTGCAACATTCCAGACGCTTTACTAACACTCTCCCGACTTGTAGAGTCAGCGCCTTTAAACTCCTGTTTGGCCCAGTTTGCAATTTCTGCGGAAGATGAACAGGAATAGGGAGAACCAATGAGACACTAGCTGGAGGTGTCTGGATGGGCAAATTTAACTCTCATTTCCCACCAAGAAGAGGAAATAACCAAAGGCTCAGTGTGCCGTGCCGGAACCTGATTAGAGCCTGAAGCCATCCTGCGGTGTTGCGGCCAGCTCACAAGAAAGCGAGTTGAAGAAAGGAGCTCAGGGGCACTGTAATTCACAAACCTGCAGAGTTATAAATGACACCTATCGTACAAAAATATACTGAAGTAAGGCTGCCAAGAGGACTTGAAAGCGGGGCAGAATTGCAGGAAACCGATTTCAGGAGGTAGAATGGAATTGCATTGAAAGCATAGGAAAAGAGGCAGAAAGTCCACAATGATGCACTTGGCCAAAAAGGGCGTATGCGTTTTTTCCTGAATATGTTCAGGAAAAAACGCATACGCTCTTTTTGGCCAACCAAGCAAACTTGCAAAGGAAATCTGCACTACAATGAAGTCTCACTTCCCCCCGGTCAAAAGGGCCATCTGAAAAAAGTGTAAAACCCAGAAAGGCAGAACAGGCCATGCAGAACTGGGAGCCTTGTTATGCTGATGGGCGGGATGTAAATTGCCAACAGCCACTCAGGAGAAGTGTATGGTGTTTCCTGAAACATCTAAAAAACAAAGCAACAGAGCCTAGGGCACTTCCACTTATGGTCCTATAGCTTAGGGAAATTAAAATCAAAAAGACACAGCCACCCCAAAGTTTGGGACGCCTCTGTTTACAAGAACCTCGTTTACCATAAAAGTTCAATATCACAGAAAGTGATAAATGGATAAAGAACTTGTGGTACTTACGTACAATGCAGTATCACGCAGCAATGAAATCTATGTCATCAGGCCCGTACCAGCATAATGAGTGGATTCAGGTACGATGATTCTAACTGAAATAAGTCACACAGAAAAAGAAACATCATAAGATATCACTAATACACGGAATGTAAACTTGGCTACACAGGAACTGAATTCCAAAACAGAACAGGGTCTCAAATTTAGAAAACCAACTTATGCTTGCTTAAGAGGAAAGGTGAGTTGGGGTGCTGCCTAAAACCAGAGATTGAAATGAGCACAGATAAAGTTCCTTAAGCCAAATATGGAATAGACAAGAGCTACTCCTTGCTCAACAAAATGGACTCAACACCCCATATTAAACGCCTAAGAATGTACCTGACTAGTAAGTATCTTAAAACCTATGGGTTGCTATGTCTCCAAAAGAGAATCAAGCGTGTGTACAGGGGCATAAATGCAGCAGTGATAGGATTGGAGAGGTTCGGTGAGCAAATGAAGACCCTTTGAAGTCATATTGCATGGTACCCATTCCACGGGTCTCAACTCTCCAGGTTTAAGGGATTCTTCCTTCAGCTAAAACATGCATGTGGAACCCAGAGTATGATCAACCGTGTGATCGGGAGACGTGTTCAAATATGTCTCAGTTTACGACCCCTGGTACTCGGGTGCAACATTCCAGACGCTTTACTAACACTCTCCCGACTTGGAGAGTCAGTGCCTTTAACCTCCTGTTTGGCCCAGTTTGCAATTTCTGTGGAAGATGAACAGGAATAGGGAGAACCAATGAGAGACTAGCTGGAGGTGTCTGGACGGGCAAATTTAACTCTCATTTCCCACCAGGAAGAGGAATTAACCAAAGGCTCAGCGTGCCGTGCCGGAACCAGATTAGGGCCTGAAGCAATCCTGCGGTGTTGCGGCCAGCTCACAAGAAAGCGAGTTGAAGAAAGGAGCTCAGGGGCACTGTAATTCACAAACCTGCAGAGTTATAAATGACAGCTATCGTCCAAAAATATACTGAAGTAAGGCTGCCAAGAGGACTTGAAAGCGGGGCAGAATTGCAAGAAACCGATTTCAGGAGGTAGACTGTAATTGCAGTTAAAGCATAGGAAAAGAGGCAGAACGTCCACAATGATGCACTTGGCCAAAAAGGGCATATGCGTTTTTTCCTGAATATATTCAGGAAAAAACGGATACGCCCTTTTTGGCCAACCAAGCAAGCTTGCAAAGGAAATCTGCACTACAATGAAGTCTCACTTCCCCCCGGTCAAAAGGGCCATCTGAAAAAAGTGTAAAATCCAGAAGGCAGGACAGGCCATGGAGAACTGGGAGCCTTGTTATGCTGATGGGCGGGATGTAAATTGCCAACAGCCACTCGGGAGAAGTGTATGGTGTTTCCTGAAACATCTAAAAAACAAAGCAACAGAGCCTAGGGCACTTCCACTTATGGTCCTATAGCTTAGGGAAATTAAAATCAAAAAGACACAGCCACCCCAAAGTTTGGGATGGCTCTGTTTACAACAACCTCGTTTACGGTACAAGTTCAATATCGTAGAAAGTGAATAATGGATAAAGAAGTTTTGGTACTTACGTACAATGCAATATCACTCAGCAATGAAATCTATGTCATCAGGCCCGTAGCAGCATAATGAGTGGATTCAGGTATGATGATTCTAACTGAAATAAGTCACACAGAAAAAGAAACATCATAAGATATCACTAATACACGGAATGTAAACTTGGCTACACTGGAACTGAAATACAAAACAGAACAGGGTCTCAAATTTAGAAAACCAACTTATGCTTGCTAAGGGGAAATGTGAGTTGGCATGTTGCATAAAACCAGAGATTGAAATGAGCACAGATAAAGTTCCTTAAGCCAAATATGTAATAGATAAGAGATACTCCTTGCTCAACGAAATGGGATCAACACCCCATATTAAACGCCTAAGAATGCACCTGACTAGTAAGTATCTTAAAACCTATGGATTGCTATGTCTCCGAAAGAGGATCAAGCGTGTGTACAGGGGCATAAACGCAGCAGTGATAGGATTGGAGAGGTTTGGTGAGCAAATGAAGACCCTTTGAAGTCATATTGCATGGTACCCATTCCAAGGGTCTCAACTCTCCAGGTTTAAGGGATTCTTCCTTCAGCTAAAACATGCATGTGGAACCCAGAATATGATCCACCGTGTGATCGGGAGACGTGTTCAAATATGTCTCAGTTTTTGACCCCTGGTACTCGGGTGCAACATTCCAGACGCTTTAATAACACTCTCCCGACTTGGAGAGTCAGTGCCTTTAACCTCCTGTTTGGCCCAGTTTGCAATTTCTTTGGAAGATGAACAGGAATAGGGAGAACCAATGAGAGACTAGCTGGAGGTGTCTGGACGGGCAAATTTAACTCTCATTTCCCACCAGGAAGAGGAATTAACCAAAGGCTCAGCGTGCCGTGCCGGAACCAGATTAGGGCCTGAAGCAATCCTGCGGTGTTGCGGCCAGCTCACAAGAAAGCGAGTTGAAGAAAGGAGCTCAGGGGCACTGTAATTCACAAACCTGCAGAGTTATAAATGACAGCTATCGTCCAAAAATATACTGAAGTAAGGCTGCCAAGAGGACTTGAAAGCGGGGCAGAATTGCAGGAAACCGATTTCAGGAGGTAGACTGGAATTGCAGTTAAAGCATAGGAAAAGAGGCAGAACGTCCACAATGATGCACTTGGCCAAAAAGGGCGTATGCGTTTTTTCCTGAATATATTCAGGAAAAAACGCATACGCCCTTTTTGGCCAACCAAGCAAGCTTGCAAAGGAAATCTGCACTACAATGAAGTCTCACTTCCCCCCGGTCAAAAGGGCCATCTGAAAAAAGTGTAAAATCCAGAAGGCAGGACAGGCCATGGAGAACTGGGAGCCTTGTTATGCTGATGGGCGGGATGTAAATTGCCAACAGCCACTCGGGAGAAGTGTATGGTGTTTCCTGAAACATCTAAAAAACAAAGCAACAGAGCCTAGGGCACTTCCACTTATGGTCCTATAGCTTAGGGAAATTAAAATCAAAAAGACACAGCCACCCCAAAGTTTGGGACGGCTCTGTTTACAAGAACCTCGTTTACGGTACAAGTTCAATATCGCAGAAAGTGAGTAATGGATAAAGAAGTTATGGTACTTACGTACAATGCAATATCACTCAGCAATGAAATCTATGTCATCAGGCCCATAGCAGCATAATGAGGGGATTCAGGTATGATGATTCTAACTGAAAAAGTCACACAGAAAAATAAACATCATAAGATATCACTAATACACGGAATGTAAACTTGGCTACACAGGAACTGAATTACAAAACAGAACAGGGTCTCAAATTTAGAAAACCAACTTATGCTTGCTAAGGGAAAAGGTGAGTTGGGGTGCTGCCTAAAACCAGAGATTGAAATGAGCACAGATAAAGTTCCTTAAGCCAAATATGGAATAGACAAGAGCTACACCTTGCTGAACGAAATGGACTCAACACCTCATATTAAATGCCTAAGAATGTACCTGACTAGAAATTATCTTAAAACCTATGGATTGCTGTGTCTCCGAAAGAGAATCAAGCGTGTGTACAGGGGCATAAACGCAGCAGTGATAGGATTGGAGAGGTTCAGTGAGCAAATGAAGACCCTTTGAAGTCATATTGCATGGTACCCATTCCACGGGTCTCAACTCTCCAGGTTTAAGGGATTCTTCCTTCAGCTAAAACATGCATGTGGAACCCAGAGTATGATCAACCGTGTGATCGGGAGACGTGTTCAAATATGTCTCAGTTCTCGTCCCCTGGTACTCGGGTGCAACATTCCAGACGCTTTACTAACACTCTCCCAACTTGGAGAGTCAGTGCCTTTAACCTCCTGTTTGGCCCAGTTTGCAATTTCTGCGGAAGATGAACAGGAATAGGGAGAACCAATGAGAGACTAGCTGGAGGTGTCTGGACGGGCAAATTTAACTCTCATTTCCCACCAGGAAGAGGAATTAACCAAAGGCTCAGCGTGCCGTGCCGGAACCAGATTAGGGCCTGAAGCAATCCTGCGGTGTTGCGACCAGCTCACAAGAAAGCGAGTTGAAGAAAGGAGCTCAGGGGCACTGTAATTCACAAACCTGCAGAGTTATAAATGACAGCTATCGTCCAAAAATATACTGAAGTAAGGCTGCCAAGAGGACTTGAAAGCGGGGCAGAATTGCAGGAAACCGATTTCAGGAGGTAGACTGGAATTGCAGTTAAAGCATAGGAAAAGAGGCAGAACGTCCACAATGATGCACTTGGCCAAAAAGGGCGTATGCGTTTTTTCCTGAATATATTCAGGAAAAAACGCATACGCCCTTTTTGGCCAACCAAGCAAGCTTGCAAAGGAAATCTGCACTACAATGAAGTCTCACTTCCCCCCGGTCAAAAGGGCCATCTGAAAAAAGTGTAAAATCCAGAAGGCAGGACAGGCCATGGAGAACTGGGAGCCTTGTTATGCTGATGGGCGGGATGTAAATTGCCAACAGCCACTCGGGAGAAGTGTATGGTGTTTCCTGAAACATCTAAAAAACAAAGCAACAGAGCCTAGGGCACTTCCACTTATGGTCCTATAGCTTAGGGAAATTAAAATCAAAAAGACACAGCCACCCCAAAGTTTGGGACGGCTCTGTTTACCAGAACCTCATTTACGGTACAAGCTGAATATCGCAGAAAGTGAGTAATGGATAAACATGTTGTGGTACTTACGTACAATGCAATATCACGCAGCAATGAAATCTATGTCATCAGGCCCGTACCAGCATAATGAGTGGATTCAGGTACGATGATTCTAACTGAAATAAGTCACACAGAAAAAGAAACATCATAAGATATCACTAATACACGGAATGTAAACTTGGCTACACAGGAACTGAATTCCAAAACAGAACAGGGTCTCAAATTTAGAAAACCAACTTATGCTTGCTTAAGAGGAAAGGTGAGTTGGGGTGCTGCCTAAAACCAGAGATTGAAATGAGCACAGATAAAGTTCCTTAAGCCAAATATGGAATAGACAAGAGCTACTCCTTGCTCAACGAAATGGACTCAACACCCCATATTAAACGCCTAAGAGTGTACCTGACTAGTAAGTATCTTAAAACCTATGGGTTGCTATGTCTCCAAAAGAGAATCAAGCGTGTGTACAGGGGCATAAATGCAGCAGTGATAGGATTGGAGAGGTTCGGTGAGCAAATGAAGACCCTTTGAAGTCATATTGCATGGTACCCATTCCACGGGTCTCAACTCTCCAGGTTTAAGGGATTCTTCCTTCAGCTAAAACATGCATGTGGAACCCAGAGTATGATCAACCGTGTGATCGGGAGACGTGTTCAAATATGTCTCAGTTTACGACCCCTGGTACTCGGGTGCAACATTCCAGACGCTTTACTAACACTCTCCCGACTTGGAGAGTCAGTGCCTTTAACCTCCTGTTTGGCCCAGTTTGCAATTTCTGTGGAAGATGAACAGGAATAGGGAGAACCAATGAGAGACTAGCTGGAGGTGTCTGGACGGGCAAATTTAACTCTCATTTCCCACCAGGAAGAGGAATTAACCAAAGGCTCAGCGTGCCGTGCCGGAACCAGATTAGGGCCTGAAGCAATCCTGCGGTGTTGCGGCCAGCTCACAAGAAAGCGAGTTGAAGAAAGGAGCTCAGGGGCACTGTAATTCACAAACCTGCAGAGTTATAAATGACAGCTATCGTCCAAAAATATACTGAAGTAAGGCTGCCAAGAGGACTTGAAAGTGGGGCAGAATTGCAAGAAACCGATTTCAGGAGGTAGACTGTAATTGCAGTTAAAGCATAGGAAAAGAGGCAGAACGTCCACAATGATGCACTTGGCCAAAAAGGGCATATGCGTTTTTTCCTGAATATATTCAGGAAAAAACGGATACGCCCGTTTTGGCCAACCAAGCAAGCTTGCAAAGGAAATCTGCACTACAATGAAGTCTCACTTCCCACCGGACAAAAGGGCCATCTGAAAAAAGTGTAAAATCCAGAAAGCAGGACAGGCCATGGAGAACTGGGAGCCTTGTTATGCTGATGGGCGGGATGTAAATTGCCAACAGCCACTCGGGAGTAGTGTATGGTGTTTCCTGAAACATCTAAAAAACAAAGCAACAGAGCCTAGGGCACTTCCACTTATGGTCCTATAGCTTAGGGAAATTAAAATCTAAATGACACAGCCACCCCAAAGTTTGGGATGGCTCTGTTTACAAGAACCTCGTTTACGGTACAAGTTCAATATCGTAGAAAGTGAATAATGGATAAAGAAGTTGTGGTACTTACGTACAATGCAATATCACTCAGCAATGAAATCTATGTCATCAGGCCCGTAGCAGCATAATGAGTGGATTCAGGTATGATGATTCTAACTGAAATAAGTCACACAGAAAAAGAAACATCATAAGATATCACTAATACACGGAATGTAAACTTGGCTACACAGGAACTGAAATACAAAACAGAACAGGGTCTCAAATTTAGAAAACCAACTTATGCTTGCTAAGGGGAAAGGTGAGTTGTGGTGCTGCCTAAAACCAGAGATTGAATTGAGCACAGATAAAGTTCCTTAAGCCAAATATGTAATAGACAAGAGCTACACCTTGCTCAACGAAATGGACTCAACACCCCATATTAAACGCCTAAGAATGTACCTGACTAGTAACTATCTTAAACGCTATGGATTGCTATGTCTCCGAAAGAGAATCAAGCGTGTGTACAGGGGAATAAACGCAGCAGTGATAGGATTGGAGAGGTTCAGTGAGCAAATGAAGACCCTTTGAAGTCATATTGCATGGTACCCATTCCACGGGTCTCAACTCTCCAGGTTTAAGGGATTCTTCCTTCAGCTAAAACATGCATGTGGAACCCAGAGTATTATCAACCGTGTGATCGGGAGACGTGTTCAAATATGTCTCAGTTGTCGTCCCCTGGTACTCGGGTGCAACATTCCAGACGCTTTACTAACACTCTCCCGACTTGTAGAGTCAGCGCCTTTAAACTCCTGTTTGGCCCAGTTTGCAATTTCTGCGGAAGATGAACAGGAATAGGGAGAACAAATGAGACACTAGCTGGAGGTGTCTGGATGGGCAAATTTAACTCTCATTTCCCACCAAGAAGAGGAAATAACCAAAGGCTCAGTGTGCCGTGCCGGAACCTGATTAGAGCCTGAAGCCATCCTGCGGTGTTGCGGCCAGCTCACAAGAAAGCGAGTTGAAGAAAGGAGCTCAGGGGCACTGTAATTCACAAACCTGCAGAGTTATAAATGACACCTATCGTACAAAAATATACTGAAGTAAGGCTGCCAAGAGGACTTGAAAGCGGGGCAGAATTGCAGGAAACCGATTTCAGGAGGTAGAATGGAATTGCATTGAAAGCATAGGAAAAGAGGCAGAAAGTCCACAATGATGCACTTGGCCAAAAAGGGCGTATGCGTTTTTTCCTGAATATGTTCAGGAAAAAACGCATACGCTCTTTTTGGCCAACCAAGCAAACTTGCAAAGGAAATCTGCACTACAATGAAGTCTCACTTCCCCCCGGTCAAAAGGGCCATCTGAAAAAAGTGTAAAACCCAGAAAGGCAGAACAGGCCATGCAGAACTGGGAGCCTTGTTATGCTGATGGGCGGGATGTAAATTGCCAACAGCCACTCAGGAGAAGTGTATGGTGTTTCCTGAAACATCTAAAAAACAAAGCAACAGAGCCTAGGGCACTTCCACTTATGGTCCTATAGCTTAGGGAAATTAAAATCAAAAAGACACAGCCACCCCAAAGTTTGGGACGCCTCTGTTTACAAGAACCTCGTTTACCATAAAAGTTCAATATCACAGAAAGTGATAAATGGATAAAGAACTTGTGGTACTTACGTACAATGCAGTATCACGCAGCAATGAAATCTATGTCATCAGGCCCGTACCAGCATAATGAGTGGATTCAGGTACGATGATTCTAACTGAAATAAGTCACACAGAAAAAGAAACATCATAAGATATCACTAATACACGGAATGTAAACTTGGCTACACAGGAACTGAATTCCAAAACAGAACAGGGTCTCAAATTTAGAAAACCAACTTATGCTTGCTTAAGAGGAAAGGTGAGTTGGGGTGCTGCCTAAAACCAGAGATTGAAATGAGCACAGATAAAGTTCCTTAAGCCAAATATGGAATAGACAAGAGCTACTCCTTGCTCAACAAAATGGACTCAACACCCCATATTAAACGCCTAAGAATGTACCTGACTAGTAAGTATCTTAAAACCTATGGGTTGCTATGTCTCCAAAAGAGAATCAAGCGTGTGTACAGGGGCATAAATGCAGCAGTGATAGGATTGGAGAGGTTCGGTGAGCAAATGAAGACCCTTTGAAGTCATATTGCATGGTACCCATTCCACGGGTCTCAACTCTCCAGGTTTAAGGGATTCTTCCTTCAGCTAAAACATGCATGTGGAACCCAGAGTATGATCAACCGTGTGATCGGGAGACGTGTTCAAATATGTCTCAGTTTACGACCCCTGGTACTCGGGTGCAACATTCCAGACGCTTTACTAACACTCTCCCGACTTGGAGAGTCAGTGCCTTTAACCTCCTGTTTGGCCCAGTTTGCAATTTCTGTGGAAGATGAACAGGAATAGGGAGAACCAATGAGAGACTAGCTGGAGGTGTCTGGACGGGCAAATTTAACTCTCATTTCCCACCAGGAAGAGGAATTAACCAAAGGCTCAGCGTGCCGTGCCGGAACCAGATTAGGGCCTGAAGCAATCCTGCGGTGTTGCGGCCAGCTCACAAGAAAGCGAGTTGAAGAAAGGAGCTCAGGGGCACTGTAATTCACAAACCTGCAGAGTTATAAATGACAGCTATCGTCCAAAAATATACTGAAGTAAGGCTGCCAAGAGGACTTGAAAGCGGGGCAGAATTGCAAGAAACCGATTTCAGGAGGTAGACTGTAATTGCAGTTAAAGCATAGGAAAAGAGGCAGAACGTCCACAATGATGCACTTGGCCAAAAAGGGCATATGCGTTTTTTCCTGAATATATTCAGGAAAAAACGGATACGCCCTTTTTGGCCAACCAAGCAAGCTTGCAAAGGAAATCTGCACTACAATGAAGTCTCACTTCCCCCCGGTCAAAAGGGCCATCTGAAAAAAGTGTAAAATCCAGAAGGCAGGACAGGCCATGGAGAACTGGGAGCCTTGTTATGCTGATGGGCGGGATGTAAATTGCCAACAGCCACTCGGGAGAAGTGTATGGTGTTTCCTGAAACATCTAAAAAACAAAGCAACAGAGCCTAGGGCACTTCCACTTATGGTCCTATAGCTTAGGGAAATTAAAATCAAAAAGACACAGCCACCCCAAAGTTTGGGATGGCTCTGTTTACAACAACCTCGTTTACGGTACAAGTTCAATATCGTAGAAAGTGAATAATGGATAAAGAAGTTTTGGTACTTACGTACAATGCAATATCACTCAGCAATGAAATCTATGTCATCAGGCCCGTAGCAGCATAATGAGTGGATTCAGGTATGATGATTCTAACTGAAATAAGTCACACAGAAAAAGAAACATCATAAGATATCACTAATACACGGAATGTAAACTTGGCTACACTGGAACTGAAATACAAAACAGAACAGGGTCTCAAATTTAGAAAACCAACTTATGCTTGCTAAGGGGAAATGTGAGTTGGCATGTTGCATAAAACCAGAGATTGAAATGAGCACAGATAAAGTTCCTTAAGCCAAATATGTAATAGATAAGAGATACTCCTTGCTCAACGAAATGGGATCAACACCCCATATTAAACGCCTAAGAATGCACCTGACTAGTAAGTATCTTAAAACCTATGGATTGCTATGTCTCCGAAAGAGGATCAAGCGTGTGTACAGGGGCATAAACGCAGCAGTGATAGGATTGGAGAGGTTCGGTGAGCAAATGAAGACCCTTTGAAGTCATATTGCATGGTACCCATTCCAAGGGTCTCAACTCTCCAGGTTTAAGGGATTCTTCCTTCAGCTAAAACATGCATGTGGAACCCAGAATATGATCCACCGTGTGATCGGGAGACGTGTTCAAATATGTCTCAGTTTTTGACCCCTGGTACTCGGGTGCAACATTCCAGACGCTTTAATAACACTCTCCCGACTTGGAGAGTCAGTGCCTTTAACCTCCTGTTTGGCCCAGTTTGCAATTTCTTTGGAAGATGAACAGGAATAGGGAGAACCAATGAGAGACTAGCTGGAGGTGTCTGGACGGGCAAATTTAACTCTCATTTCCCACCAGGAAGAGGAATTAACCAAAGGCTCAGCGTGCCGTGCCGGAACCAGATTAGGGCCTGAAGCAATCCTGCGGTGTTGCGGCCAGCTCACAAGAAAGCGAGTTGAAGAAAGGAGCTCAGGGGCACTGTAATTCACAAACCTGCAGAGTTATAAATGACAGCTATCGTCCAAAAATATACTGAAGTAAGGCTGCCAAGAGGACTTGAAAGCGGGGCAGAATTGCAGGAAACCGATTTCAGGAGGTAGACTGGAATTGCAGTTAAAGCATAGGAAAAGAGGCAGAACGTCCACAATGATGCACTTGGCCAAAAAGGGCGTATGCGTTTTTTCCTGAATATATTCAGGAAAAAACGCATACGCCCTTTTTGGCCAACCAAGCAAGCTTGCAAAGGAAATCTGCACTACAATGAAGTCTCACTTCCCCCCGGTCAAAAGGGCCATCTGAAAAAAGTGTAAAATCCAGAAGGCAGGACAGGCCATGGAGAACTGGGAGCCTTGTTATGCTGATGGGCGGGATGTAAATTGCCAACAGCCACTCGGGAGAAGTGTATGGTGTTTCCTGAAACATCTAAAAAACAAAGCAACAGAGCCTAGGGCACTTCCACTTATGGTCCTATAGCTTAGGGAAATTAAAATCAAAAAGACACAGCCACCCCAAAGTTTGGGACGGCTCTGTTTACAAGAACCTCGTTTACGGTACAAGTTCAATATCGCAGAAAGTGAGTAATGGATAAAGAAGTTATGGTACTTACGTACAATGCAATATCACTCAGCAATGAAATCTATGTCATCAGGCCCATAGCAGCATAATGAGGGGATTCAGGTATGATGATTCTAACTGAAAAAGTCACACAGAAAAATAAACATCATAAGATATCACTAATACACGGAATGTAAACTTGGCTACACAGGAACTGAATTACAAAACAGAACAGGGTCTCAAATTTAGAAAACCAACTTATGCTTGCTAAGGGAAAAGGTGAGTTGGGGTGCTGCCTAAAACCAGAGATTGAAATGAGCACAGATAAAGTTCCTTAAGCCAAATATGGAATAGACAAGAGCTACACCTTGCTGAACGAAATGGACTCAACACCTCATATTAAATGCCTAAGAATGTACCTGACTAGAAATTATCTTAAAACCTATGGATTGCTGTGTCTCCGAAAGAGAATCAAGCGTGTGTACAGGGGCATAAACGCAGCAGTGATAGGATTGGAGAGGTTCAGTGAGCAAATGAAGACCCTTTGAAGTCATATTGCATGGTACCCATTCCACGGGTCTCAACTCTCCAGGTTTAAGGGATTCTTCCTTCAGCTAAAACATGCATGTGGAACCCAGAGTATGATCAACCGTGTGATCGGGAGACGTGTTCAAATATGTCTCAGTTCTCGTCCCCTGGTACTCGGGTGCAACATTCCAGACGCTTTACTAACACTCTCCCAACTTGGAGAGTCAGTGCCTTTAACCTCCTGTTTGGCCCAGTTTGCAATTTCTGCGGAAGATGAACAGGAATAGGGAGAACCAATGAGAGACTAGCTGGAGGTGTCTGGACGGGCAAATTTAACTCTCATTTCCCACCAGGAAGAGGAATTAACCAAAGGCTCAGCGTGCCGTGCCGGAACCAGATTAGGGCCTGAAGCAATCCTGCGGTGTTGCGACCAGCTCACAAGAAAGCGAGTTGAAGAAAGGAGCTCAGGGGCACTGTAATTCACAAACCTGCAGAGTTATAAATGACAGCTATCGTCCAAAAATATACTGAAGTAAGGCTGCCAAGAGGACTTGAAAGCGGCGCAGAATTGCAGGAAACCGATTTCAGGAGGTAGACTGGAATTGCAGTTAAAGCATAGGAAAAGAGGCAGAACGTCCACAATGATGCACTTGGCCAAAAAGGGCGTATGCGTTTTTTCCTGAATATATTCAGGAAAAAACGCATACGCCCTTTTTGGCCAACCAAGCAAGCTTGCAAAGGAAATCTGCACTACAATGAAGTCTCACTTCCCCCCGGTCAAAAGGGCCATCTGAAAAAAGTGTAAAATCCAGAAGGCAGGACAGGCCATGGAGAACTGGGAGCCTTGTTATGCTGATGGGCGGGATGTAAATTGCCAACAGCCACTCGGGAGAAGTGTATGGTGTTTCCTGAAACATCTAAAAAACAAAGCAACAGAGCCTAGGGCACTTCCACTTATGGTCCTATAGCTTAGGGAAATTAAAATCAAAAAGACACAGCCACCCCAAAGTTTGGGACGGCTCTGTTTACCAGAACCTCATTTACGGTACAAGCTGAATATCGCAGAAAGTGAGTAATGGATAAACAAGTTGTGGTACTTACGTACAATGCAATATCACTCAGCAATGAAATCTATGTCATCAGGCCCGTAGCAGCATAATGAGTGGATTCAGGTATGATGATTCTAACTGAAATAAGTCACACAGAAAAAGAAACATCATAAGATATCACTAATACACGGAATGTAAACTTGGCTACACAGGAACTGAATGACAAAACAGAACAGGGTCTCAAATTTAGAAAACCAACTTATGCTTGCTAAGGGGAAAGGTGAGTTGGGGTGCTGCCTAAAACCAGAGATTGTAATGAACACAGATAAAGTTCCTTAAGCCAAATATGGAATAGACAAGAGCTACTCCTTGCTCAATGAAATGGACTCAACACCCCATATTAAACGCCTAAGAATGTACCTGACTAGTAAGTATCTTAAAACCTATGGATTGCTATGTCTCCGAAAGAGAATCAAGCGTGTGTACAGGGGCATAAACACAGCAGTGATAGGATTGGAGAGGTTCGGTGAGCAAATGAAGACCCTTTGAAGTCATATTGCATGGTACCCATTCCACGGGTCTCAACTCTCCAGGTTTAAGGGATTCTACCTTCAGCTAAAACATGCATGTGGAACCCAGAGTATGATCCACCGTGTGATCGGGAGACGTGTTCAAATATGTCTCAGTTTTTGACCCCTGGTACTCGGGTGCAACATTCCAGACGCTTTACTAACACTCTCCTGACTTGGAGAGTCAGTGCCTTTAACCTCCTGTTTGGCCCAGTTTGCAATTTCTGTGGAAGATGAACACGAATAGGGAGAACCAATGAGAGACCAGCTGGAGGTGTCTGGACGGGTAAATTTAACTCTCATTTCCCACCAGGAAGAGGAATTAACCAAAGGCTCAGCGTGCCGTGCCGGAACCAGATTAGGGCCTGAAGCAATCCTGCGGTGTTGCGGCCAGCTCACAAGAAAGCGAGTTGAAGAAAGGAGCTCAGGGGCACTGTAATTCACAAACCTGCAGAGTTATAAATGACAGCTATCGTCCAAAAATATACTGAAGTAAGGCTGCCAAGAGGACTTGAAAGCGGGGCAGAATTGCAGGAAACCGATTTCAGGAGGTAGACTGGAATTGCAGTTAAAGCATAGGAAAAGAGGCAGAACGTCCACAATGATGCACTTGGCCAAAAAGGGCGTATGCGTTTTTTCCTGAATATATTCAGGAAAAAACGCATACGCCCTTTTTGGCCAACCAAGCAAGCTTGCAAAGGAAATCTGCACTACAATGAAGTCTCACTTCCCCCCGGTCAAAAGGGCCATCTGAAAAAAGTGTAAAATCCAGAAGGCAGGACAGGCCATGGAGAACTGGGAGCCTTGTTATGCTGATGGGCGGGATGTAAATTGCCAACAGCCACTCGGGAGAAGTGTATGGTGTTTCCTGAAACATCTAAAAAACAAAGCAACAGAGCCTAGGGCACTTCCACTTATGGTCCTATAGCTTAGGGAAATTAAAATCAAAAAGACACAGCCACCCCAAAGTTTGGGACGCCTCTGTTTACAAGAACCTCGTTTACCATAAAAGTTCAATATCGCAGAAAGTGATAAATGGATAAAGAACTTGTGGTACTTACGTACAATGCAGTATCACGCAGCAATGAAATCTATGTCATCAGGCCCGTACCAGCATAATGAGTGGATTCAGGTACGATGATTCTAACTGAAATAAGTCACACAGAAAAAGAAACATCATAAGATATCACTAATACACGGAATGTAAACTTGGCTACACAGGAACTGAATTCCAAAACAGAACAGGGTCTCAAATTTAGAAAACCAACTTATGCTTGCTTAAGAGGAAAGGTGAGTTGGGGTGCTGCCTAAAACCAGAGATTGAAATGAGCACAGATAAAGTTCCTTAAGCCAAATATGGAATAGACAAGAGCTACTCCTTGCTCAACAAAATGGACTCAACACCCCATATTAAACGCCTAAGAATGTACCTGACTAGTAAGTATCTTAAAACCTATGGGTTGCTATGTCTCCAAAAGAGAATCAAGCGTGTGTACAGGGGCATAAATGCAGCAGTGATAGGATTGGAGAGGTTCGGTGAGCAAATGAAGACCCTTTGAAGTCATATTGCATGGTACCCATTCCACGGGTCTCAACTCTCCAGGTTTAAGGGATTCTTCCTTCAGCTAAAACATGCATGTGGAACCCAGAGTATGATCAACCGTGTGATCGGGAGACGTGTTCAAATATGTCTCAGTTTACGACCCCTGGTACTCGGGTGCAACATTCCAGACGCTTTACTAACACTCTCCCGACTTGGAGAGTCAGTGCCTTTAACCTCCTGTTTGGCCCAGTTTGCAATTTCTGTGGAAGATGAACAGGAATAGGGAGAACCAATGAGAGACTAGCTGGAGGTGTCTGGACGGGCAAATTTAACTCTCATTTCCCACCAGGAAGAGGAATTAACCAAAGGCTCAGCGTGCCGTGCCGGAACCAGATTAGGGCCTGAAGCAATCCTGCGGTATTGCGGCCAGCTCACAAGAAAGCGAGTTGAAGAAAGGAGCTCAGGGGCACTGTAATTCACAAACCTGCAGAGTTATAAATGACAGCTATCGTCCAAAAATATACTGAAGTAAGGCTGCCAAGAGGACTTGAAAGCGGGGCAGAATTGCAAGAAACCGATTTCAGGAGGTAGACTGTTATTGCAGTTAAAGCATAGGAAAAGAGGCAGAACGTCCACAATGATGCACTTGGCCAAAAAGGGCATATGCGTTTTTTCCTGAATATATTCAGGAAAAAACGGATACGCCCTTTTTGGCCAACCAAGCAAGCTTGCAAAGGAAATCTGCACTACAATGAAGTCTCACTTCCCCCCGGTCAAAAGGGCCATCTGAAAAAAGTGTAAAATCCAGAAGGCAGGACAGGCCATGGAGAACTGGGAGCCTTGTTATGCTGATGGGCGGGATGTAAATTGCCAACAGCCACTCGGGAGAAGTGTATGGTGTTTCCTGAAACATCTAAAAAACAAAGCAACAGAGCCTAGGGCACTTCCACTTATGGTCCTATAGCTTAGGGAAATTAAAATCAAAAAGACACAGCCACCCCAAAGTTTGGGATGGCTCTGTTTACAACAACCTCGTTTACGGTACAAGTTCAATATCGTAGAAAGTGAATAATGGATAAAGAAGTTGTGGTACTTACGTACAATGCAATATCACTCAGCAATGAAATCTATGTCATCAGGCCCGTAGCAGCATAATGAGTGGATTCAGGTATGATGATTCTAACTGAAATAAGTCACACAGAAAAAGAAACATCATAAGATATCACTAATACACGGAATGTAAACTTGGCTACACAGGAACTGAATAACAAAACAGAACAGGGTCTCAAATTTAGAAAACCAACTTATGCTTGCTAAGGGGAAAGGTGAGTTGGGGTGCTGCCTAAAACCAGAGATTGAAATGAGCACAGATAAAGTTCTTAAGCCAAATATGGAATAGACAAGAGCTACTCCTTGCTCAATTAAATGGACTCAACACCCCATATTAAACGCCTAAGAATGTACCTGACTAGTAAGTATCTTAAAACCTATGGATTGCTATGTCTCTGAAAGAGAAACAAGCGTGTGTACAGGGGCATAAACACAGCAGTGATAAGATTGGAGAGGTTCGGTGAGCAAATGAAGACCCTTTGAAGTCATATTGCATGGTACCCATTCCACGGGTCTCAACTCTCCAGGTTTAAGGGATTCTTCCTTCAGCTATACATGCATGTGGAACCCAGAGTATGATCAACCGTGTGATCGGGAGACGTGTTCAAATATGTCTCAGTTCTCGTCCCCTGGTACTCGGGTGCAACATTCCAGACGCTTTACTAACACTCTCCCGACTTGGAGAGTCAGTGCCTTTAACCTCCTGTTTGGCCCAGTTTGCAATTTCTGCGGAAGATGAACAGGAATAGGGAGAACCAATGAGAGACTAGCTGGAGGTGTCTGGACGGGCAAATTTAACTCTCATTTCCCACCAGGAAGAGGAATTAACCAAAGGCTCAGCGTGCCGTGCCGGAGCCAGATTAGGGCCTGAAGCAATCCTGCGGTGTTGCGGCCAGCTCACAAGAAAGCGAGTTGAAGAAAGGAGCTCAGGGGCACTGTAATTCACAAACCTGCAGACTTATAAATGACAGCTATCGTCCAAAAATATACTGAAGTAAGGCTGACAAGAGGACTTGAAAGCGGGGCAGAATTGCAGGAAACCGATTTCAGGAGGTAGACTGGAATTGCAGTTAAAGCATAGGAAAAGAGGCAGAACGTCCACAATGATGCACTTGGCCAAAAAGGGCGTATGCGTTTTTTCCTGAATATATTCAGGAAAAAACGCATACGCCCTTTTTGGCCAACCAAGCAAGCTTGCAAAGGAAATCTGCACTACAATGAAGTCTCACTTCCCCCCGGTCAAAAGGGCCATCTGAAAAAAGTGTAAAATCCAGAAGGCAGGACAGGCCATGGAGAACTGGGAGCCTTGTTATGCTGATGGGCGGGATGTAAATTGCCAACAGCCACTCGGGAGAAGTGTATGGTGTTTCCTGAAACATCTAAAAAACAAAGCAACAGAGCCTAGGGCACTTCCACTTATGGTCCTATAGCTTAGGGAAATTAAAATCAAAAAGACACAGCCACCCCAAAGTTTGGGACGGCTCTGTTTACAAGAACCTCATTTACGGTACAAGCTCCATATCACAGAAAGTGAGTAATGGATAAACAAGTTGTGGTACTTACGTACAATGCAATATCACTCAGCAATGAAATCTATGTCATCAGGCCCGTAGCAGCATAATGAGTGGATTCAGGTATGATGATTCTAACTGAAATAAGTCACACAGAAAAAGAAACATCATAAGATATCACTAATACACGGAATGTAAACTTGGCTACACAGGAACTGAATGACAAAACAGAACAGGGTCTCAAATTTAGAAAACCAACTTATGCTTGCTAAGGGTAAAGGTGAGTTGGGGTGCTGCCTAAAACCAGAGATTGTAATGAACACAGATAAAGTTCCTTAAGCCAAATATGGAATAGACAAGAGCTACTCCTTGCTCAACGAAATGGACTCAACACTCCATATTAAACGCCTAAGAATGTACCTGACTAGTAAGTATCTTAAAACCTATGGATTGCTATGTCTCCGAAAGAGAATCAAGCGTGTGTACAGGGGCATAAACACAGCAGTGATAGGATTGGAGAGGTTCGGTGAGCAAATGAAGACGCTTTGAAGTCATATTGCATGGTACCCATTCCACGGGTCTCAACTCTCCAGGTTTAAGGGATTCTTCCTTCAGCTAAAACATGCATGTGGAACCCAGAGTATGATCCACCGTGTGATCGGGAGACGTGTTCAAATATGTCTCAGTTTTTGACCCCTGGTACTCGGGTGCAACATTCCAGACGCTTTACTAACACTCTCCTGACTTGGAGAGTCAGTGCCTTTAACCTCCTGTTTGGCCCAGTTTGCAATTTCTGTGGAAGATGAACAGGAATAGGGAGAACCAATGAGAGACCAGCTGGAGGTGTCTGGACGGGTAAATTTAACTCTCATTTCCCACCAGGAAGAGGAATTAACCAAAGGCTCAGCGTGCCGTGCCGGAACCAGATTAGGGCCTGAAGCAATCCTGCGGTATTGCGGCCAGCGCACAAGAAAGCGAGTTGAAGAAAGGAGCTCAGGGGCACTGTAATTCACAAACCTGCAGACTTATAAATGACAGCTATCGTCCAAAAATATACTGAAGTAAGGCTGCCAAGAGGACTTGAAAGCGGGGCAGAATTGCAGGAAACCGATTTCAGGAGGTAGACTGGAATTGCATTTAAAGCATAGGAAAAGAGGCAGAACGTCCACAATGATGCACTTGGCCAAAAAGGGCGTATGCGTTTTTTCCTGAATATATTCAGGAAAAAACGCATACGCCCTTTTTGGCCAACCAAGCAAGCTTGCAAAGGAAATCTGCACTACAATGAAGTCTCACTTCCCCCCGGTCAAAAGGGCCATCTGAAAAAAGTGTAAAATCCTGAAGGCAGGACAGGCCATGGAGAACTGGGAGCCTTGTTATGCTGATGGGCGGGATGTAAATTGCCAACAGCCACTCGGGAGAAGTGTATGGTGTTTCCTGAAACATCTAAAAAACAAAGCAACAGAGCCTAGGGCACTTCCACTTATGGTCCTATAGCTTAGGGAAATTAAAATAAAAAGACACAGCCACCCCAAAGTTTGGGACGGCTCTGTTTACAAGAACCTCGTTTACGGTTCAAGTTCAATATTGCAGAAAGTGAGTAATGGATAAAGAAGTTTTGGTACTTACGTACAATGCAATATCACTCAGCAATGAAATCTATGTCATCAGGCCCGTAGCAGCATAATGAGTGGATTCAGGTATGATGATTCTAACTGAAATAAGTCACACAGAAAAAGAAACATCATAAGATATCACTAATACACGGAATGTAAACTTGGCTACACTGGAACTGAAATACAAAACAGAACAGGGTCTCAAATTTAGAAAACCAACTTATGCTTGCTAAGGGGAAATGTGAGTTGGCATGTTGCATAAAACCAGAGATTGAAATGAGCACAGATAAAGTTCCTTAAGCCAAATATGTAATAGATAAGAGATACTCCTTGCTCAACGAAATGGGATCAACACCCCATATTAAACACCTAAGAATGCACCTGACTAGTAAGTATCTTAAAACCTATGGATTGCTATGTCTCCGAAAGAGGATCAAGCGTGTGTACAGGGGCATAAACGCAGCAGTGATAGGATTGGAGAGGTTCGGTGAGCAAATGAAGACCCTTTGAAGTCATATTGCATGGTACCCATTCCAAGGGTCTCAACTCTCCAGGTTTAAGGGATTCTTCCTTCAGCTAAAACATGCATGTGGAACCCAGAATATGATCCACCGTGTGATCGGGAGACGTGTTCAAATATGTCTCAGTTTTTGACCCCTGGTACTCGGGTGCAACATTCCAGACGCTTTAATAACACTCTCCCGACTTGGAGAGTCAGTGCCTTTAACCTCCTGTTTGGCCCAGTTTGCAATTTCTTTGGAAGATGAACAGGAATAGGGAGAACCAATGAGAGACTAGCTGGAGGTGTCTGGACGGGCAAATTTAACTCTCATTTCCCACCAGGAAGAGGAATTAACCAAAGGCTCAGCGTGCCGTGCCGGAACCAGATTAGGGCCTGAAGCAATCCTGCGGTGTTGCGGCCAGCTCACAAGAAAGCGAGTTGAAGAAAGGAGCTCAGGGGCACTGTAATTCACAAACCTGCAGAGTTATAAATGACAGCTATCGTCCAAAAATATACTGAAGTAAGGCTGCCAAGAGGACTTGAAAGCGGGGCAGAATTGCAGGAAACCGATTTCAGGAGGTAGACTGGAATTGCAGTTAAAGCATAGGAAAAGAGGCAGAACGTCCACAATGATGCACTTGGCCAAAAAGGGCGTATGCGTTTTTTCCTGAATATATTCAGGAAAAAACGCATACGCCCTTTTTGGCCAACCAAGCAAGCTTGCAAAGGAAATCTGCACTACAATGAAGTCTCACTTTCCCCCGGTCAAAAGGGCCATCTGAAAAAAGTGTAAAATCCAGAAGGCAGGACAGGCCATGGAGAACTGGGAGCCTTGTTATGCTGATGGGCGGGATGTAAATTGCCAACAGCCACTCGGGAGAAGTGTATGGTGTTTCCTGAAACATCTAAAAAACAAAGCAACAGAGCCTAGGGCACTTCCACTTATGGTCCTATAGCTTAGGGAAATTAAAATCAAAAAGACACAGCCACCCCAAAGTTTGGGACGGCTCTGTTTACCAGAACCTCATTTACGGTACAAGCTGAATATCGCAGAAAGTGAGTAATGGATAAACAAGTTGTGGTACTTACGTACAATGCAATATCACTCAGCAATGAAATCTATGTCATCAGGCCCGTAGCAGCATAATGAGTGGATTCAGGTATGATGATTCTAACTGAAATAAGTCACACAGAAAAAGAAACATCATAAGATATCACTAATACACGGAATGTAAACTTGGCTACACAGGAACTGAATGACAAAACAGAACAGGGTCTCAAATTTAGAAAACCAACTTATGCTTGCTAAGGGTAAAGGTGAGTTGGGGTGCTGCCTAAAACCAGAGATTGTAATGAACACAGATAAAGTTCCTTAAGCCAAATATGGAATAGACAAGAGCTACTCCTTGCTCAACGAAATGGACTCAACACCCCATATTAAACGCCTAAGAATGTACCTGACTAGTAAGTATCTTAAAACCTATGGATTGCTATGTCTCCGAAAGAGAATCAAGCGTGTGTACAGGGGCATAAACACAGCAGTGATAGGATTGGAGAGGTTCGGTGAGCAAATGAAGACCCTTTGAAGTCATATTGCATGGTACCCATTCCACGGGTCTCAACTCTCCAGGTTTAAGGGATTCTACCTTCAGCTAAAACATGCATGTGGAACCCAGAGTATGATCCACCGTGTGATCGGGAGACGTGTTCAAATATGTCTCAGTTTTTGACCCCTGGTACTCGGGTGCAACATTCCAGACGCTTTACTAACACTCTCCCAACTTGGAGAGTCAGTGCCTTTAACCTCCTGTTTGGCCCAGTTTGCAATTTCTTTGGAAGATGAACAGGAATAGGGAGAACCAATGAGAGACTAGCTGGAGGTGTCTGGACGGGCAAATTTAACTCTCATTTCCCACCAGGAAGAGGAATTAACCAAAGGCTCAGCGTGCCGTGCCGGAACCAGATTAGGGCCTGAAGCAATCCTGCGGTATTGCGGCCAGCTCACAAGAAAGCGAGTTGAAGAAAGGAGCTCAGGGGCACTGTAATTCACAAACCTGCAGAGTTATAAATGACAGCTATCGTCCAAAAATATACTGAAGTAAGGCTGCCAAGAGGACTTGAAAGCGGGGCAGAATTGCAAGAAACCGATTTCAGGAGGTAGACTGTTATTGCAGTTAAAGCATAGGAAAAGAGGCAGAACGTCCACAATGATGCACTTGGCCAAAAAGGGCATATGCGTTTTTTCCTGAATATATTCAGGAAAAAACGGATACGCCCTTTTTGGCCAACCAAGCAAGCTTGCAAAGGAAATCTGCACTACAATGAAGTCTCACTTCCCCCCGGTCAAAAGGGCCATCTGAAAAAAGTGTAAAATCCAGAAGGCAGGACAGGCCATGGAGAACTGGGAGCCTTGTTATGCTGATGGGCGGGATGTAAATTGCCAACAGCCACTCGGGAGAAGTGTATGGTGTTTCCTGAAACATCTAAAAAACAAAGCAACAGAGCCTAGGGCACTTCCACTTATGGTCCTATAGCTTAGGGAAATTAAAATCAAAAAGACACAGCCACCCCAAAGTTTGGGATGGCTCTGTTTACAACAACCTCGTTTACGGTACAAGTTCAATATCGTAGAAAGTGAATAATGGATAAAGAAGTTGTGGTACTTACGTACAATGCAATATCACTCAGCAATGAAATCTATGTCATCAGGCCCGTAGCAGCATAATGAGTGGATTCAGGTATGATGATTCTAACTGAAATAAGTCACACAGAAAAAGAAACATCATAAGATATCACTAATACACGGAATGTAAACTTGGCTACACAGGAACTGAATAACAAAACAGAACAGGGTCTCAAATTTAGAAAACCAACTTATGCTTGCTAAGGGGAAAGGTGAGTTGGGGTGCTGCCTAAAACCAGAGATTGAAATGAGCACAGATAAAGTTCTTAAGCCAAATATGGAATAGACAAGAGCTACTCCTTGCTCAATTAAATGGACTCAACACCCCATATTAAACGCCTAAGAATGTACCTGACTAGTAAGTATCTTAAAACCTATGGATTGCTATGTCTCTGAAAGAGAAACAAGCGTGTGTACAGGGGCATAAACACAGCAGTGATAAGATTGGAGAGGTTCGGTGAGCAAATGAAGACCCTTTGAAGTCATATTGCATGGTACCCATTCCACGGGTCTCAACTCTCCAGGTTTAAGGGATTCTTCCTTCAGCTATACATGCATGTGGAACCCAGAGTATGATCAACCGTGTGATCGGGAGACGTGTTCAAATATGTCTCAGTTCTCGTCCCCTGGTACTCGGGTGCAACATTCCAGACGCTTTACTAACACTCTCCCGACTTGGAGAGTCAGTGCCTTTAACCTCCTGTTTGGCCCAGTTTGCAATTTCTGCGGAAGATGAACAGGAATAGGGAGAACCAATGAGAGACTAGCTGGAGGTGTCTGGACGGGCAAATTTAACTCTCATTTCCCACCAGGAAGAGGAATTAACCAAAGGCTCAGCGTGCCGTGCCGGAGCCAGATTAGGGCCTGAAGCAATCCTGCGGTGTTGCGGCCAGCTCACAAGAAAGCGAGTTGAAGAAAGGAGCTCAGGGGCACTGTAATTCACAAACCTGCAGACTTATAAATGACAGCTATCGTCCAAAAATATACTGAAGTAAGGCTGACAAGAGGACTTGAAAGCGGGGCAGAATTGCAGGAAACCGATTTCAGGAGGTAGACTGGAATTGCAGTTAAAGCATAGGAAAAGAGGCAGAACGTCCACAATGATGCACTTGGCCAAAAAGGGCGTATGCGTTTTTTCCTGAATATATTCAGGAAAAAACGCATACGCCCTTTTTGGCCAACCAAGCAAGCTTGCAAAGGAAATCTGCACTACAATGAAGTCTCACTTCCCCCCGGTCAAAAGGGCCATCTGAAAAAAGTGTAAAATCCAGAAGGCAGGACAGGCCATGGAGAACTGGGAGCCTTGTTATGCTGATGGGCGGGATGTAAATTGCCAACAGCCACTCGGGAGAAGTGTATGGTGTTTCCTGAAACATCTAAAAAACAAAGCAACAGAGCCTAGGGCACTTCCACTTATGGTCCTATAGCTTAGGGAAATTAAAATCAAAAAGACACAGCCACCCCAAAGTTTGGGACGGCTCTGTTTACAAGAACCTCATTTACGGTACAAGCTCCATATCACAGAAAGTGAGTAATGGATAAACAAGTTGTGGTACTTACGTACAATGCAATATCACTCAGCAATGAAATCTATGTCATCAGGCCCGTAGCAGCATAATGAGTGGATTCAGGTATGATGATTCTAACTGAAATAAGTCACACAGAAAAAGAAACATCATAAGATATCACTAATACACGGAATGTAAACTTGGCTACACAGGAACTGAATGACAAAACAGAACAGGGTCTCAAATTTAGAAAACCAACTTATGCTTGCTAAGGGTAAAGGTGAGTTGGGGTGCTGCCTAAAACCAGAGATTGTAATGAACACAGATAAAGTTCCTTAAGCCAAATATGGAATAGACAAGAGCTACTCCTTGCTCAACGAAATGGACTCAACACTCCATATTAAACGCCTAAGAATGTACCTGACTAGTAAGTATCTTAAAACCTATGGATTGCTATGTCTCCGAAAGAGAATCAAGCGTGTGTACAGGGGCATAAACACAGCAGTGATAGGATTGGAGAGGTTCGGTGAGCAAATGAAGACGCTTTGAAGTCATATTGCATGGTACCCATTCCACGGGTCTCAACTCTCCAGGTTTAAGGGATTCTTCCTTCAGCTAAAACATGCATGTGGAACCCAGAGTATGATCCACCGTGTGATCGGGAGACGTGTTCAAATATGTCTCAGTTTTTGACCCCTGGTACTCGGGTGCAACATTCCAGACGCTTTACTAACACTCTCCTGACTTGGAGAGTCAGTGCCTTTAACCTCCTGTTTGGCCCAGTTTGCAATTTCTGTGGAAGATGAACAGGAATAGGGAGAACCAATGAGAGACCAGCTGGAGGTGTCTGGACGGGTAAATTTAACTCTCATTTCCCACCAGGAAGAGGAATTAACCAAAGGCTCAGCGTGCCGTGCCGGAACCAGATTAGGGCCTGAAGCAATCCTGCGGTATTGCGGCCAGCGCACAAGAAAGCGAGTTGAAGAAAGGAGCTCAGGGGCACTGTAATTCACAAACCTGCAGACTTATAAATGACAGCTATCGTCCAAAAATATACTGAAGTAAGGCTGCCAAGAGGACTTGAAAGCGGGGCAGAATTGCAGGAAACCGATTTCAGGAGGTAGACTGGAATTGCATTTAAAGCATAGGAAAAGAGGCAGAACGTCCACAATGATGCACTTGGCCAAAAAGGGCGTATGCGTTTTTTCCTGAATATATTCAGGAAAAAACGCATACGCCCTTTTTGGCCAACCAAGCAAGCTTGCAAAGGAAATCTGCACTACAATGAAGTCTCACTTCCCCCCGGTCAAAAGGGCCATCTGAAAAAAGTGTAAAATCCTGAAGGCAGGACAGGCCATGGAGAACTGGGAGCCTTGTTATGCTGATGGGCGGGATGTAAATTGCCAACAGCCACTCGGGAGAAGTGTATGGTGTTTCCTGAAACATCTAAAAAACAAAGCAACAGAGCCTAGGGCACTTCCACTTATGGTCCTATAGCTTAGGGAAATTAAAATAAAAAGACACAGCCACCCCAAAGTTTGGGACGGCTCTGTTTACAAGAACCTCGTTTACGGTTCAAGTTCAATATTGCAGAAAGTGAGTAATGGATAAAGAAGTTTTGGTACTTACGTACAATGCAATATCACTCAGCAATGAAATCTATGTCATCAGGCCCGTAGCAGCATAATGAGTGGATTCAGGTATGATGATTCTAACTGAAATAAGTCACACAGAAAAAGAAACATCATAAGATATCACTAATACACGGAATGTAAACTTGGCTACACTGGAACTGAAATACAAAACAGAACAGGGTCTCAAATTTAGAAAACCAACTTATGCTTGCTAAGGGGAAATGTGAGTTGGCATGTTGCATAAAACCAGAGATTGAAATGAGCACAGATAAAGTTCCTTAAGCCAAATATGTAATAGATAAGAGATACTCCTTGCTCAACGAAATGGGATCAACACCCCATATTAAACACCTAAGAATGCACCTGACTAGTAAGTATCTTAAAACCTATGGATTGCTATGTCTCCGAAAGAGGATCAAGCGTGTGTACAGGGGCATAAACGCAGCAGTGATAGGATTGGAGAGGTTCGGTGAGCAAATGAAGACCCTTTGAAGTCATATTGCATGGTACCCATTCCAAGGGTCTCAACTCTCCAGGTTTAAGGGATTCTTCCTTCAGCTAAAACATGCATGTGGAACCCAGAATATGATCCACCGTGTGATCGGGAGACGTGTTCAAATATGTCTCAGTTTTTGACCCCTGGTACTCGGGTGCAACATTCCAGACGCTTTAATAACACTCTCCCGACTTGGAGAGTCAGTGCCTTTAACCTCCTGTTTGGCCCAGTTTGCAATTTCTTTGGAAGATGAACAGGAATAGGGAGAACCAATGAGAGACTAGCTGGAGGTGTCTGGACGGGCAAATTTAACTCTCATTTCCCACCAGGAAGAGGAATTAACCAAAGGCTCAGCGTGCCGTGCCGGAACCAGATTAGGGCCTGAAGCAATCCTGCGGTGTTGCGGCCAGCTCACAAGAAAGCGAGTTGAAGAAAGGAGCTCAGGGGCACTGTAATTCACAAACCTGCAGAGTTATAAATGACAGCTATCGTCCAAAAATATACTGAAGTAAGGCTGCCAAGAGGACTTGAAAGCGGGGCAGAATTGCAGGAAACCGATTTCAGGAGGTAGACTGGAATTGCAGTTAAAGCATAGGAAAAGAGGCAGAACGTCCACAATGATGCACTTGGCCAAAAAGGGCGTATGCGTTTTTTCCTGAATATATTCAGGAAAAAACGCATACGCCCTTTTTGGCCAACCAAGCAAGCTTGCAAAGGAAATCTGCACTACAATGAAGTCTCACTTTCCCCCGGTCAAAAGGGCCATCTGAAAAAAGTGTAAAATCCAGAAGGCAGGACAGGCCATGGAGAACTGGGAGCCTTGTTATGCTGATGGGCGGGATGTAAATTGCCAACAGCCACTCGGGAGAAGTGTATGGTGTTTCCTGAAACATCTAAAAAACAAAGCAACAGAGCCTAGGGCACTTCCACTTATGGTCCTATAGCTTAGGGAAATTAAAATCAAAAAGACACAGCCACCCCAAAGTTTGGGACGGCTCTGTTTACCAGAACCTCATTTACGGTACAAGCTGAATATCGCAGAAAGTGAGTAATGGATAAACAAGTTGTGGTACTTACGTACAATGCAATATCACTCAGCAATGAAATCTATGTCATCAGGCCCGTAGCAGCATAATGAGTGGATTCAGGTATGATGATTCTAACTGAAATAAGTCACACAGAAAAAGAAACATCATAAGATATCACTAATACACGGAATGTAAACTTGGCTACACAGGAACTGAATGACAAAACAGAACAGGGTCTCAAATTTAGAAAACCAACTTATGCTTGCTAAGGGTAAAGGTGAGTTGGGGTGCTGCCTAAAACCAGAGATTGTAATGAACACAGATAAAGTTCCTTAAGCCAAATATGGAATAGACAAGAGCTACTCCTTGCTCAACGAAATGGACTCAACACCCCATATTAAACGCCTAAGAATGTACCTGACTAGTAAGTATCTTAAAACCTATGGATTGCTATGTCTCCGAAAGAGAATCAAGCGTGTGTACAGGGGCATAAACACAGCAGTGATAGGATTGGAGAGGTTCGGTGAGCAAATGAAGACCCTTTGAAGTCATATTGCATGGTACCCATTCCACGGGTCTCAACTCTCCAGGTTTAAGGGATTCTACCTTCAGCTAAAACATGCATGTGGAACCCAGAGTATGATCCACCGTGTGATCGGGAGACGTGTTCAAATATGTCTCAGTTTTTGACCCCTGGTACTCGGGTGCAACATTCCAGACGCTTTACTAACACTCTCCCAACTTGGAGAGTCAGTGCCTTTAACCTCCTGTTTGGCCCAGTTTGCAATTTCTTTGGAAGATGAACAGGAATAGGGAGAACCAATGAGAGACTAGCTGGAGGTGTCTGGACGGGCAAATTTAACTCTCATTTCCCACCAGGAAGAGGAATTAACCAAAGGCTCAGCGTGCCGTGCCGGAACCAGATTAGGGCCTGAAGCAATCCTGCGGTGTTGCGACCAGCTCACAAGAAAGCGAGTTGAAGAAAGGAGCTCAGGGGCACTGTAATTCACAAACCTGCAGAGTTATAAATGACAGCTATCGTCCAAAAATATACTGAAGTAAGGCTGCCAAGAGGACTTGAAAGCGGGGCAGAATTGCAGGAAACCGATTTCAGGAGGTAGACTGGAATTGCAGTTAAAGCATAGGAAAAGAGGCAGAACGTCCACAATGATGCACTTGGCCAAAAAGGGCGTATGCGTTTTTTCCTGAATATATTCAGGAAAAAACGCATACGCCCTTTTTGGCCAACCAAGCAAGCTTGCAAAGGAAATCTGCACTACAATGAAGTCTCACTTCCCCCCGGTCAAAAGGGCCATCTGAAAAAAGTGTAAAATCCAGAAGGCAGGACAGGCCATGGAGAACTGGGAGCCTTGTTATGCTGATGGGCGGGATGTAAATTGCCAACAGCCACTCGGGAGAAGTGTATGGTGTTTCCTGAAACATCTAAAAAACAAAGCAACAGAGCCTAGGGCACTTCCACTTATGGTCCTATAGCTTAGGGAAATTAAAATCAAAAAGACACAGCCACCCCAAAGTTTGGGACGGCTCTGTTTACCAGAACCTCATTTACGGTACAAGCTGAATATCGCAGAAAGTGAGTAATGGATAAACAAGTTGTGGTACTTACGTACAATGCAATATCACTCAGCAATGAAATCTATGTCATCAGGCCCGTAGCAGCATAATGAGTGGATTCAGGTATGATGATTCTAACTGAAATAAGTCACACAGAAAAAGAAACATCATAAGATATCACTAATACACGGAATGTAAACTTGGCTACACAGGAACTGAATGACAAAACAGAACAGGGTCTCAAATTTAGAAAACCAACTTATGCTTGCTAAGGGGAAAGGTGAGTTGGGGTGCTGCCTAAAACCAGAGATTGTAATGAACACAGATAAAGTTCCTTAAGCCAAATATGGAATAGACAAGAGCTACTCCTTGCTCAATGAAATGGACTCAACACCCCATATTAAACGCCTAAGAATGTACCTGACTAGTAAGTATCTTAAAACCTATGGATTGCTATGTCTCCGAAAGAGAATCAAGCGTGTGTACAGGGGCATAAACACAGCAGTGATAGGATTGGAGAGGTTCGGTGAGCAAATGAAGACCCTTTGAAGTCATATTGCATGGTACCCATTCCACGGGTCTCAACTCTCCAGGTTTAAGGGATTCTACCTTCAGCTAAAACATGCATGTGGAACCCAGAGTATGATCCACCGTGTGATCGGGAGACGTGTTCAAATATGTCTCAGTTTTTGACCCCTGGTACTCGGGTGCAACATTCCAGACGCTTTACTAACACTCTCCTGACTTGGAGAGTCAGTGCCTTTAACCTCCTGTTTGGCCCAGTTTGCAATTTCTGTGGAAGATGAACAGGAATAGGGAGAACCAATGAGAGACCAGCTGGAGGTGTCTGCACGGGTAAATTTAACTCTCATTTCCCACCAGGAAGAGGAATTAACCAAAGGCTCAGCGTGCCGTGCCGGAACCAGATTAGGGCCTGAAGCAATCCTGCGGTGTTGCGGCCAGCTCACAAGAAAGCGAGTTGAAGAAAGGAGCTCAGGGGCACTGTAATTCACAAACCTGCAGAGTTATAAATGACAGCTATCGTCCAAAAATATACTGAAGTAAGGCTGCCAAGAGGACTTGAAAGCGGGGCAGAATTGCAGGAAACCGATTTCAGGAGGTAGACTGGAATTGCAGTTAAAGCATAGGAAAAGAGGCAGAACGTCCACAATGATGCACTTGGCCAAAAAGGGCGTATGCGTTTTTTCCTGAATATATTCAGGAAAAAACGCATACGCCCTTTTTGGCCAACCAAGCAAGCTTGCAAAGGAAATCTGCACTACAATGAAGTCTCACTTCCCCCCGGTCAAAAGGGCCATCTGAAAAAAGTGTAAAATCCAGAAGGCAGGACAGGCCATGGAGAACTGGGAGCCTTGTTATGCTGATGGGCGGGATGTAAATTGCCAACAGCCACTCGGGAGAAGTGTATGGTGTTTCCTGAAACATCTAAAAAACAAAGCAACAGAGCCTAGGGCACTTCCACTTATGGTCCTATAGCTTAGGGAAATTAAAATCAAAAAGACACAGCCACCCCAAAGTTTGGGACGGCTCTGTTTACAAGAACCTCGTTTACGGTACAAGTTCAATATCGCAGAAAGTGAGTAATGGATAAAGAAGTTGTGGTACTTACGTACAATGCAATATCACTCAGCAATGAAATCTATGTCATCAGGCCCGTAGCAGCATAATGAGGGGATTCAGGTATGATGATTCTAACTGAAATAAGTCACACAGAAAAAGAAACATCATAAGATATCACTAATACACGGAATGTAAACTTGGCTACACAGGAACTGAATTACAAAACAGAACAGGGTCTCAAATTTAGAAAACAAACTTATGCTTGCTAAGGGAAAAGGTGAGTTGGGGTGCTGCCTAAAACCAGAGATTGAAATGAGCACAGATAAAGTTCCTTAAGCCAAATATGGAATAGACAAGAGCTACACCTTGCTGAACGAAATGGACTCAACACCTCATATTAAATGCCTAAGAATGTACCTGACTAGAAATTATCTTAAAACCTATGGATTGCTGTGTCTCCGAAAGAGAATCAAGCGTGTGTACAGGGGCATAAACGCAGCAGTGATAGGATTGGAGAGGTTCAGTGAGCAAATGAAGACCCTTTGAAGTCATATTGCATGGTACCCATTCCACGGGTCTCAACTCTCCAGGTTTAAGGGATTCTTCCTTCAGCTAAAACATGCATGTGGAACCCAGAGTATGATCAACCGTGTGATCGGGAGACGTGTTCAAATATGTCTCAGTTCTCGTCCCCTGGTACTCGGGTGCAACATTCCAGACGCTTTACTAACACTCTCCCAACTTGGAGAGTCAGTGCCTTTAACCTCCTGTTTGGCCCAGTTTGCAATTTCTGCGGAAGATGAACAGGAATAGGGAGAACCAATGAGAGACTAGCTGGAGGTGTCTGGACGGGCAAATTTAACTCTCATTTCCCACCAGGAAGAGGAATTAACCAAAGGCTCAGCGTGCCGTGCCGGAACCAGATTAGGGCCTGAAGCAATCCTGCGGTGTTGCGACCAGCTCACAAGAAAGCGAGTTGAAGAAAGGAGCTCAGGGGCACTGTAATTCACAAACCTGCAGAGTTATAAATGACAGCTATCGTCCAAAAATATACTGAAGTAAGGCTGCCAAGAGGACTTGAAAGCGGGGCAGAATTGCAGGAAACCGATTTCAGGAGGTAGACTGGAATTGCAGTTAAAGCATAGGAAAAGAGGCAGAACGTCCACAATGATGCACTTGGCCAAAAAGGGCGTATGCGTTTTTTCCTGAATATATTCAGGAAAAAACGCATACGCCCTTTTTGGCCAACCAAGCAAGCTTGCAAAGGAAATCTGCACTACAATGAAGTCTCACTTCCCCCCGGTCAAAAGGGCCATCTGAAAAAAGTGTAAAATCCAGAAGGCAGGACAGGCCATGGAGAACTGGGAGCCTTGTTATGCTGATGGGCGGGATGTAAATTGCCAACAGCCACTCGGGAGAAGTGTATAGTGTTTCCTGAAACATCTAAAAAACAAAGCAACAGAGCCTAGGGCACTTCCACTTATGGTCCTATAGCTTAGGGAAATTAAAATCAAAAAGACACAGCCACCCCAAAGTTTGGGACGGCTCTGTTTACCAGAACCTCATTTACGGTACAAGCTGAATATCGCAGAAAGTGAGTAATGGATAAACAAGTTGTGGTACTTACGTACAATGCAATATCACTCAGCAATGAAATCTATGTCATCAGGCCCGTAGCAGCATAATGAGTGGATTCAGGTATGATGATTCTAACTGAAATAAGTCACACAGAAAAAGAAACATCATAAGATATCACTAATACACGGAATGTAAACTTGGCTACACAGGAACTGAATGACAAAACAGAACAGGGTCTCAAATTTAGAAAACCAACTTATGCTTGCTAAGGGTAAAGGTGAGTTGGGGTGCTGCCTAAAACCAGAGATTGTAATGAACACAGATAAAGTTCCTTAAGCCAAATATGGAATAGACAAGAGCTACTCCTTGCTCAACGAAATGGACTCAACACCCCATATTAAACGCCTAAGAATGTACCTGACTAGTAAGTATCTTAAAACCTATGGATTGCTATGTCTCCGAAAGAGAATCAAGCGTGTGTACAGGGGCATAAACGCAGCAGTGATAGGATTGGAGAGGTTCGGTGAGCAAATGAAGACCCTTTGAAGTCATATTGCATGGTACCCATTCCACGGGTCTCAACTCTCCAGGTTTAAGGGATTCTTCCTTCAGCTAAAACATGCATGTGGAACCCAGAGTATGATCCACTGTGCGATCGGGAGACGTGTTCAAATATGTCTCAGTTCTCGTCCCCTGGTACTCAGGTGCAACATTCCAGACGCTTTACTAACACTCTCCCGACTTGGAGAGTCAGTGCCTTTAACCTCCTGTTTGGCCCAGTTTGCAATTTCTGCGGAAGATGAACAGGAATAGGGAGAACCAATGAGAGACTAGCTGGAGGTGTCTGGACGGGCAAATTTAACTCTCATTTCCCACCAGGAAGAGGAATTAACCAAAGGCTCAGCGTGCCGTGCCGGAACCAGATTAGGGCCTGAAGCAATCCTGCGGTGTTGCGACCAGCTCACAAGAAAGCGAGTTGAAGAAAGGAGCTCAGGGGCACTGTAATTCACAAACCTGCAGAGTTATAAATGACAGCTATCGTCCAAAAATATACTGAAGTAAGGCTGCCAAGAGGACTTGAAAGCAGGGCAGAATTGCAGGAAACCGATTTCAGGAGGTAGACTGGAATTGCAGTTAAAGCATAGGAAAAGAGGCAGAACGTCCACAATGATGCACTTGGTCAAAAAGGGCGTATGCGTTTTTTCCTGAATATATTCAGGAAAAAACGCATACGCCCTTTTTGGCCAACCAAGCAAGCTTGCAAAGGAAATCTGCACTACAATGAAGTCTCACTTCCCCCCGGTCAAAAGGGCCATCTGAAAAAAGTGTAAAATCCAGAAGGCAGGACAGGCCATGGAGAACTGGGAGCCTTGTTATGCTGATGGGCGGGATGTAAATTGCCAACAGCCACTCGGGAGAAGTGTATAGTGTTTCCTGAAACATCTAAAAAACAAAGCAACAGAGCCTAGGGCACTTCCACTTATGGTCCTATAGCTTAGGGAAATTAAAATCAAAAAGACACAGCCACCCCAAAGTTTGGGACGGCTCTGTTTACAAGAACCTCGATTACGGTACAAGTTCAATATCGCAGAAAGTGAGTAATGGATAAAGAAGTTGTGGTACTTACGTACAATGCAATATCACTCAGCAATGAAATCTATGTCATCAGGCCCGTAGCAGCATAATGAGGGGATTCAGGTATGATGATTCTAACTGAAATAAGTCACACAGAAAAAGAAACATCATAAGATATCACTAATACACGGAATGTAAACTTGGCTACACAGGAACTGAATTACAAAACAGAACAGGGTCTCAAATTTAGAAAACCAACTTATGCTTGCTAAGGGAAAAGGTGAGTTGGGGTGCTGCCTAAAACCAGAGATTGAAATGAGCACAGATAAAGTTCCTTAAGCCAAATATGTAATAGACAAGAGCTACACCTTGCTCAACGAAATGGACTCAACACCTCATATTAAATGCCTAAGAATGTACCTGACAAAAAGTATCTTAAAACCTATGGATTGCTGTGTCTCCGAAAGAGAATCAAGCGTGTGTACAGGGGCATAAACGCAGCAATGACAGGATTGGAGAGGTTCAGTGAGCAAATGAAGACCCTTTGAAGTCATATTGCATGGTACCCATTCCACGGGTCTCAACTCTCCAGGTTTAAGGGATTCTTCCTTCAGCTAAAACATGCATGTGGAACCCAGAGTATGATCAACTGTGTGATCGGGAGACGTGTTCAAATATGTCTCAGTTCTCGTCCCCTGGTACTCGGGTGCAACATTCCAGACGCTTTACTAACACTCTCCCAACTTGGAGAGTCAGTGCCTTTAACCTCCTGTTTGACCCAGTTTGCAATTTCTGCGGAAGATGAACAGGAATAGGGAGAACCAATGAGAGACTAGCTGGAGGTGTCTGGACGGGCAAATTTAACTCTCATTTCCCACCAGGAAGAGGAATTAACCAAAGGCTCAGCGTGCCGTGCCGGAACCAGATTAGGGCCTGAAGCAATCCTGCGGTGTTGCGACCAGCTCACAAGAAAGCGAGTTGAAGAAAGGAGCTCAGGGGCACTGTAATTCACAAACCTGCAGAGTTATAAATGACAGCTATCGTCCAAAAATATACTGAAGTAAGGCTGCCAAGAGGACTTGAAAGCGGGGCAGAATTGCAAGAAACTGATTTCAGGAGGTAGACTGGAATTGCAGTTAAAGCATAGGAAAAGAGGCAGAACGTCCACAATGATGCACTTGGCCAAAAAGGGCTTATGCGTTTTTTCCTGAATATATTCAGGAAAAAACGCATACGCACTTTTTGGCCAACCAAGCAAGCTTGCAAAGGAAATCTGCACTACAATGAAGTCTCACTTCCCCCTGGTCAAAAGGGCCATCTGAAAAAAGTGTAAAATCCAGAAGGCAGGACAGGCCATGGAGAACTGGGAGCCTTGTTATGCTGATGGGCGGGATTTAAATTGCCAACAGCCACTCGGGAGAAGTGTATGGTGTTTCCTGAAACATCTAAAAAACAAAGCAACAGAGCCTAGGGCACTTCCACTTATGGTCCTATAGCTTAGGGAAATTAAAATCAAAAAGACACAGCCACCCCAAAGTTTGGGACGGCTCTGTTTACAAGAACCTCGTTTACGGTACAAGTTCAATATCGCAGAAAGTGAGTAATGGATAAAGAAGTTGTGGTACTTACGTACAATGCAATATCACTCAGCAATGAAATCTATGTCATCAGGCCCGTAGCAGCATAATGAGTGGATTCAGGTATGATGATTCTAACTGAAATAAGTCACACAGAAAAATAAACATCATAAGATATCACTAATACACGGAATGTAAACTTGGCTACACAGGAAGTGAATTACAAAACAGAACAGGGTCTCAAATTTAGAAAACCAACTTATGCTTGCTAAGGGGAAAGGTGAGTTGGGGTGCTGCCTAAAACCAGAGATTGAAATGAACACAGATAAAGTTCCTTAAGCCAAATATAGAATAGACAAGAGCTACTCCTTGCTCAATGAAATGGACTCAACACCCCATATTAAACGCCTAAGAATGTACCTGACTAGTAAGTATCTTAAAACCTATGGATTGCTATGTCTCCGAAAGAGAATCAAGCATGTGTACAGGGGCATAAACGCAGCAGTGATAGGATTGGAGAGATTCGGTGAGCAAATGAAGACCCTTTGAAGTCATATTGCATGGTACCCATTCCACGGGTCTCAACTCTCCAGGTTTAAGGGATTCTTCCTTCAGCTAAAACATGCATGTGGAACCCAGAGTATGATCCACTGTGCGATTGGGAGACGTGTTCAAATATGTCTCAGTTCTCGTCCCCTGGTACTCGGGTGCAACATTCCAGACGCTTTACTAACACTCTCCCGACTTGGAGAGTCAGTGCCTTTAACCTCCTGTTTGGCCCAGTTTGCAATTTTTGTGGAAGATGAACAGGAATAGGGAGAACCAATGAGAGACCAGCTGGAGGTGTCTGGACGGGCAAATTTAACTCTCATTTCCCACCAGGAAGAGGAATTAACCAAAGGCTCAGCGTGCCGTGCCGGAACCAGATTAGGGCCTGAAGCAATCCTGCGGTGTTGCGGCCAGCTCACAAGAAAGCGAGTTGAAGAAAGGAGCTCAGGGGCACTGTAATTCACAAACCTGCAGAGTTATAAATGACAGCTATCGTCCAAAAATATACTGAAGTAAGGCTGCCAAGAGGACCTGAAAGTCGGGCAGAATTGCAGAAAACCGATTTCAGGAGGTAGACTGGAATTGCATTTAAAGCATAGGAAAAGAGGCAGAACGTCCACAATGATGCACTTGACCAAAAAGGGCGTATGCGTTTTTTCCTGAATATATTCAGGAAAAAACGCATACGCCCTTTTTGGCCAACCAAGCAAGCTTGCAAAGGAAATCTGCACTAAAATGAAGTCTCACTTCCCCCTGGTCAAAAGGGCCATCTGAAAAAAGTGTAAAATCCAGAAAGGCAGGACAGGCCATGGAGAACTGGGAGCCTTGTTATGCTGATGGGCGGGATGTAAATTGCCAACAGCCACTCGGGAGAAGTGTATGGTGTTTCCTGAAACATCTAAAAAACAAAGCAACAGAGCCTAGGGAACTTCCACTTAAGGTCCTATAGATTAGGGAAATTAAAATCAAAAAGACACAGCCACCCCAAAGTTTGGGACGGCTCTGTATACAAGAACCTCGTTTACGGTACAAGTTCAATATCGCAGAAAGTGAGTAATGGATAAAGAAGTTGTGGTACTTACGTACAATGCAATATCACTCAGCAATGAAATCTATGTCATCAGGCCCGTAGCAGCATAATGAGTGGATTCAGGTATGATGATTCTAACTGAAATAAGTCACACAGAAAAAGAAATATCATAAGATATCACTAATACACGGAATGTAAACTTGGCTACACAGGAAGTGAATTACAAAACAGAACAGGGTCTCAAATTTAGAAAACCAACTTATGCTTGCTAAGGGGAAAGGTGAGTTGGGGTGCTGCCTAAAACCAGAGATTGAAAGGAACACAGATAAAGTACCTTAAGCCAAATATAGAATAGACAAGAGCTACTCCTTGCTCAACGAAATGGACTCAACACCCCATATTAAACGCCTAAGAATGTACCTGACTAGTAAGTATCTTAAAACCTATGGATTGCTATGTCTCCGAAAGAGAATCAAGCGTGTGTACAGGGGCATAAACGCAGCAGTGATAGGATTGGAGAGGTTCGGTGAGCAAATGAAGACCCTTTGAAGTCATATTGCATGGTACCCATTCCACGGGTCTCAACTCTCCAGGTTTAAGGGATTCTTCCTTCAGCTAAAACATGCATGTGGAACCCAGAGTATGATCCACTGTGCGATCGGGAGACGTGTTCAAATATGTCTCAGTTCTCGTCCCCTGGTACTCAGGTGCAACATTCCAGACGCTTTACTAACACTCTCCCGACTTGGAGAGTCAGTGCCTTTAACCTCCTGTTTGGCCCAGTTTGCAATTTCTGCGGAAGATGAACAGGAATAGGGAGAACCAATGAGAGACTAGCTGGAGGTGTCTGGACGGGCAAATTTAACTCTCATTTCCCACCAGGAAGAGGAATTAACCAAAGGCTCAGCGTGCCGTGCCGGAACCAGATTAGGGCCTGAAGCAATCCTGCGGTGTTGCGACCAGCTCACAAGAAAGCGAGTTGAAGAAAGGAGCTCAGGGGCACTGTAATTCACAAACCTGCAGAGTTACAAATGACAGCTATCGTCCAAAAATATACTGAAGTAAGGCTGCCAAGAGGACTTGAAAGCAGGGCAGAATTGCAGGAAACCGATTTCAGGAGGTAGACTGGAATTGCAGTTAAAGCATAGGAAAAGAGGCAGAACGTCCACAATGATGCACTTGGCCAAAAAGGGCGTATGCGTTTTTTCCTGAATATATTCAGGAAAAAACGCATACGCCCTTTTTGGCCAACCAAGCAAGCTTGCAAAGGAAATCTGCACTACAATGAAGTCTCACTTCCCCCCGGTCAAAAGGGCCATCTGAAAAAAGTGTAAAATCCAGAAGGCAGGACAGGCCATGGAGAACTGGGAGCCTTGTTATGCTGATGGGCGAGATGTAAATTGCCAACAGCCACTCGGGAGAAGTGTATAGTGTTTCCTGAAACATCTAAAAAACAAAGCAACAGAGCCTAGGGCACTTCCACTTATGGTCCTATAGCTTAGGGAAATTAAAATCAAAAAGACACAGCCACCCCAAAGTTTGGGACGGCTCTGTTTACAAGAACCTCGATTACGGTACAAGTTCAATATCGCAGAAAGTGAGTAATGGATAAAGAAGTTGTGGTACTTACGTACAATGCAATATCACTCAGCAATGAAATCTATGTCATCAGGCCCGTAGCAGCATAATGAGTGGATTCAGGTATGATGATTCTAACTGAAATAAGTCACACAGAAAAAGAAACATCATAAGATATCACTAATACACGGAATGTAAACTTGGCTACACAGGAAGTGAATTACAAAACAGAACAGGGTCTCAAATTTAGAAAACCAACTTATGCTTGCTAAGGGGAAAGGTGAGTTGGGGTGCTGCCTAAAACCAGAGATTGAAATGAACACAGATAAAGTTCCTTAAGCCAAATATAGAATAGACAAGAGCTACTCCTTGCTCAACGAAATGGACTCAACACCCCATATTAAACGCCTAAGAATGTACCTGACTAGTAAGTATCTTAAAACCTATGGATTGCTATGTCTCCGAAAGAGAATAAAGCGTGTGTACAGGGGCATAAACGCAGCAGTGATAGGATTGGAGAGGTTCGGTGAGCAAATGAAGACCCTTTGAAGTCATATTGCATGGTACCCATTCCACGGGTCTCAACTCTCCAGGTTTAAGGGATTCTTCCTTCAGCTAAAACATGCATGTGGAACCCAGAGTATGATCCACTGTGCGATCGGGAGACGTGTTCAAATATGTCTCAGTTCTCGTCCCCTGGTACTCGGGTGCAACATTCCAGACGCTTTACTAACACTCTCCCGACTTGGAGAGTCAGTGCCTTTAACCTCCTGTTTGGCCCAGTTTGCAATTTCTGCGGAAGATGAACAGGAATAGGGAGAACCAATGAGAGACTAGCTGGAGGTGTCTGGACGGGCAAATTTAACTCTCATTTCCCACCAGGAAGAGGAATTAACCAAAGGCTCAGCGTGCCGTGCCGGAACCAGATTAGGGCCTGAAGCAATCCTGCGGTGTTGCGACCAGCTCACAAGAAAGCGAGTTGAAGAAAGGAGCTCAGGGGCACTGTAATTCACAAACCTGCAGAGTTACAAATGACAGCTATCGTCCAAAAATATACTGAAGTAAGGCTGCCAAGAGGACTTGAAAGCGGGGCAGAATTGCAGGAAACCGATTTCAGGAGGTAGACTGGAATTGCAGTTAAAGCATAGGAAAAGAGGCAGAACGTCCACAATGATGCACTTGGCCAAAAAGGGCATATGCGTTTTTTCCTGAATATATTCAGGAAAAAACGCATACGCCCTTTTTGGCCAACCAAGCAAGCTTGCAAAGGAAATCTGCACTACAATGAAGTCTCACTTCCCCCCGGTCAAAAGGGCCATCTGAAAAAAGTGTAAAATCCAGAAGGCAGGACAGGCCATGGAGAACTGGGAGCCTTGTTATGCTGATGGGCGGGATGTAAATTGCCAACAGCCACTCGGGAGAAGTGTATAGTGTTTCCTGAAACATCTAAAAACCAAAGCAACAGAGCCTAGGGCACTTCCACTTATGGTCCTATAGCTTAGGGAAATTAAAATCAAAAAGACACAGCCACCCCAAAGTTTGGGACGGCTCTGTTTACAAGAACCTCGTTTACGGTACAAGTTCAATATCGCAGAAAGTGAGTAATGGATAAAGAAGTTGTGGTACTTACGTACAATGCAATATCACTCAGCAATGAAATCTATGTCATCAGGCCTGTAGCAGCATAATGAGGGGATTCAGGTATGATGATTCTAACTGAAATAAGTCACACAGAAAAAGAAACATCATAAGATATCACTAATACACGGAATGTAAACTTGGCTACACAGGAACTGAATTACAAAACAGAACAGGATCTCAAATTTAGAAAACCAACTTATGCTTGCTAAGGGGAAAGGTGAATTGGGGTGCTGCCTAAAACCAGAGATTGAAATGAGCACAGATAAAGTTCCTTAAGCCAAATATGTAATAGACAAGAGCTACACCTTGCTCAACGAAATGGACTCAACACCTCATATTAAATGCCTAAGAATGTACCTGACTAGAAAGTATCTTAAAACCTATGGATTGCTGTGTCTCCGAAAGAGAATCAAGCGTGTGTACAGGGGCATAAACGCAGCAGTGACAGGATTGGAGAGGTTCAGTGAGCAAATGAAGACCCTTTGAAGTCATATTGCATGGTACCCATTCCACGGGTCTCAACTCTCCAGGTTTAAGGGATTCTTCCTTCAGCTAAAACATGCATGTGGAACCCAGAGTATGATGAACCGTTTGATCAGGAGACGTGTTCAAATATGTCTCAGTTCTCGTCCCCTGGTACTCGGGTGCAACATTCCAGACGCTTTATTAACAGTCTCCCGACTTGGAGAGTCAGTGCCTTTAAACTCCTGTTTGGCCCAGTTTGCAATTTCTGCGGAAGATGAACAGGAATAGGGAGAACCAATGAGAGACTAGCTGGAGGTTTCTGGACGGGCAAATTTAACTCTCATTTCCCACCAGGAAGAGGAATTAACCAAAGGCTCAGCGTGCCGTGCCGGAACCAGATTAGGGCCTGAAGCAATCCTGCGGTGTTGCGGCCAGCTCACAAGAAAGCGAGTTGAAGAAAGGAGCTCAGGGGCACTGTAATTCACAAACCTGCAGAGTTATAAATGACAGCTATCGTGCAAAAATATACTGAAGTAAGGCTGCCAAGAGGACTTGAAAGCGGGGCAGAATTGCAAGAAACCGATTTCAGGAGGTAGACTGGAATTGCAGTTAAAGCATAGGAAAAGAGGCAGAATGTCCACAATGATGCACTTGGCCAAAAAGGGCGTATGCGTTTTTTCCTGAATATATTCAGGAAAAAACGCATACGCCCTTTTTGGCCAACCAAGCAAGCTTGCAAAGGAAATCTGCACTACAATGAAGTCTCACTTCCCCCTGGTCAAAAGGGCCATCTGAAAAAAGTGTAAAATCTAGAAGGCAGGACAGGCCATGGAGAACTGGGAGCCTTGTTATGCTGATGGGCGGGATGTAAATTGCCAAGAGCCACTCGGGAGAAGTGTATGGTGTTTCCTGAAACATCTAAAAAACAAAGCAACAGAGCCTAGGGCACTTCCACTTATGGTCCTATAGCTTAGGGAAATTAAAATCAAAAAGACACAGCCACCCCAAAGTTTGGGACGGCTCTGTTTACAAGAACCTCGTTTACGGTACAAGTTCAATATCGCAGAAAGTGAGTAATGGATAAAGAAGTTGTGGTACTTACGTACAATGCAATATCACTCAGCAATGAAATCTATGTCATCAGGCCCGTAGCAGCATAATGAGTGGATTCAGGTATGATGATTCTAACTGAAATAAGTCACACAAAAAAGAAACATCATAATATATCACTAATACACGGAATGTAAACTTGGCTACACAGGAACTGAATGACAAAACAGAACAGGGTCTCAAATTTAGAAAACCAACTTATGCTTGCTAAGGGGAAAGGTGAGTTGGGGTGCTGCCTAAAACCAGAGATTGTAATGAACACAGATAAAGTTCCTTAAGCCAAATATGGAATAGACAAGAGCTACTCCTTGCTCAACGAAATGGACTCAACACCCCATATTAAACGCCTAAGAATGTACCTGACTAGTAAGTATCTTAAAACCTATGGATTGCTATGTCTCCGAAAGAGAATCAAGCGTGTGTACAGGGGCATAAACACAGCAGTGATAGGACTGGAGAGGTTCGGTGAGCAAATGAAGACCCTTTGAAGTCATATTGCATGGTACCCATTCCACGGGTCTCAACTCTCCAGGTTTAAGGGATTCTTCCTTCAGCTAAACATGCATGTGGAACCCAGAGTATGATCAACCGTGTGATCTGGAGACGTGTTCAAATATGTCTCAGTTCTCGTCCCCTGGTACTCGGGTGCAACATTCCAGACGCTTTACTAACACTCTCCCGACTTGGAGAGTCAGTGCCTTTAACCTCCTGTTTGACCCAGTTTGCAATTTCTGCGGAAGATGAACAGGAATAGGGAGAACCAATGAGAGACTAGCTGGAGGTGTCTGGACGGGCAAATTTAACTCTCATTTCCCACCAGGAAGAGGAATTAACCAAAGGCTCAGCGTGCCGTGCCGGAACCAGATTAGCGCCTGAAGCAATCCTGCGGTGTTGCGGCCAGCACACAAGAAAGTGAGTTGAAGAAAGGAGCTCAGGGGCACTGTAATTCACAATCCTGCAGAGTTATAAATGACAGCTATCGTCCAAAAATATACTGAAGTAAGGCTGCCAAGAGGACTTGAAAGCGGGGCAGAATTGCAGGAAACCGATTTCAGGAGGTAGACTGGAATTGCAGTTAAAGCATAGGAAAAGAGGCAGAACGTCCACAATGATGCACTTGGCCAAAAAGGGCGTATGTGTTTTTTCCTGAATATATTCAGGAAAAAACGCATACGCCCTTTTTGACCAACCAAGCAAGCTTGCAAAGGAAATCTGCACTACAATGAAGTCTCACTTCCCCCCGGTCAAAAGGGCCATCTGAAAAAAGTGTAAAATCCAGAAAGGCAGGACAGGCCATGGAGAACTGGGAGCCTTGTTATGCTGATGGGCGGGATGTAAATTGCCAACAGCCACTCGGGAGAAGTGTATGGTGTTTCCTGAAACATCTAAAAAACAAAGCAACAGAGCCTAGGGCACTTCCACTTAAGGTCTATTAGATTAGGGAAATTAAAATCAAAAAGACACAGCCACCCCAAAGTTTGGGACGGCTCTGTTTACAAGAACCTCGTTTACAGTACAAGTTCAATATTGCAGAAAGTGAGTAATGGATAAAGAAGTTGTGGTACTTACGTACAATGCAATATCACTCAGCAATGAAATCTATGTCATCAGGCCCGTAGCAGCATAATGAGTGGATTCAGGTATGATGATTCTAACTGAAATAAGTCACACAGAAAAAGAAACATCATAAGATATCACTAATACACGGAATGTAAACTTGGCTACACTGGAACTGAAATACAAAACAGAACAGGGTCTCAAATTTAGAAAACCAACTTATGCTTGCTAAGGGGAAATGTGAGTTGGCGTGTTGCATAAAACCAGAGATTGAAATGAGCACAGATAAAGTTCCTTAAGCCAAATATGTAATAGATAAGAGCTACTCCTTGCTCAACGAAATGGGCTCAACACCCCATATTAAAAGCCTAACAATGCTCCTGACTAGTAAGTATCTTAAAACCTATGGATTGCTATGTCTCCGAAAGAGGATCAAGCGTGTGTACAGGGGCATAAACGCAGCAGTGATAGGATTGGAGAGGTTCGGTGAGCAAATGAAGACCCTTTGAAATCATATTGCATGGTACCCATTCCAAGGGTCTCAACTCTCCAGGTTTAAGGGATTCTTCCTTCAGCTAAAACATGCATGTGGAACCCAGAATATGATCCACCGTGTGATCGGGAGATGTGTTCAAATATGTCTCAGTTTTCGACCCCTGGTACTCGGGTGCAACATTCCAGACGCTTAAATAACACTCTCCCGACTTGGAGAGTCAGTGCCTTTAACCTCCTGTTTGGCCCAGTTTGCAATTTCTGTGGAAGATGAACAGGAATAGGGAGAACCAATGAGAGACTAGCTGGAGGTGTCTGGACGGGCAAATTTAACTCTCATTTCCCACCAGGAAGAGGAATTAACCAAAGGCTCAGCGTGCCATGCCGGAACCAGATTAGGGCCTGAAGCAATCCTGCGGTGTTGCGGCCAGCTCACAAGAAAGCGAGTTGAAGAAAGGAGCTCAGGGGCACTGTAATTCACAAACCTGCAGAGTTATAAATGACAGCTATCGTCCAAAAATATACTGAAGTAAGGCTGCCAAGAGGACTTGAAAGCGGGGCAGAATTGCAAGAAACCGATTTCAGGAGGTAGACTGGAATTGCAGTTAAAGCATAGGAAAAGAGGCAGAACGTCCACAATGATGCACTTGGCCAAAAAGGGCGTATGCGTTTTTTCCTGAATATATTCAGGAAAAAACGCATACGCCCTTTTTGGCCAACCAAGCAAGCTTGCAAAGGAAATCTGCACTACAATGAAGTCTCACTTCCCCCCGGTCAAAAGGGCCATCTGAAAAAAGTGTAAAATCCAGAAGGCAGGACAGGCCATGGAGAACTGGGAGCCTTGTTATGCTGATGGGCGGGATGTAAATTGCCAACAGCCACTCGGGAGAAGTGTATGGTGTTTCCTGAAACATCTAAAAAACAAAGCAACAGAGCCTAGGGCACTTCCACTTATGGTCCTATAGCTTAGGGAAATTAAAATCAAAAAGACACAGCCACCCCAAAGTTTGGGACGGCTCTGTTTACAAGAACCTCATTTACGGTACAAGCTCAATATCGCAGAAAGTGAGTAATGGATAAACAAGTTGTGGTACTTACGTACAATGCAATATCACTCAGCAATGAAATCTATGTCATCAGGCCCGTAGCAGCATAATGAGTGGATTCAGGTATGATGATTCTAACTGAAATAAGTCACACAGGAAAAGAAACATCATAAGATATCACTAATACACGGAATGTAAACTTGGCTACACAGGAACTGAATGACAAAACAGAACAGGGTCTCAAATTTAGAAAACCGACTTATGCTTGCTAAGGGGAAAGGTGAGTTGGGGTGCTGCCTAAAACCAGAGATTGTAATGAACACAGATAAAGTTCCTTAAGCCAAATATGGAATAGACAAGAGCTACTCCTTGCTCAACGAAATGGACTCAACACCCCATATTAAACGCCTAAGAATGTACCTGACTAGTAAGTATCTTAAAACCTATGGATTGCTATGTCTCCGAAAGAGGATCAAGCGTGTGTACAGGGGCATAAACGCAGCAGTGATAGGATTGGAGAGGTTCGGTGAGCAAATGAAGACCCTTTGAAATCATATTGCATGGTACCCATTCCAAGGGTCTCAACTCTCCAGGTTTAAGGGATTCTTCCTTCAGCTAAAACATGCATGTGGAACCCAGAATATGATCCACCGTGTGATCGGGAGACGTGTTCAAATATGTCTCAGTTTTCGACCCCTGGTACTCGGGTGCAACATTCCAGACGCTTAAATAACACTCTTCCGACTTGGAGAGTCAGTGCCTTTAACCTCCTGTTTGGCCCAGTTTGCAATTTCTGCGGAAGATGAACAGGAATAGGGAGAACCAATGAGAGACTAGCTGGAGGTGTCTGGACGGGCAAATTTAACTCTCATTTCCCACCAGGAAGAGGAATTAACCAAAGGCTCAGCGTGCCGTGCCGGAACCAGATTAGGGCCTGAAGCAATCCTGCGGTGTTGCGGCCAGCTCACAAGAAAGCGAGTTGAAGAAAGGAGCTCAGGGGCACTGTAATTCACAAACCTGCAGACTTATAAATGACAGCTATCGTCCAAAAATATACTGAAGTAAGGCTGCCAAGAGGACTTGAAAGCGGGGCAGAATTGCAAGAAACCGATTTCAGGAGGTAGACTGGAATTGCAGTTAAAGCATAGGAAAAGAGGCAGAACGTCCACAATGATGCACTTGGCCAAAAAGGGCGTATGCGTTTTTTCCTGAATATATTCAGGAAAAAACGCATACGCCCGTTTTGGCCAACCAAGCAAGCTTGCAAAGGAAATCTGCACCACAATGAAGTCTCACTTCCCCCCGGTCAAAAGGGCCATCTGAAAAAAGTGTAAAATCCAGAAAGGCAGGACAGGCCATGGAGAACTGGGAGCCTTGTTATGCTGATGGGCGGGATGTAAATTGCCAACAGCCACTCGGGAGAAGTGTATGGTGTTTCCTGAAACATCTAAAAAACAAAGCAACAGAGCCTAGGGCACTTCCACTTAAGGTCTATTAGATTAGGGAAATTAAAATCAAAAAGACACAGCCACCCCAAAGTTTGGGACGGCTCTGTTTACAAGAACCTCGTTTACGGTACAAGTTCAATATTGCAGAAAGTGAGTAATGGATAAAGAAGTTGTGGTACTTACGTACAATGCAATATCACTCAGCAATGAAATCTATGTCATCAGGCCCGTAGCAGCATAATGAGTGGATTCAGGTATGATGATTCTAACTGAAATAAGTCACACAGAAAAAGAAACATCATAAGATATCACTAATACACGGAATGTAAACTTGGCTACACTGGAACTGAAATACAAAACAGAACAGGGTCTCAAATTTAGAAAACCAACTTATGCTTGCTAAGGGGAAATGTGAGTTGGCGTGTTGCATAAAACCAGAGATTGAAATGAGCACAGATAAAGTTCCTAAAGCCAAATATGGAATAGACAAGAGCTACTCCTTGCTCAACGAAATGGACTCAACACCCCATATTAAACGCCTAAGAATGTACCTGACTAGTAAGTATCTTAAAACATATGGATTGCTATGTCTCCGAAAGAGAATCAAGCGTGTGTACAGGGGCATAAACACAGCAGTGATAGGATTGGAGAGGTTCGGTGAGCAAATGAAAACCCTTTGAAGTCATATTGCATGGTACCCATTCCACGGGTCTCAACTCTCCAGGTTTAAGGGATTCTTCCTTCAGCTAAAACATGCATGTGGAACCCAGAGTATGATCCACCGTGTGATCGGGAGACGTGTTCAAATATGTCTCAGTTTTTGACCCCTGGTACTCAGGTGCAACATTCCAGACGCTTTACTAACACTCTCCTGACTTGGAGAGTCAGTGCCTTTAACCTCCTGTTTGGCCCAGTTTGCAATTTCTGTGGAAGATGAACAGGAATAGGGAGAACCAATGAGAGACCAGCTGAAGGTGTCTGGACGGGCAAATTTAACTCTCATTTCCCACCAGGAAGAGGAATTAACCAAAGGCTCAGCGTGCCGTGCCGGAACCAGATTAGGGCCTGAAGCAATCCTGCGGTGTTGCGGCCAGCTCACAAGAAAGCGAGTTGAAGAAAGGAGCTCAGGGGCACTGTAATTCACAAACCTGCAGACTTATAAATGACAGCTATCGTCCAAAAATATACTGAAGTAAGGCTGCCAAGAGGACTTGAAAGCGGGGCAGAATTGCAAGAAACCGATTTCAGGAGGTAGACTGGAATTGCAGTTAAAGCATAGGAAAAGAGGCAGAACGTCCACAATGATGCACTTGGCCAAAAAGGGCGTATGCGTTTTTTCCTCAGGAAAAAACGCATACGCCCGTTTTGGCCAACCAAGCAAGCTTGCAAAGGAAATCTGCACCACAATGAAGTCTCACTTCCCCCCGGTCAAAAGGGCCATCTGAAAAAAGTGTAAAATCCAGAAAGGCAGGACAGGCCATGGAGAACTGGGAGCCTTGTTATGCTGATGGGCGGGATGTAAATTGTCAACAGCCACTCGGGAGAAGTGTATGGTGTTTCCTGAAACATCTAAAAAACAAAGCAACAGAGCCTAGGGCACTTCCACTTAAGGTCTATTAGATTAGGGAAATTAAAATCAAAAAGACACAGCCACCCCAAAGTTTGGGACGGCTCTGTTTACAAGAACCTCGTTTACGGTACAAGTTCAATATTGCAGAAAGTGAGTAATGGATAAAGAAGTTGTGGTACTTACGTACAATGCAATATCACTCAGCAATGAAATCTATGTCATCAGGCCCGTAGCAGCATAATGAGTGGATTCAGGTATGATGATTCTAACTGAAATAAGTCACACAGAAAAAGAAACATCATAAGATATCACTAATACACGGAATGTAAACTTGGCTACACAGGAACTGAATTACAAAACAGAACAGGGTCTCAAATTTAGAAAACCAACTTATGCTTGCTAAGGGAAAAGGTGAGTTGGGGTGCTGCCTAAAACCAAAGATTGAAATGAGCACAGATAAAGTTCCTTAAGCCAAATATGTAATAGACAAGAGCTACACCTTGCTCAACGAAATGGACTCAACACCCCATATTAAACGCCTAAGAATGTACCTGACTAGTAAGTATCTTAAAACCTATGGATTGCTATGTCTCCGAAAGAGGATCAAGCGTGTGTACAGGGGCATAAACGCAGCAGTGATAGGATTGGAGAGGTTCGGTGAGCAAATGAAGACCCTTTGAAATCATATTGCATGGTACCCATTCCAAGGGTCTCAACTCTCCAGGTTTTAGGGATTCTTCCTTCAGCTAAAACATGCATGTGGAACCCAGAATATGATCCACCGTGTGATCGGGAGACGTGTTCAAATATGTCTCAGTTTTCGACCCCTGGTACTCGGGTGCAACATTCCAGACGCTTAAATAACACTCTTCCGACTTGGAGAGTCAGTGCCTTTAACCTCCTGTTTGGCCCAGTTTGCAATTTCTGCGGAAGATGAACAGGAATAGGGAGAACCAATGAGAGACTAGCTGGAGGTGTCTGGACGGGCAAATTTAACTCTCATTTCCCACCAGGAAGAGGAATTAACCAAAGGCTCAGCGTGCCGTGCCGGAACCAGATTAGGGCCTGAAGCAATCCTGCGGTGTTGCGGCCAGCTCACAAGAAAGCGAGTTGAAGAAAGGAGCTCAGGGGCACTGTAATTCACAAACCTGCAGACTTATAAATGACAGCTATCGTCCAAAAATATACTGAAGTAAGGCTGCCAAGAGGACTTGAAAGCGGGGCAGAATTGCAAGAAACCGATTTCAGGAGGTAGACTGGAATTGCAGTTAAAGCATAGGAAAAGAGGCAGAACGTCCACAATGATGCACTTGGCCAAAAAGGGCGTATGCGTTTTTTCCTGAATATATTCAGGAAAAAACGCATACGCCCTTTTTGGCCAACCAAGCAAGCTTGCAAAGGAAATCTGCACTACAATGAAGTCTCACTTCCCCCCGGTCAAAAGGGCCATCTGAAAAAAGTGTAAAATCCAGAAGGCAGGACAGGCCATGGAGAACTGGGAGCCTTGTTATGCTGATGGGCGGGATGTAAATTGCCAACAGCCACTCGGGAGAAGTGTATGGTGTTTCCTGAAACATCTAAAAAACAAAGCAACAGAGCCTAGGGCACTTCCACTTATGGTCCTATAGCATAGGGAAATTAAAATCAAAAAGACACAGCCACCCCAAAGTTTGGGACGGCTCTGTTTACAAGAACCTCGTTTACGGTACAAGTTCAATATCGCAGAAAGTGAGTAATGGATAAAGAAGTTGTGGTACTTACGTACAATGCAATATCACTCAGCAATGAAATCTATGTCATCAGGCCCGTAGCAGCATAATGAGTGGATTCAGGTATGATGATTCTAACTGAAATAAGTCACACAGAAAAAGAAACAACATAAGATATCACTAATACACGGAATGTAAACTTGGCTACACAGGAACTGAATGACAAAACAGAACAGGGTCTCAAATTTAGAAAACCAACTTATGCTTGCTAAGGGGAAAGGTGAGTTGGGGTGCTGCCTAAAACCAGAGATTGTAATGAACACAGATAAAGTTCCTTAAGCCAAATATGGAATAGACAAGAGCTACTCCTTGCTCAACGAAATGGACTCAACATCCCATATTAAACGCCTAAGAATGTACCTGACTAGTAAGTATCTTAAAACCTATGGATTGCTATGTCTCCGAAAGAGGATCAAGCGTGTGTACAGGGGCATAAACGCAGCAGTGATAGGATTGGAGAGGTTCGGTGAGCAAATGAAGACCCTTTGAAATCATATGGCATGGTACCCATTCCAAGGGTCTCAACTCTCCAGGTTTAAGGGATTCTTCCTTCAGCTAAAACATGCATGTGGAACCCAGAATATGATCCACCGTGTGATCGGGAGACGTGTTCAAATATGTCTCAGTTTTCGACCCCTGGTACTCGGGTGCAACATTCCAGACGCTTAAATAACACTCTTCCGACTTGGAGAGTCAGTGCCTTTAACCTCCTGTTTGGCCCAGTTTGCAATTTCTGCGGAAGATGAACAGGAATAGGGAGAACCAATGAGAGACTAGCTGGAGGTGTCTGGACGGGCAAATTTAACTCTCATTTCCCACCAGGAAGAGGAATTAACCAAAGGCTCAGCGTGCCGTGCCGGAACCAGATTAGGGCCTGAAGCAATCCTGCAGTGTTGCGGCCAGCTCACAAGAAAGCGAGTTGAAGAAAGGAGCTCAGGGGCACTGTAATTCACAAACCTGCAGACTTATAAATGACAGCTATCGTCCAAAAATATACTGAAGTAAGGCTGCCAAGAGGACTTGAAAGCGGGGCAGAATTGCAAGAAACCGATTTCAGGAGGTAGACTGGAATTGCAGTTAAAGCATAGGAAAAGAGGCAGAACGTCCACAATGATGCACTTGGCCAAAAAGGGCGTATGCGTTTTTTCCTGAATATATTCAGGAAAAAACGCATACGCCCTTTTTGGCCAACCAAGCAAGCTTGCAAAGGAAATCTGCACTACAATGAAGTCTCACTTCCCCCCGGTCAAAAGGGCCATCTGAAAAAAGTGTAAAATCCAGAAGGCAGGACAGGCCATGGAGAACTGGGAGCCTTGTTATGCTGATGGGCGGGATGTAAATTGCCAACAGCCACTCGGGAGAAGTGTATGGTGTTTCCTGAAACATCTAAAAAACAAAGCAACAGAGCCTAGGGCACTTCCACTTATGGTCCTATAGCTTAGGGAAATTAAAATCAAAAAGACACAGCCACCCCAAAGTTTGGGACGGCTCTGTTTACAAGAACCTCGTTTACGGTACAAGTTCAATATCGCAGAATGTGAGTAATGGATAAAGAAGTTGTGGTACTTACGTACAATGCAATATCACTCAGCAATGAAATCTATGTCATCAGGCCCGTAGCAGCATAATGAGGGGATTCAGGTATGATGATTCTAACTGAAATAAGTCACACAGAAAAAAAAACATCACAAGATATCACTAATACACGGAATGTAAACTTGGCTACACAGGAACTGAATTACAAAACAGAACAGGGTCTCAAATTTAGAAAACCAACTTATGCTTGCTAAGCGTAAAGGTGAGTTGGGGTGCTGCCTAAAACCAGAGATTGAAATGAACACAGATAAAGTTCCTTAAGCCAAATATAGAATAGACAAGAGCTACTCCTTGCTCAACGAAATGGACTCAACACCCCATATTAAACGCCTAAGAATGTACCTGACTAGTAAGTATCTTAAAACCTATGGATTGCTATGTCTCCGAAAGAGAATCAAGCATGTGTACAGGGGCATAAACGCAGCAGTGATAGGATTGGAGAGGTTCGGTGAGCAAATGAAGACCCTTTGAAGTCATATTGCATGGTACCCATTCCACGGGTCTCAACTCTCCAGGTTTAAGGGATTCTTCCTTCAGCTAAAACATGCATGTGGAACCCAGAGTATGATCCACTGTGCGATCGGGAGACGTGTTCAAATATGTCTCAGTTGTCGTCCCCTGGTACTCGGGTGCAACATTCCAGACGCTTTACTAACACTCTCCCGACTTGGAGAGTCAGTGCCTTTAACCTCCTGTTTGGCCCAGTTTGCAATTTCTGCGGAAGATGAACAGGAATAGGGAGAACCAATGAGAGACTAGCTGGAGGTGTCTGGACGGGCAAATTTAACTCTCATTTCCCACCAGGAAGAGGAATTAACCAAAGGCTCAGCGTGCCGTGCCGGAACCAGATTAGGGCCTGAAGCAATCCTGCAGTGTTGCGACCAGCTCACAAGAAAGCGAGTTGAAGGAAGGAGCTCAGGGGCACTGTAATTCACAAACCTGCAGAGTTATAAATGACAGCTATCGTCCAAAAATATACTGAAGTAAGGCTGCCAAGAGGACTTGAAAACGGGGCAGAATTGCAGGAAACCGATTTCAGGAGGTAGACTGGAATTGCAGTTAAAGCATAGGAAAAGAGGCAGAACGTCCACAATGATGCACTTGGCCAAAAAGGGCGTATGCGTTTTTTCCTGAATATATTCAGGAAAAAACGCATACGCCCTTTTTGGCCAACCAAGCAAGCTTGCAAAGGAAATCTGCACTACAATGAAGTCTCACTTCCCCCCCCCCCCGGTCAAAAGGGCCATCTGAAAAAAGTGTAAAATCCAGAAGGCAGGACAGGCCATGGAGAACTGGGAGCCTTGTTATGCTGATGGGCGGGATGTAAATTGCCAACAGCCACTCGGGAGAAGTGTATAGTGTTTCCTGAAACATCTAAAAAACAAAGCAACAGAGCCTAGGGCACTTCCACTTATGGTCCTATAGCTTAGGGAAATTAAAATCAAAAAGACACAGCCACCCCAAAGTTTGGGACGGCTCTGTTTACAAGAACCTCTTTTACGATACAAGTTCAATATCGCAGAAAGTGAGTAATGGATAAAGAAGTTGTGGTACTTACGTACAATGCAATATCACTCAGCAATGAAATCTATGTCATCAGGCCCGTAGCAGCATAATGAGGGGATTCAGGTATGATGATTCTAACTGAAATAAGTCACACAGAAAAAGAAACATCATAAGATATCACTAATACACGGAATGTAAACTTGGCTACACAGGAACTGAATTACAAAACAGAACAGGGTCTCAAATTTAGAAAACCAACTTATGCTTGCTAAGGGGAAAGGTGAGTTGTGGTGCTGCCTAAAACCAGAGATTGAAATGAGCACAGATAAAGTTCCTTAAGCCAAATATGGAATAGACAAGAGCTACTCCTTGCTCAATGAAATGGACTCAACACCCCATATTAAACGCCTAAGAATGTACCTGACTAGTAAGTATCTTAAAACCTATGGATTGCTATGTCTCTGAAAGAGAAACAAGCGTGCGTACAGGGGCATAAACACAGCAGTGATAGGATTGGAGAGGTTCGGTGAGCAAATGAAGACCTTTTGAAGTCATATTGCATGGTACCCATTCCACGGGTCTCAACTCTCCAGGTTTAAGGGATTCTTCCTTCAGCTAAAACATGCATGTGGAACCCAGAGTATGATCAACCGTGTGATCGGGAGACGTGTTCAAATATGTCTCAGTTCTCGTACCCTGGTACTCGGGTGCAACATTCCAGACGCTTTACTAACACTCTCCCGACTTGGAGAGTCAGTGCCTTTAACCTCCTGTTTGGCCCAGTTTGCAATTTCTGCGGAAGATGAACAGGAATAGGGAGAACCAATGAGAGACTAGCTGGAGGTGTCTGGACGGGCAAATTTAACTCTCATTTCCCACCAGGAAGAGGAATTAACCAAAGGCTCAGCGTGCCGTGCCGGAACCAGATTAGGGCCTGAAGCAATCCTGCGGTGTTGCGGCCAGCTCACAAGAAAGCGAGTTGAAGAAAGGAGCTCAGGGGCACTGTAATTCACAAACCTGCAGAGTTATAAATGACAGCTATCGTCCAAAAATATACTGAAGTACGGCTGCCAAGAGGACTTGAAAGCGGGGCAGAATTGCAGGAAACTGATTTCAGGAGGTAGACTGGAATTGCAGTTAAAGCATAGGAAAAGAGGCAGAACGTCCACAATGATGTACTTGGCCAAAAAGGGCGTATGCGTTTTTTCCTGAATATATTCAGGAAAAAACGCATACGCCCTTTTTGGCCAACCAAGCAAGCTTGCAAAGGAAATCTGCACTACACTGAAGTCTCACTTCCCCCCGGTAAAAAGGGCCATCAGAAAAAAGTGTAAAATCCAGAAGGCAGGACAGGCCATGGAGAACTGGGAGCCTTGTTATGCTGATGGGCGGGATGTAAATTGCCAACAGCCACTCGGGAGAAGTGTATGGTGTTTCCTGAAACATCTAAAAAACAAAGCAACAGAGCCTAGGGCACTTCCACTTATGGTCCTATAGCTTAGGGAAATTAAAATCAAAAAGACACAGCCACCCCAAAGTTTGGGACGGCTCTGTTTACAAGAACCTCGTTTACGGTACAAGCTCAATATCGCAGAAAGTGAGTAATGGATAAACAAGTTGTGGTACTTACGTACAATGCAATATCACTCAGCAATGAAATCTATGTCATCAGGCCCGTAGCAGCATAATCAGTGGATTCAGGTATGATGATTCTAACTGAAATAAGTCACACAGAAAAAGAAACATCATAAGATATCACTAATACACGGAATGTAAACTTGGCTACACAGGAACTGAATGACAAAACAGAACAGGGTCTCAAATTTAGAAAACCAACTTATGCTTGCTAAGGGGAAAGGTGAGTTGGGGTGCTGCCTAAAACCAGAGATTGTAATGAACACAGATAAAGTTCCTTAAGCCAAATATGGAATAGACAAGAGCTACTCCTTGCTCAACGAAATGGACTCAACACCCCATATTAAACGCCTAAGAATGTACCTGACTAGTAAGTATCTTAAAACCTATGGATTGCTATGTCTCTGAAAGAGAAACAAGCGTGTGTACAGGGGCATAAACACAGCAGTGATAGGATTGGATAGGTTCGGTGAGTAAATGAAGACCCTTTGAAGTCATATTGCATGGTACCCATTCCACGGGTCTCAACTCTCCAGGTTTAAGGGATTCTTCCTTCAGCTAAAACATGCATGTGGAACCCAGAGTATGATCAACCGTGTGATCGGGAGACGTGTTCAAATATGTCTCAGTTGTCGTCCCCTGGTACTCGGGTGCAACATTCCAGACGCTTTACTAACACTCTCCCGACTTGGAGAGTCAGTGCCTTTAACCTCCTGTTTGGCCCAGTTTGCAATTTCTGCGGAAGATGAACAGGAATAGGGAGAACCAATGAGAGACTAGCTGGAGGTGTCTGGACGGGCAAATTTAACTCTCATTTCCCACCAGGAAGAGGAATTAACCAAAGGCTCAGCGTGCCGTGCCGGAACCAGATTAGGGCCTGAAGCAATCCTGCGCTGTTGCGGCCAGCTCACAAGAAAGCGAGTTGAAGAAAGGAGCTCAGGGGCACTGTAATTCACAAACCTGCAGAGTTATAAATGACAGCTATCGTCCAAAAATATACTGAAGTAAGGCTGCCAAGAGGACTTGAAAGCGGGGCAGAATTGCAGGAAACCGATTTCAGGAGGTAGACTGGAATTGCAGTTAAAGCATAGGAAAAGAGGCAGAACGTCCACAATGATGCACTTGGCCAAAAAGGGCGTATGCGTTTTTTCCTGAATATATTCAGGAAAAAACGCATACGCCCATTTTGGCCAACCAAGCAAGCTTGCAAAGGAAATCTGCACTACACTGAAGTCCCACTTCCCCGCGGTAAAAAGGGCCATCAGAAAAAAGTGTAAAATCCAGAAGGCAGGACAGGCCATGGAGAACTGGGAGCCTTGTTATGCTGATGGGCGGGATGTAAATTGCCAACAGCCACTCGGGAGAAGTGTATGGTGTTTCCTGAAACATCTAAAAAACAAAGCAACAGAGCCTAGGGCACTTCCACTTATGGTCCTATAGCTTAGGGAAATTAAAATCAAAAAGACACAGCCACCCCAAAGTTTGGGACGGCTCTGTTTACAAGAACCTCGTTTACGGTACAAGTTCAATATCGCAGAAAGTGAGTAATGGATAAAGAAGTTGTGGTACTTACGTACAATGCAATATCACTCAGCAATGAAATCTATGTCATCAGGCCCGTAGCAGCATAATGAGGGGATTCAGGTATGATGATTCTAACTGAAATAAGTCACACAGAAAAAGAAACATCATAAGATATCACTAATACACGGAATGTAAACTTGGCTACACAGGAACTGAATTACAAAACAGAACAGGGTCTCAAATTTAGAAAACCAACTTATGCTTGCTAAGGGAAAAGGTGAGTTGGGGTGCTGCCTAAAACCAGAGATTGAAATGAGCACAGATAAAGTTCCTTAAGCCAAATATGTAATAGACAAGAGGTACACCTTGCTCAACGAAATGGACTCAACACCTCATATTAAATGCCCAAGAATGTACCTGACTAGAAAGTATCTTAAAACCTATGGATTGCTGTGTCTCCGAAAGAGAATCAAGCGTGTGTACAGGGGCATAAATGCAGCAGTGATAGGATTGGAGAGGTTCAGTGAGCAAATGAAGACCCTTTGAAGTCATATTGCATGGTACCCATTCCACGGGCCTCAACTCTCCAGATTTAAGGGATTCTTCCTTCAGCTAAAACATGCATGTGGAACCCAGAGTATGATCAACCGTGTGATCGGGAGACGTGTTCAAATATGTCTCAGTTCTCGTCCCCTGGTACTCGGGTGCAACATTCCAGACGCTTTACTAACACTCTCCCGACTTGGAGAGTCAGTGCCTTTAACCTCCTGTTTGGCCCAGTTTGCAATTTCTGCGGAAGATGAACAGGAATAGGGAGAACCAATGAGAGACTAGCTGGAGGTGTCTGGACGGGCAAATTTAACTCTCATTTCCCACCAGGAAGAGGAATTAACCAAAGGCTCAGCGTGCCGTGCCGGAACCAGATTAGGGCCTGAAGCAATCCTGCGCTGTTGCGGCCAGCTCACAAGAAAGCGAGTTGAAGAAAGGAGCTCAGGGGCACTGTAATTCACAAACCTGCAGAGTTATAAATGACAGCTATCGTCCAAAAATATACTGAAGTAAGGCTGCCAAGAGGACTTGAAAGCGGGGCAGAATTGCAAGAAACCGATTTCAGGAGGTAGACTGGAATTGCAGTTAAAGCATAGGAAAAGAGGCAGAACGTCCACAATGATGCACTTGGCCAAAAAGGGCGTATGCGTTTTTTCCTGAATATATTCAGGAAAAAACGCATACGCCCTTTTTGGCCAACCAAGCATGCTTGCAAAGGATATCTGCACTACAATGAAGTCTCACTTCCCCCCGGTCAAAAGGGCCATCTGAAAAAAGTGTAAAATCCAGAAGGCAGGACAGGCCATGGAGAACTGGGAGCCTTGTTATGCTGATGGGCGGGATGTAAATTGCCAAGAGCCACTCGGGAGAAGTGTATGGTGTTTCCTGAAACATCTAAAAAACAAAGCAACAGAGCCTAGGGCACTTCCACTTATGGTCCTATAGCTTAGGGAAATTAAAATCAAAAAGACACAGCCACCCCAAAGTTTGGGACGGCTCTGTTTACAAGAACCTCGTTTACGGTACAAGTTCAATATCGCAGAAAGTGAGTAATGGATAAAGAAGTTGTGGTACTTACGTACAATGCAATATCACTCAGCAATGAAATCTATGTCATCAGGCCCGTAGCAGCATAATGAGGGGATTCAGGTATGATGATTCTAACTGAAATAAGTCACACAGAAAAAGAAACATCATAAGATATCACTAATACACGGAATGTAAACTTGGCTACACAGGAACTGAATTACAAAACAGAACAGGGTCTCAAATTTAGAAAACCAACTTATGCTTGCTAAGGGTAAAGGTGAGTTGGGGTGCTGCCTAAAACCAGAGATTGAAATGAACACAGATAAAGTTCCTTAAGCCAAATATAGAATAGAGAAGAGCTACTCCTTGCTCAACGAAATGGACTCAACACCCCATATTAAACGCCTAAGAATGTACCTGACTTGTAAGTATCTTAAAACCTATGGATTGCTATGTCTCCGAAAGAGAATCAAGCATGTGTACAGGGGCATAAACGCAGCAGTGATAGGATTGGAGAGGTTCGGTGAGCAAATGAAGACCCTTTGAAGTCATATTGCATGGTGCCCATTCCACGGGTCTCAACTCTCCAGGTTTAAGGGATTCTTCCTTCAGCTAAAACATGCATGTGGAACCCAGAGTATGATCCACTGTGCGATGGGGAGACGTGTTCAAATATGTCTCAGTTCTCGTCCCCTGGTACTCGGGTGCAACATTCCAGACGCTTTACTAACACTCTCCCGACTTGGAGAGTCAGTGCCTTTAACCTCCTGTTTGGCCCTGTTTGCAATTTCTGCGGAAGATGAACAGGAATAGGGAGAACCAATGAGAGACTAGCTGGAGGTGTCTGGACGGGCAAATTTAACTCTCATTTCCCACCAGGAAGAGGAATTAACCAAAGGCTCAGCGTGCCGTGCCGGAACCAGATTAGGGCCTGAAGCAATCCTGCGGTGTTGCGACCAGCTCACAAGAAAGCGAGTTGAAGAAAGGAGCTCAGGGGCACTGTAATTCACAAACCTGCAGAGTTATAAATGACAGCTATCGTCCAAAAATATACTGAACTAAGGCTGCCAAGAGGACTTGAAAGCGGGGCAGAATTGCAGGAAACCGATTTCAGGAGGTAGACTGGAATTGCAGTTAAAGCATAGGAAAAGAGGCAGAACGTCCACAATGATGCACTTGGCCAAAAAGGGCGTATGCGTTTTTTCCTGAATATATTCAGGAAAAAACGCATACGCCCTTTTTGGCCAACCAAGCAAGCTTGCAAAGGAAATCTGCACTACAATGAAGTCTCACTTCCCCCCGGTCAAAAGGGCCATCTGAAAAAAGTGTAAAATCCAGAAGGCAGGACAGGCCATGGAGAACTGGGAGCCTTGTTATGCTGATGGGCGGGATGTAAATTGCCAAGAGCCACTCGGGAGAAGTGTATGGTGTTTCCTGAAACATCTAAAAAACAAAGCAACAGAGCCTAGGGCACTTCCACTTATGGTCCTATAGTTTAGGGAAATTAAAATCAAAAAGACACAGCCACCCCAAAGTTTGGGACGGCTCTGTTTACAAGAACCTCGTTTACGGTACAAGTTCAATATCTCAGAAAGTGAGTAATGGATAAAGAAGTTGTGGTACTTACGTACAATGCAATATCACTCAGCAATGAAATCTGTGTCATCAGGCCTGTAGCAGCATAATGAGTGGATTCAGGTATGATGATTCTAACTGAAATAAGTCACACAGAAAAAGAAACATCATAAGATATCACTAATACACGGAATGTAAACTTGGCTACACAGGAACTGAATTACAAAACAGAACAGGGTCTCAAATTTAGAAAACCAACTTATGCTTGCTAAGGGGAAAGGTGAGTTGGGGTGCTGCCTAAAACCAGAGATTGTAATGAACACAGATAAAGTTCCTTAAGCCAAATATGGAATAGACAAGAGCTACTCCTTGCTCAACGAAATGGACTCAACACCCCATATTAAACGCCTAAGAATGTACCTGACTAGTAAGTATCTTAAAACCAATGGATTGCTATGTCTCCGAAAGAGAATCAAGCGTGTGTACAGGGGCATAAACACAGCAGTGATATGATTGGAGAGGTTCGGTGAGCAAATGAAGACCCTTTGAAGTCATATTGCATGGTACCCATTCCACGGGTCTCAACTCTCCAGGTTTAAGGGATTCTTCCTTCAGCTAAAACATGCATGTGGAACCCAGAGTATGATCAACCGTGTGATCGGGAGACGTGTTCAAATATGTCTCAGTTCTCATCCCCTGGTACTCGGGTGCAACATTCCAGACGCTTTACTAACACTCTCCCGACTTGGAGAGTCAGTGCCTTTAACCTCCTGTTTGGCCCAGTTTGCAATTTCTGCGGAAGATGAACAGGAATAGGGAGAACCAATGAGAGACTAGCTGGAGGTGTCTGGACGGGCAAATTTAACTCTCATTTCCCACCAGGAAGAGGAATTAACCAAAGGCTCAGCGTGCCGTGCCGGAACCGGATTAGGGCCTGAAGCAATCCTGCGGTGTTGCGGCCAGTTCACAAGAAAGCGAGTTGAAGAAAGGAGCTCAGGGGCACTGTAATTCACAAAGCTGCAGACTTATAAATGACAGCTATCGTCCAAAAATATACTGAAGTAAGGCTGCCAAGAGGACTTGAAAGCGGGGCAGAATTGCAGGAAACCGATTTCAGGAGGTAGACTGGAATTGCAGTTAAAGCATAGGAAAAGAGGCAGAACGTCCACAATGATGCACTTGGCCAAAAAGGGCGTATGTGTTTTTTCCTGAATATATTCAGGAAAAAACGCATACGCCCTTTTTGGCCAACCAAGCAAGCTTGCAAAGGAAATCTGCACTACAATGAAGTCTCACTTCCCCCCGGTCAAAAGGGCCATCTGAAAAAAGTGTAAAATCCAGAAGGCAGGACAGGCCATGGAGAACTGGGAGCCTTGTTATGCTGATGGGCGGGATGTAAATTGCCAACAGCCACTCGGGAGAAGTGTATGGTGTTTCCTGAAACATCTAAAAAACAAAGCAACAGAGCCTAGGGCACTTCCACTTATGGTCCTATAGCTTAGGGAAATTAAAATCAAAAAGACACAGCCACCCCAAAGTTTGGGACGGCTCTGTTTACAAGAACCTCGTTTACGGTACAAGTTCAATATCGCAGAAAGTGAGTAATGGATAAAGAAGTTATGGTACTTACGTACAATGCAATATCACTCAGCAATGAAATCTATGTCATCAGGCCCATAGCAGCATAATGAGGGGATTCAGGTATGATGATTCTAACTGAAAAAGTCACACAGAAAAATAAACATCATAAGATATCACTAATACACGGAATGTAAACTTGGCTACACAGGAACTGAATTACAAAACAGAACAGGGTCTCAAATTTAGAAAACCAACTTATGCTTGCTAAGGGAAAAGGTGAGTTGGGGTGCTGCCTAAAACCAGAGATTGAAATGAGCACAGATAAAGTTCCTTAAGCCAAATATGGAATAGACAAGAGCTACACCTTGCTGAACGAAATGGACTCAACACCTCATATTAAATGCCTAAGAATGTACCTGACTAGAAATTATCTTAAAACCTATGGATTGCTGTGTCTCCGAAAGAGAATCAAGCGTGTGTACAGGGGCATAAACGCAGCAGTGATAGGATTGGAGAGGTTCAGTGAGCAAATGAAGACCCTTTGAAGTCATATTGCATGGTACCCATTCCACGGGTCTCAACTCTCCAGGTTTAAGGGATTCTTCCTTCAGCTAAAACATGCATGAGGAACCCAGACTATGATCAACCGTGTGATCGGGAGACGTGTTCAAATATGTCTCAGTTCTCGTCCCCTGGTACTCGGGTGCAACATTCCAGACGCTTTACTAACACTCTCCCAACTTGGAGAGTCAGTGCCTTTAACCTCCTGTTTGGCCCAGTTTGCAATTTCTGCGGAAGATGAACAGGAATAGGGAGAACCAATGAGAGACTAGCTGGAGGTGTCTGGACGGGTAAATTTAACTCTCATTTCCCACCAGGAAGAGGAATTAACCAAAGGCTCAGCGTGCCGTGCTGGAACCAGATTAGGGCCTGAAGCAATCCTGCGGTGTTGCGACCAGCTCACAAGAAAGCGAGTTGAAGAAAGGAGCTCAGGGGCACTGTAATTCACAAACCTGCAGAGTTATAAATGACAGCTATCGTCCAAAAATATACTGAAGTAAGGCTGCCAAGAGGACTTGAAAGCGGGGCAGAATTGCAGGAAACCGATTTCAGGAGGTAGACTGGAATTGCAGTTAAAGCATAGGAAAAGAGGCAGAACGTCCACAATGATGCACTTGGCCAAAAAGGGCGTATGCGTTTTTTCCTGAATATATTCAGGAAAAAACGCATACGCCCTTTTTGGCCAACCAAGCAAGCTTGCAAAGGAAATCTGCACTACAATGAAGTCTCACTTCCCCCCGGTCAAAAGGGCCATCTGAAAAAAGTGTAAAATCCAGAAGGCAGGACAGGCCATGGAGAACTGGGAGCCTTGTTATGCTGATGGGCGGGATGTAAATTGCCAACAGCCACTCGGGAGAAGTGTATGGTGTTTCCTGAAACATCTAAAAAACAAAGCAACAGAGCCTAGGGCACTTCCACTTATGGTCCTATAGCTTAGGGAAATTAAAATCAAAAAGACACAGCCACCCCAAAGTTTGGGACGGCTCTGTTTACCAGAACCTCATTTACGGTACAAGCTGAATATCGCAGAAAGTGAGTAATGGATAAACAAGTTGTGGTACTTACGTACAATGCAATATCACTCAGCAATGAAATCTATGTCATCAGGCCCGTAGCAGCATAATGAGTGGATTCAGGTATGATGATTCTAACTGAAATAAGTCACACAGAAAAAGAAACATCATAAGATATCACTAATACACGGAATGTAAACTTGGCTACACAGGAACTGAATTACAAAACAGAACAGGGTCTCAAATTTAGAAAACCAACTTATGCTTGCTAAGGGTAAAGGTGAGTTGGGGTGCTGCCTAAAACCAGAGATTGTAATGAACACAGATAAAGTTCCTTAAGCCAAATATGGAATAGACAAGAGCTACTCCTTGCTCAACGCAATGGACTCAACACCCCATATTAAACGCCTAAGAATGTACCTGACTAGTAAGTATCTTAAAACCTATGGATTGCTATGTCTCCGAAAGAGAATCAAGCGTGTGTACAGGGGCATAAACACAGCAGTGATAGGATTGGAGAGGTTCGGTGAGCAAATGAAGACCCTTTGAAGTCATATTGCATGGTACCCATTCCACGGGTCTCAACTCTCCAGGTTTAAGGGATTCTACCTTCAGCTAAAACATGCATGTGGAACCCAGAGTATGATCCACCGTGTGATCGGGAGACGTGTTCAAATATGTCTCAGTTTTTGACCCCTGGTACTCGGGTGCAACATTCCAGACGCTTTACTAACACTCTCCTGACTTGGAGAGTCAGTGCCTTTAACCTCCTGTTTGGCCCAGTTTGCAATTTCTGTGGAAGATGAACAGGAATAGGGAGAACCAATGAGAGACCAGCTGGAGGTGTCTGGACGGGTAAATTTAACTCTCATTTCCCACCAGGAAGAGGAATTAACCAAAGGCTCAGCGTGCCGTGCCGGAACCAGATTAGGGCCTGAAGCAATCCTGCGGTGTTGCGGCCAGCTCACAAGAAAGCGAGTTGAAGAAAGGAGCTCAGGGGCACTGTAATTCACAAACCTGCAGAGTTATAAATGACAGCTATCGTCCAAAAATATACTGAAGTAAGGCTGCCAAGAGGACTTGAAAGCGGGGCAGAATTGCAGGAAACCGATTTCAGGAGGTAGACTGGAATTGCAGTTAAAGCATAGGAAAAGAGGCAGAACGTCCACAATGATGCACTTGGCCAAAAAGGGCGTATGCGTTTTTTCCTGAATATATTCAGGAAAAAACGCATACGCCCTTTTTGGCCAACCAAGCAAGCTTGCAAAGGAAATCTGCACTACAATGAAGTCTCACTTCCCCCCGGTCAAAAGGGCCATCTGAAAAAAGTGTAAAATCCAGAAGGCAGGACAGGCCATGGAGAACTGGGAGCCTTGTTATGCTGATGGGCGGGATGTAAATTGCCAACAGCCACTCGGGAGAAGTGTATGGTGTTTCCTGAAACATCTAAAAAACAAAGCAACAGAGCCTAGGGCACTTCCACTTATGGTCCTATAGCTTAGGGAAATTAAAATCAAAAAGACACAGCCACCCCAAAGTTTGGGACGGCTCTGTTTACAAGAACCTCGTTTACGGTACAAGTTCAATATCGCAGAAAGTGAGTAATGGATAAAGAAGTTGTGGTACTTACGTACAATGCAATATCACTCAGCAATGAAATCTATGTCATCAGGCCCGTAGCAGCATAATGAGGGGATTCAGGTATGATGATTCTAACTGAAATAAGTCACACAGAAAAAGAAACATCATAAGATATCACTAATACACGGAATGTAAACTTGGCTACACAGGAACTGAATTACAAAACAGAACAGGGTCTCAAATTTAGAAAACCAACTTATGCTTGCTAAGGGAAAAGGTGAGTTGGGGTGCTGCCTAAAACCAGAGATTGAAATGAGCACAGATAAAGTTCCTTAAGCCAAATATGGAATAGACAAGAGCTACACCTTGCTGAACGAAATGGACTCAACACCTCATATTAAATGCCTAAGAATGTACCTGACTAGAAATTATCTTAAAACCTATGGATTGCTGTGTCTCCGAAAGAGAATCAAGCGTGTGTACAGGGGCATAAACGCAGCAGTGATAGGATTGGAGAGGTTCAGTGAGCAAATGAAGACCCTTTGAAGTCATATTGCATGGTACCCATTCCACGGGTCTCAACTCTCCAGGTTTAAGGGATTCTTCCTTCAGCTAAAACATGCATGTGGAACCCAGAGTATGATCAACCGTGTGATCGGGAGACGTGTTCAAATATGTCTCAGTTCTCGTCCCCTGGTACTCGGGTGCAACATTCCAGACGCTTTACTAACACTCTCCCAACTTGGAGAGTCAGTGCCTTTAACCTCCTGTTTGGCCCAGTTTGCAATTTCTGCGGAAGATGAACAGGAATAGGGAGAACCAATGAGAGACTAGCTGGAGGTGTCTGGACGGGCAAATTTAACTCTCATTTCCCACCAGGAAGAGGAATTAACCAAAGGCTCAGCGTGCCGTGCCGGAACCAGATTAGGGCCTGAAGCAATCCTGCGGTGTTGCGACCAGCTCACAAGAAAGCGAGTTGAAGAAAGGAGCTCAGGGGCACTGTAATTCACAAACCTGCAGAGTTATAAATGACAGCTATCGTCCAAAAATATACTGAAGTAAGGCTGCCAAGAGGACTTGAAAGCGGGGCAGAATTGCAGGAAACCGATTTCAGGAGGTAGACTGGAATTGCAGTTAAAGCATAGGAAAAGAGGCAGAACGTCCACAATGATGCACTTGGCCAAAAAGGGCGTATGCGTTTTTTCCTGAATATATTCAGGAAAAAACGCATACGCCCTTTTTGGCCAACCAAGCAAGCTTGCAAAGGAAATCTGCACTACAATGAAGTCTCACTTCCCCCCGGTCAAAAGGGCCATCTGAAAAAAGTGTAAAATCCAGAAGGCAGGACACGCCATGGAGAACTGGGAGCCTTGTTATGCTGATGGGCGGGATGTAAATTGCCAACAGCCACTCGGGAGAAGTGTATGGTGTTTCCTGAAACATCTAAAAAACAAAGCAACAGAGCCTAGGGCACTTCCACTTATGGTCCTATAGCTTAGGGAAATTAAAATCAAAAAGACACAGCCACCCCAAAGTTTGGGACGGCTCTGTTTACCAGAACCTCATTTACGGTACAAGCTGAATATCGCAGAAAGTGAGTAATGGATAAACAAGTTGTGGTACTTACGTACAATGCAATATCACTCAGCAATGAAATCTATGTCATCAGGCCCGTAGCAGCATAATGAGTGGATTCAGGTATGATGATTCTAACTGAAATAAGTCACACAGAAAAAGAAACATCATAAGATATCACTAATACACGGAATGTAAACTTGGCTACACAGGAACTGAATGACAAAACAGAACAGGGTCTCAAATTTAGAAAACCAACTTATGCTTGCTAAGGGTAAAGGTGAGTTGGGGTGCTGCCTAAAACCAGAGATTGTAATGAACACAGATAAAGTTCCTTAAGCCAAATATGGAATAGACAAGAGCTACTCCTTGCTCAACGAAATGGACTCAACACCCCATATTAAACGCCTAAGAATGTACCTGACTAGTAAGTATCTTAAAACCTATGGATTGCTATGTCTCCGAAAGAGAATCAAGCGTGTGTACAGGGGCATAAACACAGCAGTGATAGGATTGGAGAGGTTCGGTGAGCAAATGAAGACCCTTTGAAGTCATATTGCATGGTACCCATTCCACGGGTCTCAACTCTCCAGGTTTAAGGGATTCTACCTTCAGCTAAAACATGCATGTGGAACCCAGAGTATGATCCACCGTGTGATCGGGAGACGTGTTCAAATATGTCTCAGTTTTTGACCCCTGGTACTCGGGTGCAACATTCCAGACGCTTTACTAACACTCTCCCAACTTGGAGAGTCAGTGCCTTTAACCTCCTGTTTGGCCCAGTTTGCAATTTCTTTGGAAGATGAACAGGAATAGGGAGAACCAATGAGAGACTAGCTGGAGGTGTCTGGACGGGCAAATTTAACTCTCATTTCCCACCAGGAAGAGGAATTAACCAAAGGCTCAGCGTGCCGTGCCGGAACCAGATTAGGGCCTGAAGCAATCCTGCGGTGTTGCGACCAGCTCACAAGAAAGCGAGTTGAAGAAAGGAGCTCAGGGGCACTGTAATTCACAAACCTGCAGAGTTATAAATGACAGCTATCGTCCAAAAATATACTGAAGTAAGGCTGCCAAGAGGACTTGAAAGCGGGGCAGAATTGCAGGAAACCGATTTCAGGAGGTAGACTGGAATTGCAGTTAAAGCATAGGAAAAGAGGCAGAACGTCCACAATGATGCACTTGGCCAAAAAGGGCGTATGCGTTTTTTCCTGAATATATTCAGGAAAAAACGCATACGCCCTTTTTGGCCAACCAAGCAAGCTTGCAAAGGAAATCTGCACTACAATGAAGTCTCACTTCCCCCCGGTCAAAAGGGCCATCTGAAAAAAGTGTAAAATCCAGAAGGCAGGACAGGCCATGGAGAACTGGGAGCCTTGTTATGCTGATGGGCGGGATGTAAATTGCCAACAGCCACTCGGGAGAAGTGTATGGTGTTTCCTGAAACATCTAAAAAACAAAGCAACAGAGCCTAGGGCACTTCCACTTATGGTCCTATAGCTTAGGGAAATTAAAATCAAAAAGACACAGCCACCCCAAAGTTTGGGACGGCTCTGTTTACCAGAACCTCATTTACGGTACAAGCTGAATATCGCAGAAAGTGAGTAATGGATAAACAAGTTGTGGTACTTACGTACAATGCAATATCACTCAGCAATGAAATCTATGTCATCAGGCCCGTAGCAGCATAATGAGTGGATTCAGGTATGATGATTCTAACTGAAATAAGTCACACAGAAAAAGAAACATCATAAGATATCACTAATACACGGAATGTAAACTTGGCTACACAGGAACTGAATGACAAAACAGAACAGGGTCTCAAATTTAGAAAACCAACTTATGCTTGCTAAGGGGAAAGGTGAGTTGGGGTGCTGCCTAAAACCAGAGATTGTAATGAACACAGATAAAGTTCCTTAAGCCAAATATGGAATAGACAAGAGCTACTCCTTGCTCAATGAAATGGACTCAACACCCCATATTAAACGCCTAAGAATGTACCTGACTAGTAAGTATCTTAAAACCTATGGATTGCTATGTCTCCGAAAGAGAATCAAGCGTGTGTACAGGGGCATAAACACAGCAGTGATAGGATTGGAGAGGTTCGGTGAGCAAATGAAGACCCTTTGAAGTCATATTGCATGGTACCCATTCCACGGGTCTCAACTCTCCAGGTTTAAGGGATTCTACCTTCAGCTAAAACATGCATGTGGAACCCAGAGTATGATCCACCGTGTGATCGGGAGACGTGTTCAAATATGTCTCAGTTTTTGACCCCTGGTACTCGGGTGCAACATTCCAGACGCTTTACTAACACTCTCCTGACTTGGAGAGTCAGTGCCTTTAACCTCCTGTTTGGCCCAGTTTGCAATTTCTGTGGAAGATGAACAGGAATAGGGAGAACCAATGAGAGACCAGCTGGAGGTGTCTGGACGGGTAAATTTAACTCTCATTTCCCACCAGGAAGAGGAATTAACCAAAGGCTCAGCGTGCCGTGCCGGAACCAGATTAGGGCCTGAAGCAATCCTGCGGTGTTGCGGCCAGCTCACAAGAAAGCGAGTTGAAGAAAGGAGCTCAGGGGCACTGTAATTCACAAACCTGCAGAGTTATAAATGACAGCTATCGTCCAAAAATATACTGAAGTAAGGCTGCCAAGAGGACTTGAAAGCGGGGCAGAATTGCAGGAAACCGATTTCAGGAGGTAGACTGGAATTGCAGTTAAAGCATAGGAAAAGAGGCAGAACGTCCACAATGATGCACTTGGCCAAAAAGGGCGTATGCGTTTTTTCCTGAATATATTCAGGAAAAAACGCATACGCCCTTTTTGGCCAACCAAGCAAGCTTGCAAAGGAAATCTGCACTACAATGAAGTCTCACTTCCCCCCGGTCAAAAGGGCCATCTGAAAAAAGTGTAAAATCCAGAAGGCAGGACAGGCCATGGAGAACTGGGAGCCTTGTTATGCTGATGGGCGGGATGTAAATTGCCAACAGCCACTCGGGAGAAGTGTATGGTGTTTCCTGAAACATCTAAAAAACAAAGCAACAGAGCCTAGGGCACTTCCACTTATGGTCCTATAGCTTAGGGAAATTAAAATCAAAAAGACACAGCCACCCCAAAGTTTGGGACGGCTCTGTTTACAAGAACCTCGTTTACGGTACAAGTTCAATATCGCAGAAAGTGAGTAATGGATAAAGAAGTTGTGGTACTTACGTACAATGCAATATCACTCAGCAATGAAATCTATGTCATCAGGCCCGTAGCAGCATAATGAGGGGATTCAGGTATGATGATTCTAACTGAAATAAGTCACACAGAAAAAGAAACATCATAAGATATCACTAATACACGGAATGTAAACTTGGCTACACAGGAACTGAATTACAAAACAGAACAGGGTCTCAAATTTAGAAAACCAACTTATGCTTGCTAAGGGAAAAGGTGAGTTGGGGTGCTGCCTAAAACCAGAGATTGAAATGAGCACAGATAAAGTTCCTTAAGCCAAATATGGAATAGACAAGAGCTACACCTTGCTCAACGAAATGGACTCAACACCTCATATTAAATGCCTAAGAATGTACCTGACTAGAAATTATCTTAAAACCTATGGATTGCTGTGTCTCCGAAAGAGAATCAAGCGTGTGTACAGGGGCATAAACGCAGCAGTGATAGGATTGGAGAGGTTCAGTGAGCAAATGAAGACCCTTTGAAGTCATATTGCATGGTACCCATTCCACGGGTCTCAACTCTCCAGGTTTAAGGGATTCTTCCTTCAGCTAAAACATGCATGTGGAACCCAGAGTATGATCAACCGTGTGATCGGGAGACGTGTTCAAATATGTCTCAGTTCTCGTCCCCTGGTACTCGGGTGCAACATTCCAGACGCTTTACTAACACTCTCCCAACTTGGAGAGTCAGTGCCTTTAACCTCCTGTTTGGCCCAGTTTGCAATTTCTGCGGAAGATGAACAGGAATAGGGAGAACCAATGAGAGACTAGCTGGAGGTGTCTGGACGGGCAAATTTAACTCTCATTTCCCACCAGGAAGAGGAATTAACCAAAGGCTCAGCGTGCCGTGCCGGAACCAGATTAGGGCCTGAAGCAATCCTGCGGTGTTGCGACCAGCTCACAAGAAAGCGAGTTGAAGAAAGGAGCTCAGGGGCACTGTAATTCACAAACCTGCAGAGTTATAAATGACAGCTATCGTCCAAAAATATACTGAAGTAAGGCTGCCAAGAGGACTTGAAAGCGGGGCAGAATTGCAGGAAACCGATTTCAGGAGGTAGACTGGAATTGCAGTTAAAGCATAGGAAAAGAGGCAGAACGTCCACAATGATGCACTTGGCCAAAAAGGGCGTATGCGTTTTTTCCTGAATATATTCAGGAAAAAACGCATACGCCCTTTTTGGCCAACCAAGCAAGCTTGCAAAGGAAATCTGCACTACAATGAAGTCTCACTTCCCCCCGGTCAAAAGGGCCATCTGAAAAAAGTGTAAAATCCAGAAGGCAGGACAGGCCATGGAGAACTGGGAGCCTTGTTATGCTGATGGGCGGGATGTAAATTGCCAACAGCCACTCGGGAGAAGTGTATGGTGTTTCCTGAAACATCTAAAAAACAAAGCAACAGAGCCTAGGGCACTTCCACTTATGGTCCTATAGCTTAGGGAAATTAAAATCAAAAAGACACAGCCACCCCAAAGTTTGGGACGGCTCTGTTTACCAGAACCTCATTTACGGTACAAGCTGAATATCGCAGAAAGTGAGTAATGGATAAACAAGTTGTGGTACTTACGTACAATGCAATATCACTCAGCAATGAAATCTATGTCATCAGGCCCGTAGCAGCATAATGAGTGGATTCAGGTATGATGATTCTAACTGAAATAAGTCACACAGAAAAAGAAACATCATAAGATATCACTAATACACGGAATGTAAACTTGGCTACACAGGAACTGAATGACAAAACAGAACAGGGTCTCAAATTTAGAAAACCAACTTATGCTTGCTAAGGGTAAAGGTGAGTTGGGGTGCTGCCTAAAACCAGAGATTGTAATGAACACAGATAAAGTTCCTTAAGCCAAATATGGAATAGACAAGAGCTACTCCTTGCTCAACGAAATGGACTCAACACCCCATATTAAACGCCTAAGAATGTACCTGACTAGTAAGTATCTTAAAACCTATGGATTGCTATGTCTCCGAAAGAGAATCAAGCGTGTGTACAGGGGCATAAACGCAGCAGTGATAGGATTGGAGAGGTTCGGTGAGCAAATGAAGACCCTTTGAAGTCATATTGCATGGTACCCATTCCACGGGTCTCAACTCTCCAGGTTTAAGGGATTCTTCCTTCAGCTAAAACATGCATGTGGAACCCAGAGTATGATCCACTGTGCGATCGGGAGACGTGTTCAAATATGTCTCAGTTCTCGTCCCCTGGTACTCAGGTGCAACATTCCAGACGCTTTACTAACACTCTCCCGACTTGGAGAGTCAGTGCCTTTAACCTCCTGTTTGGCCCAGTTTGCAATTTCTGCGGAAGATGAACAGGAATAGGGAGAACCAATGAGAGACTAGCTGGAGGTGTCTGGACGGGCAAATTTAACTCTCATTTCCCACCAGGAAGAGGAATTAACCAAAGGCTCAGCGTGCCGTGCCGGAACCAGATTAGGGCCTGAAGCAATCCTGCGGTGTTGCGACCAGCTCACAAGAAAGCGAGTTGAAGAAAGGAGCTCAGGGGCACTGTAATTCACAAACCTGCAGAGTTATAAATGACAGCTATCGTCCAAAAATATACTGAAGTAAGGCTGCCAAGAGGACTTGAAAGCAGGGCAGAATTGCAGGAAACCGATTTCAGGAGGTAGACTGGAATTGCAGTTAAAGCATAGGAAAAGAGGCAGAACGTCCACAATGATGCACTTGGCCAAAAAGGGCGTATGCGTTTTTTCCTGAATATATTCAGGAAAAAACGCATACGCCCTTTTTGGCCAACCAAGCAAGCTTGCAAAGGAAATCTGCACTACAATGAAGTCTCACTTCCCCCCGGTCAAAAGGGCCATCTGAAAAAAGTGTAAAATCCAGAAGGCAGGACAGGCCATGGAGAACTGGGAGCCTTGTTATGCTGATGGGCGGGATGTAAATTGCCAACAGCCACTCGGGAGAAGTGTATAGTGTTTCCTGAAACATCTAAAAAACAAAGCAACAGAGCCTAGGGCACTTCCACTTATGGTCCTATAGCTTAGGGAAATTAAAATCAAAAAGACACAGCCACCCCAAAGTTTGGGATGGCTCTGTTTACAAGAACCTCGATTACGGTACAAGTTCAATATCGCAGAAAGTGAGTAATGGATAAAGAAGTTGTGGTACTTACGTACAATGCAATATCACTCAGCAATGAAATCTATGTCATCAGGCCCGTAGCAGCATAATGAGGGGATTCAGGTATGATGATTCTAACTGAAATAAGTCACACAGAAAAAGAAACATCATAAGATATCACTAATACACGGAATGTAAACTTGGCTACACAGGAACTGAATTACAAAACAGAACAGGGTCTCAAATTTAGAAAACCAACTTATGCTTGCTAAGGGAAAAGGTGAGTTGGGGTGCTGCCTAAAACCAGAGATTGAAATGAGCACAGATAAAGTTCCTTAAGCCAAATATGTAATAGACAAGAGCTACACCTTGCTCAACGAAATGGACTCAACACCTCATATTAAATGCCTAAGAATGTACCTGACAAAAAGTATCTTAAAACCTATGGATTGCTGTGTCTCCGAAAGAGAATCAAGCGTGTGTACAGGGGCATAAACGCAGCAATGACAGGATTGGAGAGGTTCAGTGAGCAAATGAAGACCCTTTGAAGTCATATTGCATGGTACCCATTCCACGGGTCTCAACTCTCCAGGTTTAAGGGATTCTTCCTTCAGCTAAAACATGCATGTGGAACCCAGAGTATGATCAACTGTGTGATCGGGAGACGTGTTCAAATATGTCTCAGTTCTCGTCCCCTGGTACTCGGGTGCAACATTCCAGACGCTTTACTAACACTCTCCCAACTTGGAGAGTCAGTGCCTTTAACCTCCTGTTTGACCCAGTTTGCAATTTCTGCGGAAGATGAACAGGAATAGGGAGAACCAATGAGAGACTAGCTGGAGGTGTCTGGACGGGCAAATTTAACTCTCATTTCCCACCAGGAAGAGGAATTAACCAAAGGCTCAGCGTGCCGTGCCGGAACCAGATTAGGGCCTGAAGCAATCCTGCGGTGTTGCGACCAGCTCACAAGAAAGCGAGTTGAAGAAAGGAGCTCAGGGGCACTGTAATTCACAAACCTGCAGAGTTATAAATGACAGCTATCGTCCAAAAATATACTGAAGTAAGGCTGCCAAGAGGACTTGAAAGCGGGGCAGAATTGCAAGAAACTGATTTCAGGAGGTAGACTGGAATTGCAGTTAAAGCATAGGAAAAGAGGCAGAACGTCCACAATGATGCACTTGGCCAAAAAGGGCGTATGCGTTTTTTCCTGAATATATTCAGGAAAAAACGCATACGCACTTTTTGGCCAACCAAGCAAGCTTGCAAAGGAAATCTGCACTACAATGAAGTCTCACTTCCCCCTGGTCAAAAGGGCCATCTGAAAAAAGTGTAAAATCCAGAAGGCAGGACAGGCCATGGAGAACTGGGAGCCTTGTTATGCTGATGGGCGGGATTTAAATTGCCAACAGCCACTCAGGAGAAGTGTATGGTGTTTCCTGAAACATCTAAAAAACAAAGCAACAGAGCCTAGGGCACTTCCACTTATGGTCCTATAGCTTAGGGAAATTAAAATCAAAAAGACACAGCCACCCCAAAGTTTGGGACGGCTCTGTTTACAAGAACCTCGTTTACGGTACAAGTTCAATATCGCAGAAAGTGAGTAATGGATAAAGAAGTTGTGGTACTTACGTACAATGCAATATCACTCAGCAATGAAATCTATGTCATCAGGCCCGTAGCAGCATAATGAGTGGATTCAGGTATGATGATTCTAACTGAAATAAGTCACACAGAAAAATAAACATCATAAGATATCACTAATACACGGAATGTAAACTTGGCTACACAGGAAGTGAATTACAAAACAGAACAGGGTCTCAAATTTAGAAAACCAACTTATGCTTGCTAAGGGGAAAGGTGAGTTGGGGTGCTGCCTAAAACCAGAGATTGAAATGAACACAGATAAAGTTCCTTAAGCCAAATATAGAATAGACAAGAGCTACTCCTTGCTCAATGAAATGGACTCAACACCCCATATTAAACGCCTAAGAATGTACCTGACTAGTAAGTATCTTAAAACCTATGGATTGCTATGTCTCCGAAAGAGAATCAAGCATGTGTACAGGGGCATAAACGCAGCAGTGATAGGATTGGAGAGATTCGGTGAGCAAATGAAGACCCTTTGAAGTCATATTGCATGGTACCCATTCCACGGGTCTCAACTCTCCAGGTTTAAGGGATTCTTCCTTCAGCTAAAACATGCATGTGGAACCCAGAGTATGATCCACTGTGCGATTGGGAGACGTGTTCAAATATGTCTCAGTTCTCGTCCCCTGGTACTCGGGTGCAACATTCCAGACGCTTTACTAACACTCTCCCGACTTGGAGAGTCAGTGCCTTTAACCTCCTGTTTGGCCCAGTTTGCAATTTTTGTGGAAGATGAACAGGAATAGGGAGAACCAATGAGAGACCAGCTGGAGGTGTCTGGACGGGCAAATTTAACTCTCATTTCCCACCAGGAAGAGGAATTAACCAAAGGCTCAGCGTGCCGTGCCGGAACCAGATTAGGGCCTGAAGCAATCCTGCGGTGTTGCGGCCAGGTCACAAGAAAGCGAGTTGAAGAAAGGAGCTCAGGGGCACTGTAATTCACAAACCTGCAGAGTTATAAATGACAGCTATCGTCCAAAAATATACTGAAGTAAGGCTGCCAAGAGGACCTGAAAGTCGGGCAGAATTGCAGAAAACCGATTTCAGGAGGTAGACTGGAATTGCATTTAAAGCATAGGAAAAGAGGCAGAACGTCCACAATGATGCACTTGACCAAAAAGGGCGTATGCGTTTTTTCCTGAATATATTCAGGAAAAAACGCATACGCCCTTTTTGGCCAACCAAGCAAGCTTGCAAAGGAAATCTGCACTACAATGAAGTCTCACTTCCCCCTGGTCAAAAGGGCCATCTGAAAAAAGTGTAAAATCCAGAAAGGCAGGACAGGCCATGGAGAACTGGGAGCCTTGTTATGCTGATGGGCGGGATGTAAATTGCCAACAGCCACTCGGGAGAAGTGTATGGTGTTTCCTGAAACATCTAAAAAACAAAGCAACAGAGCCTAGGGCACTTCCACTTAAGGTCCTATAGATTAGGGAAATTAAAATCAAAAAGACACAGCCACCCCAAAGTTTGGGACGGCTCTGTATACAAGAACCTCGTTTACGGTACAAGTTCAATATCGCAGAAAGTGAGTAATGGATAAAGAAGTTGTGGTACTTACGTACAATGCAATATCACTCAGCAATGAAATCTATGTCATCAGGCCCGTAGCAGCATAATGAGTGGATTCAGGTATGATGATTCTAACTGAAATAAGTCACACAGAAAAAGAAATATCATAAGATATCACTAATACACGGAATGTAAACTTGGCTACACAGGAAGTGAATTACAAAACAGAACAGGGTCTCAAATTTAGAAAACCAACTTATGCTTGCTAAGGGGAAAGGTGAGTTGGGGTGCTGCCTAAAACCAGAGATTGAAAGGAACACAGATAAAGTACCTTAAGCCAAATATAGAATAGACAAGAGCTACTCCTTGCTCAACGAAATGGACTCAACACCCCATATTAAACGCCTAAGAATGTACCTGACTAGTAAGTATCTTAAAACCTATGGATTGCTATGTCTCCGAAAGAGAATCAATCGTGTGTACAGGGGCATAAACGCAGCAGTGATAGGATTGGAGAGGTTCGGTGAGCAAATGAAGACCCTTTGAAGTCATATTGCATGGTACCCATTCCACGGGTCTCAACTCTCCAGGTTTAAGGGATTCTTCCTTCAGCTAAAACATGCATGTGGAACCCAGAGTATGATCCACCGTGTGATCGGGAAACGTGTTCAAATGTGTCAGTTTTCGTCCCCTGGTACTCGGGTGCAACATTCCAGACGCTTTACTAACACTCTCCCCACTTGGAGAGTCAGTGCCTTTAACCTCCTGTTTGGCCCAGTTTGCAATTTCTGCGGAAAATGAACAGGAATAGGGAGAACCAATGAGAGACTAGCTGGAGGTGTCTGGACGGGCAAATTTAACTCTCATTTCCCACCAGGAAGAGGAATTAACCAAAGGCTCAGCGTGCCGTGCCAGAACCACACTAGGGCCTGAAGCAATCCTGCGGTGTTGCGGCCAGCTCACAAGAAAGCGAGTTGAAGAAAGGAGCTCAGGGGCACTGTAATTCACAAACCTGCAGACTTATAAATGACAGCTATCGTCCAAAAATATACTGAAGTAAGGCTGCCAAGAGGACTTGAAAGCGGGGCAGAATTGCAGGAAACCGATTTCAGGAGGTAGACTGGAATTGCAGTTAAAGCATAGGAAAAGAGGCAGAACGTCCACAATGATGCACTTGGCCAAAAAGGGCGTATGCGTTTTTTCCTGAATATATTCAGGAAAAAACGCATACGCCCTTTTTGGCCAACCAAGCAAGCTTGCAAAGGAAATCTGCACTACAATGAAGTCTCACTTCCCCCCGGTCAAAAGGGCCATCTGAAAAAAGTGTAAAATCCAGAAGGCAGGACAGGCCATGGAGAACTGGGAGCCTTGTTATGCTGATGGGCGGGATGTAAATTGCCAACAGCCACTCGGGAGAAGTGTATGGTGTTTCCTGAAACATCTAAAAACCGAAGCAACAGAGCCTAGGGCACTTCCACTTATGGTCCTATAGCTTAGGGAAATTAAAATCAAAAAGACACAGCCACCCCAAAGTTTGGGACGGCTCTGTTTACAAGAACCTCGTTTACGGTACAAGTTCAATATCGCAGAAAGTGAGTAATGGATAAAGAAGTTGTGGTACTTACGTACAATGCAATATCACTCAGCAATGAAATCTATGTCATCAGGCCCGTAGCAGCATAATGAGTGGATTCAGGTATGATGATTCTAACTGAAATAAGTCACACAGAAAAAGAAACATCATAAGATATCACTAATACACGGAATGTAAACTTGGCTACACAGGAACTGAAATACAAAACAGAACAGGGTCTCAAATTTAGAAAACCAACTTATGCTTGCTAAGGGGAAAGGTGAGTTGGGGTGCTGCCTAAAACCAGAGATTGAAATGAGCACAGATAAAGTTCCTTAAGCCAAATATGTAATAGACAAGAGCTACACCTTGCTCAACGAAATGGACTCAACACCTCATATTAAACGCCTAAGAATGTAACTGACTAGTAATTATCTTAAAACCTACAGATTGCTATGTCTCCGAAAGAGAATCAAGCGTGTGTACAGGGGCATAAATGCAGCAGTGATAGGATTGGAGAGGTTCGGTGAGCAAATGAAGACCCTTTGAAGTCATATTGCATGGTACCCATTCCACGGGTCTCAACTCTCCAGGTTTAAGGGATTCTTCCTTCAGCTAAAACATGCATGTGGAACCCAGAGTATGATGAACCGTTTGATCAGGAGACGTGTTCAAATATGTCTCAGTTCTCGTCCCCTGGTACTCGGGTGCAACATTCCAGACGCTTTATTAACAGTCTCCCGACTTGGAGAGTCAGTGCCTTTAAACTCCTGTTTGGCCCAGTTTGCAATTTCTGCGGAAGATGAACAGGAATAGGGAGAACCAATGAGAGACTAGCTGGAGGTGTCTGGACGGGCAAATTTAACTCTCATTTCCCACCAGGAAGAGGAATTAACCAAAGGCTCAGCGTGCCGTGCCGGAACCAGATTAGGGCCTGAAGCAATCCTGCGGTGTTGCGGCCAGCTCACAAGAAAGCGAGTTGAAGAAAGGAGCTCAGGGGCACTGTAATTCACAAACCTGCAGAGTTATAAATGACAGCTATCGTGCAAAAATATACTGAAGTAAGGCTGCCAAGAGGACTTGAAAGCGGGGCAGAATTGCAAGAAACCGATTTCAGGAGGTAGACTGGAATTGCAGTTAAAGCATAGGAAAAGAGGCAGAATGTCCACAATGATGCACTTGGCCAAAAAGGGCGTATGCGTTTTTTCCTGAATATATTCAGGAAAAAACGCATACGCACTTTTTGGCCAACCAAGCAAGCTTGCAAAGGAAATCTGCACTACAATGAAGTCTCACTTCCCCCTGGTCAAAAGGGCCATCTGAAAAAAGTGTAAAATCTAGAAGGCAGGACAGGCCATGGAGAACTGGGAGCCTTGTTATGCTGATGGGCGGGATGTAAATTGCCAAGAGCCACTCGGGAGAAGTGTATGGTGTTTCCTGAAACATCTAAAAAACAAAGCAACAGAGCCTAGGGCACTTCCACTTATGGTCCTATAGCTTAGGGAAATTAAAATCAAAAAGACACAGCCACCCCAAAGTTTGGGACGGCTCTGTTTACAAGAACCTCGTTTACGGTACAAGTTCAATATCGCAGAAAGTGAGTAATGGATAAAGAAGTTGTGGTACTTACGTACAATGCAATATCACTCAGCAATGAAATCTATGTCATCAGGCCCGTAGCAGCATAATGAGTGGATTCAGGTATGATGATTCTAACTGAAATAAGTCACACAAAAAAGAAACATCATAATATATCACTAATACACGGAATGTAAACTTGGCTACACAGGAACTGAATGACAAAACAGAACAGGGTCTCAAATTTAGAAAACCAACTTATGCTTGCTAAGGGGAAAGGTGAGTTGGGGTGCTGCCTAAAACCAGAGATTGTAATGAACACAGATAAAGTTCCTTAAGCCAAATATGGAATAGACAAGAGCTACTCCTTGCTCAACGAAATGGACTCAACACCCCATATTAAACGCCTAAGAATGTACCTGACTAGTAAGTATCTTAAAACCTATGGATTGCTATGTCTCCGAAAGAGAATCAAGCGTGTGTACAGGGGCATAAACACAGCAGTGATAGGACTGGAGAGGTTCGGTGAGCAAATGAAGACCCTTTGAAGTCATATTGCATGGTACCCATTCCACGGGTCTCAACTCTCCAGGTTTAAGGGATTCTTCCTTCAGCTAAACATGCATGTGGAACCCAGAGTATGATCAACCGTGTGATCTGGAGACGTGTTCAAATATGTCTCAGTTCTCGTCCCCTGGTACTCGGGTGCAACATTCCAGATGCTTTACTAACACTCTCCCGACTTGGAGAGTCAGTGCCTTTAACCTCCTGTTTGGCCCAGTTTGCAATTTCTGCGGAAGATGAACAGGAATAGGGAGAACCAATGAGAGACTAGCTGGAGGTGTCTGGACGGGCAAATTTAACTTTCATTTCCCACCAGGAAGAGGAATTAACCAAAGGCTCAGCGTGCCGTGCCGGAACCAGATTAGCGCCTGAAGCAATCCTGCGGTGTTGCGGCCAGCACACAAGAAAGCGAGTTGAAGAAAGGAGCTCAGGGGCACTGTAATTCACAATCCTGCAGAGTTATAAATGACAGCTATCGTCCAAAAATATACTGAAGTAAGGCTGCCAAGAGGACTTGAAAGCGGGGCAGAATTGCAGGAAACCGATTTCAGGAGGTAGACTGGAATTGCAGTTAAAGCATAGGAAAAGAGGCAGAACGTCCACAATGATGCACTTGGCCAAAAAGGGCGTATGCGTTTTTTCCTGAATATATTCAGGAAAAAACGCATACGCCCTTTTTGACCAACCAAGCAAGCTTGCAAAGGAAATCTGCACTACAATGAAGTCTCACTTCCCCCCGGTCAAAAGGGCCATCTGAAAAAAGTGTAAAATCCAGAAAGGCAGGACAGGCCATGGAGAACTGGGAGCCTTGTTATGCTGATGGGCGGGATGTAAATTGCCAACAGCCACTCGGGAGAAGTGTATGGTGTTTCCTGAAACATCTAAAAAACAAAGCAACAGAGCCTAGGGCACTTCCACTTAAGGTCTATTAGATTAGGGAAATTAAAATCAAAAAGACACAGCCACCCCAAAGTTTGGGAAGGCTCTGTTTACAAGAACCTCGTTTACAGTACAAGTTCAATATTGCAGAAAGTGAGTAATGGATAAAGAAGTTGTGGTACTTACGTACAATGCAATATCACTCAGCAATGAAATCTATGTCATCAGGCCCGTAGCAGCATAATGAGTGGATTCAGGTATGATGATTCTAACTGAAATAAGTCACACAGAAAAAGAAACATCATAAGATATCACTAATACACGGAATGTAAACTTGGCTACACTGGAACTGAAATACAAAACAGAACAGGGTCTCAAATTTAGAAAACCAACTTATGCTTGCTAAGGGGAAATGTGAGTTGGCGTGTTGCATAAAACCAGAGATTGAAATGAGCACAGATAAAGTTCCTTAAGCCAAATATGTAATAGATAAGAGCTACTCCTTGCTCAACGAAATGGGCTCAACACCCCATATTAAAAGCCTAACAATGCTCCTGACTAGTAAGTATCTTAAAACCTATGGATTGCTATGTCTCCGAAAGAGGATCAAGCGTGTGTACAGGGGCATAAACGCAGCAGTGATAGGATTGGAGAGGTTCGGTGAGCAAATGAAGACCCTTTGAAATCATATTGCATGGTACCCATTCCAAGGGTCTCAACTCTCCAGGTTTAAGGGATTCTTCCTTCAGCTAAAACATGCATGTGGAACCCAGAATATGATCCACCGTGTGATCGGGAGATGTGTTCAAATATGTCTCAGTTTTCGACCCCTGGTACTCGGGTGCAACATTCCAGACGCTTAAATAACACTCTCCCGACTTGGAGAGTCAGTGCCTTTAACCTCCTGTTTGGCCCAGTTTGCAATTTCTGTGGAAGATGAACAGGAATAGGGAGAACCAATGAGAGACTAGCTGGAGGTGTCTGGACGGGCAAATTTAACTCTCATTTCCCACCAGGAAGAGGAATTAACCAAAGGCTCAGCGTGCCATGCCGGAACCAGATTAGGGCCTGAAGCAATCCTGCGGTGTTGCGGCCAGCTCACAAGAAAGCGAGTTGAAGAAAGGAGCTCAGGGGCACTGTAATTCACAAACCTGCAGAGTTATAAATGACAGCTATCGTCCAAAAATATACTGAAGTAAGGCTGCCAAGAGGACTTGAAAGCGGGGCAGAATTGCAAGAAACCGATTTCAGGAGGTAGACTGGAATTGCAGTTAAAGCATAGGAAAAGAGGCAGAACGTCCACAATGATGCACTTGGCCAAAAAGGGCGTATGCGTTTTTTCCTGAATATATTCAGGAAAAAACGCATACGCCCTTTTTGGCCAACCAAGCAAGCTTGCAAAGGAAATCTGCACTACAATGAAGTCTCACTTCCCCCCGGTCAAAAGGGCCATCTGAAAAAAGTGTAAAATCCAGAAGGCAGGACAGGCCATGGAGAACTGGGAGCCTTGTTATGCTGATGGGCGGGATGTAAATTGCCAAGAGCCACTCGGGAGAAGTGTATGGTGTTTCCTGAAACATCTAAAAAACAAAGCAACAGAGCCTAGGGCACTTCCACTTATGGTCCTATAGCTTAGGGAAATTAAAATCAAAAAGACACAGCCACCCCAAAGTTTGGGACGGCTCTGTTTACAAGAACCTCATTTACGGTACAAGCTCAATATCGCAGAAAGTGAGTAATGGATAAACAAGTTGTGGTACTTACGTACAATGCAATATCACTCAGCAATGAAATCTATGTCATCAGGCCCGTAGCAGCATAATGAGTGGATTCAGGTATGATGATTCTAACTGAAATAAGTCACACAGGAAAAGAAACATCATAAGATATCACTAATACACGGAATGTAAACTTGGCTACACAGGAACTGAATGACAAAACAGAACAGGGTCTCAAATTTAGAAAACCAACTTATGCTTGCTAAGGGGAAAGGTGAGTTGGGGTGCTGCCTAAAACCAGAGATTGTAATGAACACAGATAAAGTTCCTTAAGCCAAATATGGAATAGACAAGAGCTACTCCTTGCTCAACGAAATGGACTCAACACCCCATATTAAACGCCTAAGAATGTACCTGACTAGTAAGTATCTTAAAACCTATGGATTGCTATGTCTCCGAAAGAGGATCAAGCGTGTGTACAGGGGCATAAACGCAGCAGTGATAGGATTGGAGAGGTTCGGTGAGCAAATGAAGACCCTTTGAAATCATATTGCATGGTACCCATTCCAAGGGTCTCAACTCTCCAGGTTTAAGGGATTCTTCCTTCAGCTAAAACATGCATGTGGAACCCAGAATATGATCCACCGTGTGATCGGGAGACGTGTTCAAATATGTCTCAGTTTTCGACCCCTGGTACTCGGGTGCAACATTCCAGACGCTTAAATAACACTCTTCCGACTTGGAGAGTCAGTGCCTTTAACCTCCTGTTTGGCCCAGTTTGCAATTTCTGCGGAAGATGAACAGGAATAGGGAGAACCAATGAGAGACTAGCTGGAGGTGTCTGGACGGGCAAATTTAACTCTCATTTCCCACCAGGAAGAGGAATTAACCAAAGGCTCAGCGTGCCGTGCCGGAACCAGATTAGGGCCTGAAGCAATCCTGCGGTGTTGCGGCCAGCTCACAAGAAAGCGAGTTGAAGAAAGGAGCTCAGGGGCACTGTAATTCACAAACCTGCAGACTTATAAATGACAGCTATCGTCCAAAAATATACTGAAGTAAGGCTGCCAAGAGGACTTGAAAGCGGGGCAGAATTGCAAGAAACCGATTTCAGGAGGTAGACTGGAATTGCAGTTAAAGCATAGGAAAAGAGGCAGAACGTCCACAATGATGCACTTGGCCAAAAAGGGCGTATGCGTTGTTTCCTGAATATATTCAGGAAAAAACGCATACGCCCGTTTTGGCCAACCAAGCAAGCTTGCAAAGGAAATCTGCACCACAATGAAGTCTCACTTCCCCCCGGTCAAAAGGGCCATCTGAAAAAAGTGTAAAATCCAGAAAGGCAGGACAGGCCATGGAGAACTGGGAGCCTTGTTATGCTGATGGGCGGGATGTAAATTGCCAACAGCCACTCGGGAGAAGTGTATGGTGTTTCCTGAAACATCTAAAAAACAAAGCAACAGAGCCTAGGGCACTTCCACTTAAGGTCTATTAGATTAGGGAAATTAAAATCAAAAAGACACAGCCACCCCAAAGTTTGGGACGGCTCTGTTTACAAGAACCTCGTTTACGGTACAAGTTCAATATTGCAGAAAGTGAGTAATGGATAAAGAAGTTGTGGTACTTACGTACAATGCAATATCACTCAGCAATGAAATCTATGTCATCAGGCCCGTAGCAGCATAATGAGTGGATTCAGGTATGATGATTCTAACTGAAATAAGTCACACAGAAAAAGAAACATCATAAGATATCACTAATACACGGAATGTAAACTTGGCTACACTGGAACTGAAATACAAAACAGAACAGGGTCTCAAATTTAGAAAACCAACTTATGCTTGCTAAGGGGAAATGTGAGTTGGCGTGTTGCATAAAACCAGAGATTGAAATGAGCACAGATAAAGTTCCTAAAGCCAAATATGGAATAGACAAGAGCTACTCCTTGCTCAACGAAATGGACTCAACACCCCATATTAAACGCCTAAGAATGTACCTGACTAGTAAGTATCTTAAAACCTATGGATTGCTATGTCTCCTAAAGAGAATCAAGCGTGTGTACAGGGGCATAAACACAGCAATGATAGGATTGGAGAGGTTCGGTGAGCAAATGAAAACCCTTTGAAGTCATATTGCATGGTACCCATTCCACGGGTCTCAACTCTCCAGGTTTAAGGGATTCTTCCTTCAGCTAAAACATGCATGTGGAACCCAGAGTATGATCCACCGTGTGATCGGGAGACGTGTTCAAATATGTCTCAGTTTTTGACCCCTGGTACTCAGGTGCAACATTCCAGACGCTTTACTAACACTCTCCTGACTTGGAGAGTCAGTGCCTTTAACCTCCTGTTTGGCCCAGTTTGCAATTTCTGTGGAAGATGAACAGGAATAGGGAGAACCAATGAGAGACCAGCTGAAGGTGTCTGGACGGGCAAATTTAACTCTCATTTCCCACCAGGAAGAGGAATTAACCAAAGGCTCAGCGTGCCGTGCCGGAACCAGATTAGGGCCTGAAGCAATCCTGCGGTGTTGCGGCCAGCTCACAAGAAAGCGAGTTGAAGAAAGGAGCTCAGGGGCACTGTAATTCACAAACCTGCAGACTTATAAATGACAGCTATCGTCCAAAAATATACTGAAGTAAGGCTGCCAAGAGGACTTGAAAGCGGGGCAGAATTGCAGGAAACCGATTTCAGGAGGTAGACTGGAATTGCATTTAAAGCATAGGAAAAGAGGCAGAACGTCCACAATGATGCACTTGGCCAAAAAGGGCGTATGCGTTTTTTCCTCAGGAAAAAACGCATACGCCCGTTTTGGCCAACCAAGCAAGCTTGCAAAGGAAATCTGCACCACAATGAAGTCTCACTTCCCCCCGGTCAAAAGGGCCATCTGAAAAAAGTGTAAAATCCAGAAAGGCAGGACAGGCCATGGAGAACTGGGAGCCTTGTTATGCTGATGGGCGGGATGTAAATTGTCAACAGCCACTCGGGAGAAGTGTATGGTGTTTCCTGAAACATCTAAAAAACAAAGCAACAGAGCCTAGGGCACTTCCACTTAAGGTCTATTAGATTAGGGAAATTAAAATCAAAAAGACACAGCCACCCCAAAGTTTGGGACGGCTCTGTTTACAAGAACCTCGTTTACGGTACAAGTTCAATATTGCAGAAAGTGAGTAATGGATAAAGAAGTTGTGGTACTTACGTACAATGCAATATCACTCAGCAATGAAATCTATGTCATCAGGCCCGTAGCAGCATAATGAGTGGATTCAGGTATGATGATTCTAACTGAAATAAGTCACACAGAAAAAGAAACATCATAAGATATCACTAATACACGGAATGTAAACTTGGCTACACTGGAACTGAAATACAAAACAGAACAGGGTCTCAAATTTAGAAAACCAACTTATGCTTGCTAAGGGGAAATGTGAGTTGGCGTGTTGCATAAAACCAGAGATTGAAATGAGCACAGATAAATTTCCTAAAGCCAAATATGTAATAGATAAGAGCTACTCCTTGCTCAACGAAATGGGCTCAACACCCCATATTAAAAGCCTAACAATGCACCTGACTAGTAAGTATCTTAAAACCTATGGATTGCTATGTCTCTGAAAGAGAATCAAGCGTGTGTACAGGGGCATAAACGCAGCAGTGATAGGATTGGAGAGGTTCGGTGAGCAAATGAAGACCCTTTGAAATCATATTGCATGGTACCCATTCCAAGGGTCTCAACTCTCCAGGTTTAAGGGATTCTTCCTTCAGCTAAAACATGCATGTGGAACCCAGAATATGATCCACCGTGTGATCGGGAGACGTGTTCAAATATGTCTCAGTTTTCGACCCCTGGTACTCGGGTGCAACATTCCAGACGCTTAAATAACACTCTCCCGACTTGGAGAGTCAGTGCCTTTAACCTCCTGTTTGGCCCAGTTTGCAATTTCTGTGGAAGATATACAGGAATAGGGAGAACCAATAAGAGACTAGCTGGAGGTGTCTGGACGGGCAAATTTAACTCTCATTTCCCACCAGGAAGAGGAATTAACCAAAGGCTCAGCGTGCCGTGCCGGAACCAGCTTAGGGCCTGAAGCAATCCTGCGGTGTTGCGGCCAGCTCACAAGAAAGCGAGTTGAAGAAAGGAGCTCAGGGGCACTGTAATTCACAAACCTGCAGAGTTATAAATGACAGCTATCGTCCAAAAATATACTGAAGTAAGGCTGCCAAGAGGACTTGAAAGCGGGGCAGAATTGCAAGAAACCGATTTCAGGAGGTAGACTGGAATTGCAGTTAAAGCATAGGAAAAGAGGCAGAACGTCCACAATGATGCACTTGGCCAAAAAGGGCGTATGCGTTTTTTCCTGAATATATTCAGGAAAAAAAGCATACGTCCTTTTTGGCCAACCAAGCAAACTTGCAAAGGAAATCTGCACTACAATGAAGTCTCACTTCCCCCCGGTCAAAAGGGCCATCTGAAAAAAGTGTAAAATCCAGAAAGGCAGAACAGGCCATGCAGAACTGGGAGCCTTGTTATGCTGATGGGCGGGATGTAAATTGCCAACAGCCACTCGGGAGAAGTGTATGGTGTTTCCTGAAACATCTAAAAAACAAAGCAACAGAGCCTAGGGCACTTCCACTTATGGTCCTATAGCTTAGGGAAATTAAAATCAAAAAGACACAGCCACCCCAAAGTTTGGGACGGCTCTGTTTACAAGAACCTCGATTACGGTACAAGTTCAATATCGCAGAAAGTGAGTAATGGATAAAGAAGTTGTGGTACTTACGTACAATGCAATATCACTCAGCAATGAAATCTATGTCATCAGGCCCGTAGCAGCATAATGAGGGGATTCAGGTATGATGATTCTAACTGAAATAAGTCACACAGAAAAAGAAACATCATAAGATATCACTAATACACGGAATGTAAACTTGGCTACACAGGAACTGAATTACAAAACAGAACAGGGTCTCAAATTTAGAAAACCAACTTATGCTTGCTAAGGGAAAAGGTGAGTTGGGGTGCTGCCTAAAACCAGAGATTGAAATGAGCACAGATAAAGTTCCTTAAGCCAAATATGTAATAGACAAGAGCTACACCTTGCTCAACGAAATGGACTCAACACCTCATATTAAATGCCTAAGAATGTACCTGACAAAAAGTATCTTAAAACCTATGGATTGCTGTGTCTCCGAAAGAGAATCAAGCGTGTGTACAGGGGCATAAACGCAGCAATGACAGGATTGGAGAGGTTCAGTGAGCAAATGAAGACCCTTTGAAGTCATATTGCATGGTACCCATTCCACGGGTCTCAACTCTCCAGGTTTAAGGGATTCTTCCTTCAGCTAAAACATGCATGTGGAACCCAGAGTATGATCAACTGTGTGATCGGGAGACGTGTTCAAATATGTCTCAGTTCTCGTCCCCTGGTACTCGGGTGCAACATTCCAGACGCTTTACTAACACTCTCCCAACTTGGAGAGTCAGTGCCTTTAACCTCCTGTTTGACCCAGTTTGCAATTTCTGCGGAAGATGAACAGGAATAGGGAGAACCAATGAGAGACTAGCTGGAGGTGTCTGGACGGGCAAATTTAACTCTCATTTCCCACCAGGAAGAGGAATTAACCAAAGGCTCAGCGTGCCGTGCCGGAACCAGATTAGGGCCTGAAGCAATCCTGCGGTGTTGCGACCAGCTCACAAGAAAGCGAGTTGAAGAAAGGAGCTCAGGGGCACTGTAATTCACAAACCTGCAGAGTTATAAATGACAGCTATCGTCCAAAAATATACTGAAGTAAGGCTGCCAAGAGGACTTGAAAGCGGGGCAGAATTGCAAGAAACTGATTTCAGGAGGTAGACTGGAATTGCAGTTAAAGCATAGGAAAAGAGGCAGAACGTCCACAATGATGCACTTGGCCAAAAAGGGCGTATGCGTTTTTTCCTGAATATATTCAGGAAAAAACGCATACGCACTTTTTGGCCAACCAAGCAAGCTTGCAAAGGAAATCTGCACTACAATGAAGTCTCACTTCCCCCTGGTCAAAAGGGCCATCTGAAAAAAGTGTAAAATCCAGAAGGCAGGACAGGCCATGGAGAACTGGGAGCCTTGTTATGCTGATGGGCGGGATTTAAATTGCCAACAGCCACTCGGGAGAAGTGTATGGTGTTTCCTGAAACATCTAAAAAACAAAGCAACAGAGCCTAGGGCACTTCCACTTATGGTCCTATAGCTTAGGGAAATTAAAATCAAAAAGACACAGCCACCCCAAAGTTTGGGACGGCTCTGTTTACAAGAACCTCGTTTACGGTACAAGTTCAATATCGCAGAAAGTGAGTAATGGATAAAGAAGTTGTGGTACTTACGTACAATGCAATATCACTCAGCAATGAAATCTATGTCATCAGGCCCGTAGCAGCATAATGAGTGGATTCAGGTATGATGATTCTAACTGAAATAAGTCACACAGAAAAATAAACATCATAAGATATCACTAATACACGGAATGTAAACTTGGCTACACAGGAAGTGAATTACAAAACAGAACAGGGTCTCAAATTTAGAAAACCAACTTATGCTTGCTAAGGGGAAAGGTGAGTTGGAGTGCTGCCTAAAACCAGAGATTGAAATGAACACAGATAAAGTTCCTTAAGCCAAATATAGAATAGACAAGAGCTACTCCTTGCTCAATGAAATGGACTCAACACCCCATATTAAACGCCTAAGAATGTACCTGACTAGTAAGTATCTTAAAACCTATGGATTGCTATGTCTCCGAAAGAGAATCAAGCATGTGTACAGGGGCATAAACGCAGCAGTGATAGGATTGGAGAGATTCGGTGAGCAAATGAAGACCCTTTGAAGTCATATTGCATGGTACCCATTCCACGGGTCTCAACTCTCCAGGTTTAAGGGATTCTTCCTTCAGCTAAAACATGCATGTGGAACCCAGAGTATGATCCACTGTGCGATTGGGAGACGTGTTCAAATATGTCTCAGTTCTCGTCCCCTGGTACTCGGGTGCAACATTCCAGACGCTTTACTAACACTCTCCCGACTTGGAGAGTCAGTGCCTTTAACCTCCTGTTTGGCCCAGTTTGCAATTTTTGTGGAAGATGAACAGGAATAGGGAGAACCAATGAGAGACCAGCTGGAGGTGTCTGGACGGGCAAATTTAACTCTCATTTCCCACCAGGAAGAGGAATTAACCAAAGGCTCAGCGTGCCGTGCCGGAACCAGATTAGGGCCTGAAGCAATCCTGCGGTGTTGCGGCCAGGTCACAAGAAAGCGAGTTGAAGAAAGGAGCTCAGGGGCACTGTAATTCACAAACCTGCAGAGTTATAAATGACAGCTATCGTCCAAAAATATACTGAAGTAAGGCTGCCAAGAGGACCTGAAAGTCGGGCAGAATTGCAGAAAACCGATTTCAGGAGGTAGACTGGAATTGCATTTAAAGCATAGGAAAAGAGGCAGAACGTCCACAATGATGCACTTGACCAAAAAGGGCGTATGCGTTTTTTCCTGAATATATTCAGGAAAAAACGCATACGCCCTTTTTGGCCAACCAAGCAAGCTTGCAAAGGAAATCTGCACTACAATGAAGTCTCACTTCCCCCTGGTCAAAAGGGCCATCTGAAAAAAGTGTAAAATCCAGAAAGGCAGGACAGGCCATGGAGAACTGGGAGCCTTGTTATGCTGATGGGCGGGATGTAAATTGCCAACAGCCACTCGGGAGAAGTGTATGGTGTTTCCTGAAACATCTAAAAAACAAAGCAACAGAGCCTAGGGCACTTCCACTTAAGGTCCTATAGATTAGGGAAATTAAAATCAAAAAGACACAGCCACCCCAAAGTTTGGGACGGCTCTGTATACAAGAACCTCGTTTACGGTACAAGTTCAATATCGCAGAAAGTGAGTAATGGATAAAGAAGTTGTGGTACTTACGTACAATGCAATATCACTCAGCAATGAAATCTATGTCATCAGGCCCGTAGCAGCATAATGAGTGGATTCAGGTATGATGATTCTAACTGAAATAAGTCACACAGAAAAAGAAATATCATAAGATATCACTAATACACGGAATGTAAACTTGGCTACACAGGAAGTGAATTACAAAACAGAACAGGGTCTCAAATTTAGAAAACCAACTTATGCTTGCTAAGGGGAAAGGTGAGTTGGGGTGCTGCCTAAAACCAGAGATTGAAAGGAACACAGATAAAGTACCTTAAGCCAAATATAGAATAGACAAGAGCTACTCCTTGCTCAACGAAATGGACTCAACACCCCATATTAAACGCCTAAGAATGTACCTGACTAGTAAGTATCTTAAAACCTATGGATTGCTATGTCTCCGAAAGAGAATCAAGCGTGTGTACAGGGGCATAAACGCAGCAGTGATAGGATTGGAGAGGTTCGGTGAGCAAATGAAGACCCTTTGAAGTCATATTGCATGGTACCCATTCCACGGGTCTCAACTCTCCAGGTTTAAGGGATTCTTCCTTCAGCTAAAACATGCATGTGGAACCCAGAGTATGATCCACTGTGCGATCGGGAGACGTGTTCAAATATGTCTCAGTTCTCGTCCCCTGGTACTCAGGTGCAACATTCCAGACGCTTTACTAACACTCTCCCGACTTGGAGAGTCAGTGCCTTTAACCTCCTGTTTGGCCCAGTTTGCAATTTCTGCGGAAGATGAACAGGAATAGGGAGAACCAATGAGAGACTAGCTGGAGGTGTCTGGACGGGCAAATTTAACTCTCATTTCCCACCAGGAAGAGGAATTAACCAAAGGCTCAGCGTGCCGTGCCGGAACCAGATTAGGGCCTGAAGCAATCCTGCGGTGTTGCGACCAGCTCACAAGAAAGCGAGTTGAAGAAAGGAGCTCAGGGGCACTGTAATTCACAAACCTGCAGAGTTACAAATGACAGCTATCGTCCAAAAATATACTGAAGTAAGGCTGCCAAGAGGACTTGAAAGCAGGGCAGAATTGCAGGAAACCGATTTCAGGAGGTAGACTGGAATTGCAGTTAAAGCATAGGAAAAGAGGCAGAACGTCCACAATGATGCACTTGGCCAAAAAGGGCGTATGCGTTTTTTCCTGAATATATTCAGGAAAAAACGCATACGCCCTTTTTGGCCAACCAAGCAAGCTTGCAAAGGAAATCTGCACTACAATGAAGTCTCACTTCCCCCCGGTCAAAAGGGCCATCTGAAAAAAGTGTAAAATCCAGAAGGCAGGACAGGCCATGGAGAACTGGGAGCCTTGTTATGCTGATGGGCGGGATGTAAATTGCCAACAGCCACTCGGGAGAAGTGTATAGTGTTTCCTGAAACATCTAAAAAACAAAGCAACAGAGCCTAGGGCACTTCCACTTATGGTCCTATAGCTTAGGGAAATTAAAATCAAAAAGACACAGCCACCCCAAAGTTTGGGACGGCTCTGTTTACAAGAACCTCGATTACGGTACAAGTTCAATATCGCAGAAAGTGAGTAATGGATAAAGAAGTTGTGGTACTTACGTACAATGCAATATCACTCAGCAATGAAATCTATGTCATCAGGCCCGTAGCAGCATAATGAGTGGATTCAGGTATGATGATTCTAACTGAAATAAGTCACACAGAAAAAGAAACATCATAAGATATCACTAATACACGGAATGTAAACTTGGCTACACAGGAAGTGAATTACAAAACAGAACAGGGTCTCAAATTTAGAAAACCAACTTATGCTTGCTAAGGGGAAAGGTGAGTTGGGGTGCTGCCTAAAACCAGAGATTGAAATGAACACAGATAAAGTTCCTTAAGCCAAATATAGAATAGACAAGAGCTACTCCTTGCTCAACGAAATGGACTCAACACCCCATATTAAACGCCTAAGAATGTACCTGACTAGTAAGTATCTTAAAACCTATGGATTGCTATGTCTCCGAAAGAGAATCAAGCGTGTGTACAGGGGCATAAACGCAGCAGTGATAGGATTGGAGAGGTTCGGTGAGCAAATGAAGACCCTTTGAAGTCATATTGCATGGTACCCATTCCACGGGTCTCAACTCTCCAGGTTTAAGGGATTCTTCCTTCAGCTAAAACATGCATGTGGAACCCAGAGTATGATCCACTGTGCGATCGGGAGACGTGTTCAAATATGTCTCAGTTCTCGTCCCCTGGTACTCGGGTGCAACATTCCAGACGCTTTACTAACACTCTCCCGACTTGGAGAGTCAGTGCCTTTAACCTCCTGTTTGGCCCAGTTTGCAATTTCTGCGGAAGATGAACAGGAATAGGGAGAACCAATGAGAGACTAGCTGGAGGTGTCTGGACGGGCAAATTTAACTCTCATTTCCCACCAGGAAGAGGAATTAACCAAAGGCTCAGCGTGCCGTGCCGGAACCAGATTAGGGCCTGAAGCAATCCTGCGGTGTTGCGACCAGCTCACAAGAAAGCGAGTTGAAGAAAGGAGCTCAGGGGCACTGTAATTCACAAACCTGCAGAGTTACAAATGACAGCTATCGTCCAAAAATATACTGAAGTAAGGCTGCCAAGAGGACTTGAAAGCGGGGCAGAATTGCAGGAAACCGATTTCAGGAGGTAGACTGGAATTGCAGTTAAAGCATAGGAAAAGAGGCAGAACGTCCACAATGATGCACTTGGCCAAAAAGGGCATATGCGTTTTTTCCTGAATATATTCAGGAAAAAACGCATACGCCCTTTTTGGCCAACCAAGCAAGCTTGCAAAGGAAATCTGCACTACAATGAAGTCTCACTTCCCCCCGGTCAAAAGGGCCATCTGAAAAAAGTGTAAAATCCAGAAGGCAGGACAGGCCATGGAGAACTGGGAGCCTTGTTATGCTGATGGGCGGGATGTAAATTGCCAACAGCCACTCGGGAGAAGTGTATAGTGTTTCCTGAAACATCTAAAAACCAAAGCAACAGAGCCTAGGGCACTTCCACTTATGGTCCTATAGCTTAGGGAAATTAAAATCAAAAAGACACAGCCACCCCAAAGTTTGGGACGGCTCTGTTTACAAGAACCTCGTTTACGGTACAAGTTCAATATCGCAGAAAGTGAGTAATGGATAAAGAAGTTGTGGTACTTACGTACAATGCAATATCACTCAGCAATGAAATCTATGTCATCAGGCCTGTAGCAGCATAATGAGGGGATTCAGGTATGATGATTCTAACTGAAATAAGTCACACAGAAAAAGAAACATCATAAGATATCACTAATACACGGAATGTAAACTTGGCTACACAGGAACTGAATTACAAAACAGAACAGGATCTCAAATTTAGAAAACCAACTTATGCTTGCTAAGGGGAAAGGTGAATTGGGGTGCTGCCTAAAACCAGAGATTGAAATGAGCACAGATAAAGTTCCTTAAGCCAAATATGTAATAGACAAGAGCTACACCTTGCTCAACGAAATGGACTCAACACCTCATATTAAATGCCTAAGAATGTACCTGACTAGAAAGTATCTTAAAACCTATGGATTGCTGTGTCTCCGAAAGAGAATCAAGCGTGTGTACAGGGGCATAAACGCAGCAGTGACAGGATTGGAGAGGTTCAGTGAGCAAATGAAGACCCTTTGAAGTCATATTGCATGGTACCCATTCCACGGGTCTCAACTCTCCAGGTTTAAGGGATTCTTCCTTCAGCTAAAACATGCATGTGGAACCCAGAGTATGATGAACCATTTGATCAGGAGACGTGTTCAAATATGTCTCAGTTCTCGTCCCCTGGTACTCGGGTGCAACATTCCAGACGCTTTATTAACAGTCTCCCGACTTGGAGAGTCAGTGCCTTTAAACTCCTGTTTGGCCCAGTTTGCAATTTCTGCGGAAGATGAACAGGAATAGGGAGAACCAATGAGAGACTAGCTGGAGGTGTCTGGACGGGCAAATTTAACTCTCATTTCCCACCAGGAAGAGGAATTAACCAAAGGCTCAGCGTGCCGTGCCGGAACCAGATTAGGGCCTGAAGCAATCCTGCGGTGTTGCGGCCAGCTCACAAGAAAGCGAGTTGAAGAAAGGAGCTCAGGGGCACTGTAATTCACAAACCTGCAGAGTTATAAATGACAGCTATCGTGCAAAAATATACTGAAGTAAGGCTGCCAAGAGGACTTGAAAGCGGGGCAGAATTGCAAGAAACCGATTTCAGGAGGTAGACTGGAATTGCAGTTAAAGCATAGGAAAAGAGGCAGAATGTCCACAATGATGCACTTGGCCAAAAAGGGCGTATGCGTTTTTTCCTGAATATATTCAGGAAAAAACGCATACGCACTTTTTGGCCAACCAAGCAAGCTTGCAAAGGAAATCTGCACTACAATGAAGTCTCACTTCCCCCTGGTCAAAAGGGCCATCTGAAAAAAGTGTAAAATCTAGAAGGCAGGACAGGCCATGGAGAACTGGGAGCCTTGTTATGCTGATGGGCGGGATGTAAATTGCCAAGAGCCACTCGGGAGAAGTGTATGGTGTTTCCTGAAACATCTAAAAAACAAAGCAACAGAGCCTAGGGCACTTCCACTTATGGTCCTATAGCTTAGGGAAATTAAAATCAAAAAGACACAGCCACCCCAAAGTTTGGGACGGCTCTGTTTACAAGAACCTCGTTTACGGTACAAGTTCAATATCGCAGAAAGTGAGTAATGGATAAAGAAGTTGTGGTACTTACGTACAATGCAATATCACTCAGCAATGAAATCTATGTCATCAGGCCCGTAGCAGCATAATGAGTGGATTCAGGTATGATGATTCTAACTGAAATAAGTCACACAGAAAAATAAACATCATAAGATATCACTAATACACGGAATGTAAACTTGGCTACACAGGAAGTGAATTACAAAACAGAACAGGGTCTCAAATTTAGAAAACCAACTTATGCTTGCTAAGGGGAAAGGTGAGTTGGAGTGCTGCCTAAAACCAGAGATTGAAATGAACACAGATAAAGTTCCTTAAGCCAAATATAGAATAGACAAGAGCTACTCCTTGCTCAATGAAATGGACTCAACACCCCATATTAAACGCCTAAGAATGTACCTGACTAGTAAGTATCTTAAAACCTATGGATTGCTATGTCTCCGAAAGAGAATCAAGCGTGTGTACAGGGGCATAAACGCAGCAGTGATAGGATTGGAGAGGTTCGGTGAGCAAATGAAGACCCTTTGAAGTCATATTGCATGGTACCCATTCCACGGGTCTCAACTCTCCAGGTTTAAGGGATTCTTCCTTCAGCTAAAACATGCATGTGGAACCCAGAGTATGATCCACTGTGCGATCGGGAGACGTGTTCAAATATGTCTCAGTTCTCGTCCCCTGGTACTCAGGTGCAACATTCCAGACGCTTTACTAACACTCTCCCGACTTGGAGAGTCAGTGCCTTTAACCTCCTGTTTGGCCCAGTTTGCAATTTCTGCGGAAGATGAACAGGAATAGGGAGAACCAATGAGAGACTAGCTGGAGGTGTCTGGACGGGCAAATTTAACTCTCATTTCCCACCAGGAAGAGGAATTAACCAAAGGCTCAGCGTGCCGTGCCGGAACCAGATTAGGGCCTGAAGCAATCCTGCGGTGTTGCGACCAGCTCACAAGAAAGCGAGTTGAAGAAAGGAGCTCAGGGGCACTGTAATTCACAAACCTGCAGAGTTACAAATGACAGCTATCGTCCAAAAATATACTGAAGTAAGGCTGCCAAGAGGACTTGAAAGCAGGGCAGAATTGCAGGAAACCGATTTCAGGAGGTAGACTGGAATTGCAGTTAAAGCATAGGAAAAGAGGCAGAACGTCCACAATGATGCACTTGGCCAAAAAGGGCGTATGCGTTTTTTCCTGAATATATTCAGGAAAAAACGCATACGCCCTTTTTGGCCAACCAAGCAAGCTTGCAAAGGAAATCTGCACTACAATGAAGTCTCACTTCCCCCCGGTCAAAAGGGCCATCTGAAAAAAGTGTAAAATCCAGAAGGCAGGACAGGCCATGGAGAACTGGGAGCCTTGTTATGCTGATGGGCGGGATGTAAATTGCCAACAGCCACTCGGGAGAAGTGTATAGTGTTTCCTGAAACATCTAAAAAACAAAGCAACAGAGCCTAGGGCACTTCCACTTATGGTCCTATAGCTTAGGGAAATTAAAATCAAAAAGACACAGCCACCCCAAAGTTTGGGACGGCTCTGTTTACAAGAACCTCGATTACGGTACAAGTTCAATATCGCAGAAAGTGAGTAATGGATAAAGAAGTTGTGGTACTTACGTACAATGCAATATCACTCAGCAATGAAATCTATGTCATCAGGCCCGTAGCAGCATAATGAGTGGATTCAGGTATGATGATTCTAACTGAAATAAGTCACACAGAAAAAGAAACATCATAAGATATCACTAATACACGGAATGTAAACTTGGCTACACAGGAAGTGAATTACAAAACAGAACAGGGTCTCAAATTTAGAAAACCAACTTATGCTTGCTAAGGGGAAAGGTGAGTTGGGGTGCTGCCTAAAACCAGAGATTGAAATGAACACAGATAAAGTTCCTTAAGCCAAATATAGAATAGACAAGAGCTACTCCTTGCTCAACGAAATGGACTCAACACCCCATATTAAACGCCTAAGAATGTACCTGACTAGTAAGTATCTTAAAACCTATGGATTGCTATGTCTCCGAAAGAGAATCAAGCGTGTGTACAGGGGCATAAACGCAGCAGTGATAGGATTGGAGAGGTTCGGTGAGCAAATGAAGACCCTTTGAAGTCATATTGCATGGTACCCATTCCACGGGTCTCAACTCTCCAGGTTTAAGGGATTCTTCCTTCAGCTAAAACATGCATGTGGAACCCAGAGTATGATCCACTGTGCGATCGGGAGACGTGTTCAAATATGTCTCAGTTCTCGTCCCCTGGTACTCGGGTGCAACATTCCAGACGCTTTACTAACACTCTCCCGACTTGGAGAGTCAGTGCCTTTAACCTCCTGTTTGGCCCAGTTTGCAATTTCTGCGGAAGATGAACAGGAATAGGGAGAACCAATGAGAGACTAGCTGGAGGTGTCTGGACGGGCAAATTTAACTCTCATTTCCCACCAGGAAGAGGAATTAACCAAAGGCTCAGCGTGCCGTGCCGGAACCAGATTAGGGCCTGAAGCAATCCTGCGGTGTTGCGACCAGCTCACAAGAAAGCGAGTTGAAGAAAGGAGCTCAGGGGCACTGTAATTCACAAACCTGCAGAGTTACAAATGACAGCTATCGTCCAAAAATATACTGAAGTAAGGCTGCCAAGAGGACTTGAAAGCGGGGCAGAATTGCAGGAAACCGATTTCAGGAGGTAGACTGGAATTGCAGTTAAAGCATAGGAAAAGAGGCAGAACGTCCACAATGATGCACTTGGCCAAAAAGGGCATATGCGTTTTTTCCTGAATATATTCAGGAAAAAACGCATACGCCCTTTTTGGCCAACCAAGCAAGCTTGCAAAGGAAATCTGCACTACAATGAAGTCTCACTTCCCCCCGGTCAAAAGGGCCATCTGAAAAAAGTGTAAAATCCAGAAGGCAGGACAGGCCATGGAGAACTGGGAGCCTTGTTATGCTGATGGGCGGGATGTAAATTGCCAACAGCCACTCGGGAGAAGTGTATAGTGTTTCCTGAAACATCTAAAAACCAAAGCAACAGAGCCTAGGGCACTTCCACTTATGGTCCTATAGCTTAGGGAAATTAAAATCAAAAAGACACAGCCACCCCAAAGTTTGGGACGGCTCTGTTTACAAGAACCTCGTTTACGGTACAAGTTCAATATCGCAGAAAGTGAGTAATGGATAAAGAAGTTGTGGTACTTACGTACAATGCAATATCACTCAGCAATGAAATCTATGTCATCAGGCCTGTAGCAGCATAATGAGGGGATTCAGGTATGATGATTCTAACTGAAATAAGTCACACAGAAAAAGAAACATCATAAGATATCACTAATACACGGAATGTAAACTTGGCTACACAGGAACTGAATTACAAAACAGAACAGGATCTCAAATTTAGAAAACCAACTTATGCTTGCTAAGGGGAAAGGTGAATTGGGGTGCTGCCTAAAACCAGAGATTGAAATGAGCACAGATAAAGTTCCTTAAGCCAAATATGTAATAGACAAGAGCTACACCTTGCTCAACGAAATGGACTCAACACCTCATATTAAATGCCTAAGAATGTACCTGACTAGAAAGTATCTTAAAACCTATGGATTGCTGTGTCTCCGAAAGAGAATCAAGCGTGTGTACAGGGGCATAAACGCAGCAGTGACAGGATTGGAGAGGTTCAGTGAGCAAATGAAGACCCTTTGAAGTCATATTGCATGGTACCCATTCCACGGGTCTCAACTCTCCAGGTTTAAGGGATTCTTCCTTCAGCTAAAACATGCATGTGGAACCCAGAGTATGATGAACCGTTTGATCAGGAGACGTGTTCAAATATGTCTCAGTTCTCGTCCCCTGGTACTCGGGTGCAACATTCCAGACGCTTTATTAACAGTCTCCCGACTTGGAGAGTCAGTGCCTTTAAACTCCTGTTTGGCCCAGTTTGCAATTTCTGCGGAAGATGAACAGGAATAGGGAGAACCAATGAGAGACTAGCTGGAGGTGTCTGGACGGGCAAATTTAACTCTCATTTCCCACCAGGAAGAGGAATTAACCAAAGGCTCAGCGTGCCGTGCCGGAACCAGATTAGGGCCTGAAGCAATCCTGCGGTGTTGCGGCCAGCTCACAAGAAAGCGAGTTGAAGAAAGGAGCTCAGGGGCACTGTAATTCACAAACCTGCAGAGTTATAAATGACAGCTATCGTGCAAAAATATACTGAAGTAAGGCTGCCAAGAGGACTTGAAAGCGGGGCAGAATTGCAAGAAACCGATTTCAGGAGGTAGACTGGAATTGCAGTTAAAGCATAGGAAAAGAGGCAGAATGTCCACAATGATGCACTTGGCCAAAAAGGGCGTATGCGTTTTTTCCTGAATATATTCAGGAAAAAACGCATACGCACTTTTTGGCCAACCAAGCAAGCTTGCAAAGGAAATCTGCACTACAATGAAGTCTCACTTCCCCCTGGTCAAAAGGGCCATCTGAAAAAAGTGTAAAATCTAGAAGGCAGGACAGGCCATGGAGAACTGGGAGCCTTGTTATGCTGATGGGCGGGATGTAAATTGCCAAGAGCCACTCGGGAGAAGTGTATGGTGTTTCCTGAAACATCTAAAAAACAAAGCAACAGAGCCTAGGGCACTTCCACTTATGGTCCTATAGCTTAGGGAAATTAAAATCAAAAAGACACAGCCACCCCAAAGTTTGGGACGGCTCTGTTTACAAGAACCTCGTTTACGGTACAAGTTCAATATCGCAGAAAGTGAGTAATGGATAAAGAAGTTGTGGTACTTACGTACAATGCAATATCACTCAGCAATGAAATCTATGTCATCAGGCCCGTAGCAGCATAATGAGTGGATTCAGGTATGATGATTCTAACTGAAATAAGTCACACAAAAAAGAAACATCATAATATATCACTAATACACGGAATGTAAACTTGGCTACACAGGAACTGAATGACAAAACAGAACAGGGTCTCAAATTTAGAAAACCAACTTATGCTTGCTAAGGGGAAAGGTGAGTTGGGGTGCTGCCTAAAACCAGAGATTGTAATGAACACAGATAAAGTTCCTTAAGCCAAATATGGAATAGACAAGAGCTACTCCTTGCTCAACGAAATGGACTCAACACCCCATATTAAACGCCTAAGAATGTACCTGACTAGTAAGTATCTTAAAACCTATGGATTGCTATGTCTCCGAAAGAGAATCAAGCGTGTGTACAGGGGCATAAACACAGCAGTGATAGGACTGGAGAGGTTCGGTGAGCAAATGAAGACCCTTTGAAGTCATATTGCATGGTACCCATTCCACGGGTCTCAACTCTCCAGGTTTAAGGGATTCTTCCTTCAGCTAAACATGCATGTGGAACCCAGAGTATGATCAACCGTGTGATCTGGAGACGTGTTCAAATATGTCTCAGTTCTCGTCCCCTGGTACTCGGGTGCAACATTCCAGACGCTTTACTAACACTCTCCCGACTTGGAGAGTCAGTGCCTTTAACCTCCTGTTTGGCCCAGTTTGCAATTTCTGCGGAAGATGAACAGGAATAGGGAGAACCAATGAGAGACTAGCTGGAGGTGTCTGGACGGGCAAATTTAACTCTCATTTCCCACCAGGAAGAGGAATTAACCAAAGGCTCAGCGTGCCGTGCCGGAACCAGATTAGCGCCTGAAGCAATCCTGCGGTGTTGCGGCCAGCACACAAGAAAGCGAGTTGAAGAAAGGAGCTCAGGGGCACTGTAATTCACAATCCTGCAGAGTTATAAATGACAGCTATCGTCCAAAAATATACTGAAGTAAGGCTGCCAAGAGGACTTGAAAGCGGGGCAGAATTGCAGGAAACCGATTTCAGGAGGTAGACTGGAATTGCAGTTAAAGCATAGGAAAAGAGGCAGAACGTCCACAATGATGCACTTGGCCAAAAAGGGCGTATGCGTTTTTTCCTGAATATATTCAGGAAAAAACGCATACGCCCTTTTTGACCAACCAAGCAAGCTTGCAAAGGAAATCTGCACTACAATGAAGTCTCACTTCCCCCCGGTCAAAAGGGCCATCTGAAAAAAGTGTAAAATCCAGAAAGGCAGGACAGGCCATGGAGAACTGGGAGCCTTGTTATGCTGATGGGCGGGATGTAAATTGCCAACAGCCACTCAGGAGAAGTGTATGGTGTTTCCTGAAACATCTAAAAAACAAAGCAACAGAGCCTAGGGCACTTCCACTTAAGGTCTATTAGATTAGGGAAATTAAAATCAAAAAGACACAGCCACCCCAAAGTTTGGGACGGCTCTGTTTACAAGAACCTCGTTTACAGTACAAGTTCAATATTGCAGAAAGTGAGTAATGGATAAAGAAGTTGTGGTACTTACGTACAATGCAATATCACTCAGCAATGAAATCTATGTCATCAGGCCCGTAGCAGCATAATGAGTGGATTCAGGTATGATGATTCTAACTGAAATAAGTCACACAGAAAAAGAAACATCATAAGATATCACTAATACACGGAATGTAAACTTGGCTACACTGGAACTGAAATACAAAACAGAACAGGGTCTCAAATTTAGAAAACCAACTTATGCTTGCTAAGGGGAAATGTGAGTTGGCGTGTTGCATAAAACCAGAGATTGAAATGAGCACAGATAAAGTTCCTTAAGCCAAATATGTAATAGATAAGAGCTACTCCTTGCTCAACGAAATGGGCTCAACACCCCATATTAAAAGCCTAACAATGTACCTGACTAGTAAGTATCTTAAAACCTATGGATTGCTATGTCTCCGAAAGAGGATCAAGCGTGTGTACAGGGGCATAAACGCAGCAGTGATAGGATTGGAGAGGTTCGGTGAGCAAATGAAGACCCTTTGAAATCATATTGCATGGTACCCATTCCAAGGGTCTCAACTCTCCAGGTTTAAGGGATTCTTCCTTCAGCTAAAACATGCATGTGGAACCCAGAATATGATCCACCGTGTGATCGGGAGATGTGTTCAAATATGTCTCAGTTTTCGACCCCTGGTACTCGGGTGCAACATTCCAGACGCTTAAATAACACTCTCCCGACTTGGAGAGTCAGTGCCTTTAACCTCCTGTTTGGCCCAGTTTGCAATTTCTGTGGAAGATGAACAGGAATAGGGAGAACCAATGAGAGACTAGCTGGAGGTGTCTGGACGGGCAAATTTAACTCTCATTTCCCACCAGGAAGAGGAATTAACCAAAGGCTCAGCGTGCCATGCCGGAACCAGATTAGGGCCTGAAGCAATCCTGCGGTGTTGCGGCCAGCTCACAAGAAAGCGAGTTGAAGAAAGGAGCTCAGGGGCACTGTAATTCACAAACCTGCAGAGTTATAAATGACAGCTATCGTCCAAAAATATACTGAAGTAAGGCTGCCAAGAGGACTTGAAAGCGGGGCAGAATTGCAAGAAACCGATTTCAGGAGGTAGACTGGAATTGCAGTTAAAGCATAGGAAAAGAGGCAGAACGTCCACAATGATGCACTTGGCCAAAAAGGGCGTATGCGTTTTTTCCTGAATATATTCAGGAAAAAACGCATACGCCCTTTTTGGCCAACCAAGCAAGCTTGCAAAGGAAATCTGCACTACAATGAAGTCTCACTTCCCCCCGGTCAAAAGGGCCATCTGAAAAAAGTGTAAAATCCAGAAGGCAGGACAGGCCATGGAGAACTGGGAGCCTTGTTATGCTGATGGGCGGGATGTAAATTGCCAACAGCCACTCGGGAGAAGTGTATGGTGTTTCCTGAAACATCTAAAAAACAAAGCAACAGAGCCTAGGGCACTTCCACTTATGGTCCTATAGCTTAGGGAAATTAAAATCAAAAAGACACAGCCACCCCAAAGTTTGGGACGGCTCTGTTTACAAGAACCTCATTTACGGTACAAGCTCAATATCGCAGAAAGTGAGTAATGGATAAACAAGTTGTGGTACTTACGTACAATGCAATATCACTCAGCAATGAAATCTATGTCATCAGGCCCGTAGCAGCATAATGAGTGGATTCAGGTATGATGATTCTAACTGAAATAAGTCACACAGGAAAAGAAACATCATAAGATATCACTAATACACGGAATGTAAACTTGGCTACACAGGAACTGAATGACAAAACAGAACAGGGTCTCAAATTTAGAAAACCAACTTATGCTTGCTAAGGGGAAAGGTGAGTTGGGGTGCTGCCTAAAACCAGAGATTGTAATGAACACAGATAAAGTTCCTTAAGCCAAATATGGAATAGACAAGAGCTACTCCTTGCTCAACGAAATGGACTCAACACCCCATATTAAACGCCTAAGAATGTACCTGACTAGTAAGTATCTTAAAACCTATGGATTGCTATGTCTCCGAAAGAGGATCAAGCGTGTGTACAGGGGCATAAACGCAGCAGTGATAGGATTGGAGAGGTTCGGTGAGCAAATGAAGACCCTTTGAAATCATATTGCATGGTACCCATTCCAAGGGTCTCAACTCTCCAGGTTTAAGGGATTCTTCCTTCAGCTAAAACATGCATGTGGAACCCAGAATATGATCCACCGTGTGATCGGGAGACGTGTTCAAATATGTCTCAGTTTTCGACCCCTGGTACTCGGGTGCAACATTCCAGACGCTTAAATAACACTCTTCCGACTTGGAGAGTCAGTGCCTTTAACCTCCTGTTTGGCCCAGTTTGCAATTTCTGTGGAAGATGAACAGGAATAGGGAGAACCAATGAGAGACCAGCTGAAGGTGTCTGGACGGGCAAATTTAACTCTCATTTCCCACCAGGAAGAGGAATTAACCAAAGGCTCAGCGTGCCGTGCCGGAACCAGATTAGGGCCTGAAGCAATCCTGCGGTGTTGCGGCCAGCTCACAAGAAAGCGAGTTGAAGAAAGGAGCTCAGGGGCACTGTAATTCACAAACCTGCAGACTTATAAATGACAGCTATCGTCCAAAAATATACTGAAGTAAGGCTGCCAAGAGGACTTGAAAGCGGGGCAGAATTGCAGGAAACCGATTTCAGGAGGTAGACTGGAATTGCATTTAAAGCATAGGAAAAGAGGCAGAACGTCCACAATGATGCACTTGGCCAAAAAGGGCGTATGCGTTTCTTCCTCAGGAAAAAACGCATACGCCCGTTTTGGCCAACCAAGCAAGCTTGCAAAGGAAATCTGCACCACAATGAAGTCTCACTTCCCCCCGGTCAAAAGGGCCATCTGAAAAAAGTGTAAAATCCAGAAAGGCAGGACAGGCCATGGAGAACTGGGAGCCTTGTTATGCTGATGGGCGGGATGTAAATTGTCAACAGCCACTCGGGAGAAGTGTATGGTGTTTCCTGAAACATCTAAAAAACAAAGCAACAGAGCCTAGGGCACTTCCACTTAAGGTCTATTAGATTAGGGAAATTAAAATCAAAAAGACACAGCCACCCCAAAGTTTGGGACGGCTCTGTTTACAAGAACCTCGTTTACGGTACAAGTTCAATATTGCAGAAAGTGAGTAATGGATAAAGAAGTTGTGGTACTTACGTACAATGCAATATCACTCAGCAATGAAATCTATGTCATCAGGCCCGTAGCAGCATAATGAGTGGATTCAGGTATGATGATTCTAACTGAAATAAGTCACACAGAAAAAGAAACATCATAAGATATCACTAATACACGGAATGTAAACTTGGCTACACTGGAACTGAAATACAAAACAGAACAGGGTCTCAAATTTAGAAAACCAACTTATGCTTGCTAAGGGGAAATGTGAGTTGGCGTGTTGCATAAAACCAGAGATTGAAATGAGCACAGATAAATTTCCTAAAGCCAAATATGTAATAGATAAGAGCTACTCCTTGCTCAACGAAATGGGCTCAACACCCCATATTAAAAGCCTAACAATGCACCTGACTAGTAAGTATCTTAAAACCTATGGATTGCTATGTCTCTGAAAGAGAATCAAGCGTGTGTACAGGGGCATAAACGCAGCAGTGATAGGATTGGAGAGGTTCGGTGAGCAAATGAAGACCCTTTGAAATCATATTGCATGGTACCCATTCCAAGGGTCTCAACTCTCCAGGTTTAAGGGATTCTTCCTTCAGCTAAAACATGCATGTGGAACCCAGAATATGATCCACCGTGTGATCGGGAGACGTGTTCAAATATGTCTCAGTTTTCGACCCCTGGTACTCGGGTGCAACATTCCAGACGCTTAAATAACACTCTCCCGACTTGGAGAGTCAGTGCCTTTAACCTCCTGTTTGGCCCAGTTTGCAATTTCTGTGGAAGATATACAGGAATAGGGAGAACCAATAAGAGACTAGCTGGAGGTGTCTGGACGGGCAAATTTAACTCTCATTTCCCACCAGGAAGAGGAATTAACCAAAGGCTCAGCGTGCTGTGCCGGAACCAGCTTAGGGCCTGAAGCAATCCTGCGGTGTTGCGGCCAGCTCACAAGAAAGCGAGTTGAAGAAAGGAGCTCAGGGGCACTGTAATTCACAAACCTGCAGAGTTATAAATGACAGCTATCGTCCAAAAATATACTGAAGTAAGGCTGCCAAGAGGACTTGAAAGCGGGGCAGAATTGCAAGAAACCGATTTCAGGAGGTAGACTGGAATTGCAGTTAAAGCATAGGAAAAGAGGCAGAACGTCCACAATGATGCACTTGGCCAAAAAGGGCGTATGCGTTTTTTCCTGAATATATTCAGGAAAAAAAGCATACGTCCTTTTTGGCCAACCAAGCAAACTTGCAAAGGAAATCTGCACTACAATGAAGTCTCACTTCCCCCCGGTCAAAAGGGCCATCTGAAAAAAGTGTAAAATCCAGAAAGGCAGAACAGGCCATGCAGAACTGGGAGCCTTGTTATGCTGATGGGCGGGATGTAAATTGCCAACAGCCACTCGGGAGAAGTGTATGGTGTTTCCTGAAACATCTAAAAAACAAAGCAACAGAGCCTAGGGCACTTCCACTTATGGTCCTATAGCTTAGGGAAATTAAAATCAAAAAGACACAGCCACCCCAAAGTTTGGGACGGCTCTGTTTACAAGAACCTCGTTTACGTTACAAGTTCAATATCGCAGAATGTGAGTAATGGATAAAGAAGTTGTGGTACTTACGTACAATGCAATATCACTCAGCAATGAAATCTATGTCATCAGGCCCGTAGCAGCATAATGAGGGGATTCAGGTATGATGATTCTAACTGAAATAAGTCACACAGAAAAAAAAACATCACAAGATACCACTAATACACGGAATGTAAACTTGGCTACACAGGAACTGAATTACAAAACAGAACAGGGTCTCAAATTTAGAAAACAAACTTATGCTTGCTAAGCGTAAAGGTGAGTTGGGGTGCTGCCTAAAACCAGAGATTGAAATGAACACAGATAAAGTTCCTTAAGCCAAATATAGAATAGACAAGAACTACTCCTTGCTCAACGAAATGGACTCAACACCCCATATTAAACGCCTAAGAATGTACCTGACTAGTAAGTATCTTAAAACCTATGGATTGCTATGTCTCCGAAAGAGAATCAAGCGGGTGTACAGGGGCATAAACGCAGCAGTGATAGGATTGGAGAGGTTCGGTGAGCAAATGAAGACCCTTTGAAGTCATATTGCATGGTACCCATTCCACGGGTCTCAACTCTCCAGGTTTAAGGGATTCTTCCTTCAGCTAAAACATGCATGTGGAACCCAGAGTATGATCCACTGTGCGATCGGGAGACGTGTTCAAATATGTCTCAGTTGTCGTCCCCTGGTACTCGGGTGCAACATTCCAGACGCTTTACTAACACTCTCCCGACTTGGAGAGTCAGTGCCTTTAACCTCCTGTTTGGCCCAGTTTGCAATTTCTGCGGAAGATGAACAGGAATAGGGAGAACCAATGAGAGACTAGCTGGAGGTGTCTGGACGGGCAAATTTAACTCTCATTTCCCACCAGGAAGAGGAATTAACCAAAGGCTCAGCGTGCCGTGCCGGAACCAGATTAGGGCCTGAAGCAATCCTGCAGTGTTGCGACCAGCTCACAAGAAAGCGAGTTGAAGGAAGGAGCTCAGGGGCACTGTAATTCACAAACCTGCAGAGTTATAAATGACAGCTATCGTCCAAAAATATACTGAAGTAAGGCTGCCAAGAGGACTTGAAAGCGGGGCAGAATTGCAGGAAACCGATTTCAGGAGGTAGACTGGAATTGCAGTTAAAGCATAGGAAAAGAGGCAGAACGTCCACAATGATGCACTTGGCCAAAAAGGGCGTATGCGTTTTTTCCTGAATATATTCAGGAAAAAACGCATACGCCCTTTTTGGCCAACCAAGCAAGCTTGCAAAGGAAATCTGCACTACAATGAAGTCTCACTTCCCCCCGGTCAAAAGGGCCATCTGAAAAAAGTGTAAAATCCAGAAGGCAGGACAGGCCATGGAGAACTGGGAGCCTTGTTATGCTGATGGGCGGGATGTAAATTGCCAATAGCCACTCGGGAGAAGTGTATAGTGTTTCCTGAAACATCTAAAAAACAAAGCAACAGAGCCTAGGGCACTTCCACTTATGGTCCTATAGCTTAGGGAAATTAAAATCAAAAAGACACAGCCACCCCAAAGTTTGGGACGGCTCTGTTTACAAGAACCTCGTTTACGGTACAAGTTCAATATCGCAGAAAGTGAGTAATGGATAAAGAAGTTGTGGTACTTACGTACAATGCAATATCACTCAGCAATGAAATCTATGTCATCAGGCCCATAGCAGCATAATGAGGGGATTCAGGTATGATGATTCTAACTGAAATAAGTCACACAGAAAAAGAAACATCATAAGATATCACTAATACACGGAATGTAAACTTGGCTACACAGGAACTGAATTACAAAACAGAACAGGGTCTCAAATTTAGAAAACCAACTTATGCTTGCTAAGGGAAAAGGTGAGTTGGGGTGCTGCCTAAAACCAAAGATTGAAATGAGCACAGATAAAGTTCCTTAAGCCAAATATGTAATAGACAAGAGCTACACCTTGCTCAACGAAATGGACTCAACACCCCATATTAAACGCCTAAGAATGTACCTGACTAGTAAGTATCTTAAAACCTATGGATTGCTATGTCTCCGAAAGAGGATCAAGCGTGTGTACAGGGGCATAAACGCAGCAGTGATAGGATTGGAGAGGTTCGGTGAGCAAATGAAGACCCTTTGAAATCATATTGCATGGTACCCATTCCAAGGGTCTCAACTCTCCAGGTTTTAGGGATTCTTCCTTCAGCTAAAACATGCATGTGGAACCCAGAATATGATCCACCGTGTGATCGGGAGACGTGTTCAAATATGTCTCAGTTTTCGACCCCTGGTACTCGGGTGCAACATTCCAGACGCTTAAATAACACTCTTCCGACTTGGAGAGTCAGTGCCTTTAACCTCCTGTTTGGCCCAGTTTGCAATTTCTGCGGAAGATGAACAGGAATAGGGAGAACCAATGAGAGACTAGCTGGAGGTGTCTGGACGGGCAAATTTAACTCTCATTTCCCACCAGGAAGAGGAATTAACCAAAGGCTCAGCGTGCCGTGCCGGAACCAGATTAGGGCCTGAAGCAATCCTGTGGTGTTGCGGCCAGCTCACAAGAAAGCGAGTTGAAGAAAGGAGCTCAGGGGCACTGTAATTCACAAACCTGCAGACTTATAAATGACAGCTATCGTCCAAAAATATACTGAAGTAAGGCTGCCAAGAGGACTTGAAAGCGGGGCAGAATTGCAAGAAACCGATTTCAGGAGGTAGACTGGAATTGCAGTTAAAGCATAGGAAAAGAGGCAGAACGTCCACAATGATGCACTTGGCCAAAAAGGGCGTATGCGTTTTTTCCTGAATATATTCAGGAAAAAACGCATACGCCCTTTTTGGCCAACCAAGCAAGCTTGCAAAGGAAATCTGCACTACAATGAAGTCTCACTTCCCCCCGGTCAAAAGGGCCATCTGAAAAAAGTGTAAAATCCAGAAGGCAGGACAGGCCATGGAGAACTGGGAGCCTTGTTATGCTGATGGGCGGGATGTAAATTGCCAACAGCCACTCGGGAGAAGTGTATGGTGTTTCCTGAAACATCTAAAAAACAAAGCAACAGAGCCTAGGGCACTTCCACTTATGGTCCTATAGCATAGGGAAATTAAAATCAAAAAGACACAGCCACCCCAAAGTTTGGGACGGCTCTGTTTACAAGAACCTCGTTTACGGTACAAGTTCAATATCGCAGAAAGTGAGTAATGGATAAAGAAGTTGTGGTACTTACGTACAATGCAATATCACTCAGCAATGAAATCTATGTCATCAGGCCCGTAGCAGCATAATGAGTGGATTCAGGTATGATGATTCTAACTGAAATAAGTCACACAGAAAAAGAAACAACATAAGATATCACTAATACACGGAATGTAAACTTGGCTACACAGGAACTGAATTACAAAACAGAACAGGGTCTCAAATTTAGAAAACCAACTTATGCTTGCTAAGGGGAAAGGTGAGTTGTGGTGCTGCCTAAAACCAGAGATTGAAATGAGCACAGATAAAGTTCCTTAAGCCAAATATGGAATAGACAAGAGCTACTCCTTGCTCAATGAAATGGACTCAACACCCCATATTAAACGCCTAAGAATGTACCTGACTAGTAAGTATCTTAAAACCTATGGATTGCTATGTCTCTGAAAGAGAAACAAGCGTGTGTACAGGGGCATAAACACAGCAGTGATAGGATTGGAGAGGTTCGGTGAGCAAATGAAGACCCTTTGAAGTCATATTGCATGGTACCCATTCCACGGGTCTCAACTCTCCAGGTTTAAGGGATTCTTCCTTCAGCTAAAACATGCATGTGGAACCCAGAGTATGATCAACCGTGTGATCGGGAGACGTGTTCAAATATTTCTCAGTTCTCGTCCCCTGGTACTCGGGTGCAACATTCCAGACGCTTTACTAACACTCTCCCGACTTGGAGAGTCAGTGCCTTTAACCTCCTGTTTGGCCCAGTTTGCAATTTCTGCGGAAGATGAACAGGAATAGGGAGAACCAATGAGAGACTAGCTGGAGGTGTCTGGACGGGCAAATTTAACTCTCATTTCCCACCAGGAAGAGGAATTAACCAAAGGCTCAGCGTGCCGTGCCGGAACCAGATTAGGGCCTGAAGCAATCCTGCGGTGTTGCGGCCAGCTCACAAGAAAGCGAGTTGAAGAAAGGAGCTCAGGGGCACTGTAATTCACAAACCTGCAGAGTTATAAATGACAGCTATCGTCCAAAAATATACTGAAGTAAGGCTGCCAAGAGGACTTGAAAGCGGGGCAGAATTGCAGGAAACTGATTTCAGGAGGTAGACTGGAATTGCAGTTAAAGCATAGGAAAAGAGGCAGAACGTCCACAATGATGCACTTGGCCAAAAAGGGCGTATGCGTTTTTTCCTGAATATATTCAGGAAAAAACGCATACGCCCTTTTTGGCCAACCAAGCAAGCTTGCAAAGGAAATCTGCACTACACTGAAGTCTCACTTCCCCCCGGTAAAAAGGGCCATCAGAAAAAAGTGTAAAATCCAGAAGGCAGGACAGGCCATGGAGAACTGGGAGCCTTGTTATGCTGATGGGCGGGATGTAAATTGCCAACAGCCACTCGGGAGAAGTGTATGGTGTTTCCTGAAACATCTAAAAAACAAAGCAACAGAGCCTAGGGCACTTCCACTTATGGTCCTATAGCTTAGGGAAATTAAAATCAAAAAGACACAGCCACCCCAAAGTTTGGGACGGCTCTGTTTACAAGAACCTCGTTTACGGTACAAGCTCAATATCGCAGAAAGTGAGTAATGGATAAACAAGTTGTGGTACTTACGTACAATGCAATATCACTCAGCAATGAAATCTATGTCATCAGGCCCGTAGCAGCATAATCAGTGGATTCAGGTATGATGATTCTAACTGAAATAAGTCACACAGAAAAAGAAACATCATAAGATATCACTAATACACGGAATGTAAACTTGGCTACACAGGAACTGAATGACAAAACAGAACAGGGTCTCAAATTTAGAAAACCAACTTATGCTTGCTAAGGGGAAAGGTGAGTTGGGGTGCTGCCTAAAACCAGAGATTGTAATGAACACAGATAAAGTTCCTTAAGCCAAATATGGAATAGACAAGAGCTACTCCTTGCTCAACGAAATGGACTCAACATCCCATATTAAACGCCTAAGAATGTACCTGACTAGTAAGTATCTTAAAACCTATGGATTGCTATGTCTCCGAAAGAGGATCAAGCGTGTGTACAGGGGCATAAACGCAGCAGTGATAGGATTGGAGAGGTTCGGTGAGCAAATGAAGACCCTTTGAAATCATATGGCATGGTACCCATTCCAAGGGTCTCAACTCTCCAGGTTTAAGGGATTCTTCCTTCAGCTAAAACATGCATGTGGAACCCAGAATATGATCCACCGTGTGATCGGGAGACGTGTTCAAATATGTCTCAGTTTTCGACCCCTGGTACTCGGGTGCAACATTCCAGACGCTTAAATAACACTCTTCCGACTTGGAGAGTCAGTGCCTTTAACCTCCTGTTTGGCCCAGTTTGCAATTTCTGCGGAAGATGAACAGGAATAGGGAGAACCAATGAGAGACTAGCTGGAGGTGTCTGGACGGGCAAATTTAACTCTCATTTCCCACCAGGAAGAGGAATTAACCAAAGGCTCAGCGTGCCGTGCCGGAACCAGATTAGGGCCTGAAGCAATCCTGCAGTGTTGCGGCCAGCTCACAAGAAAGCGAGTTGAAGAAAGGAGCTCAGGGGCACTGTAATTCACAAACCTGCAGACTTACAAATGACAGCTATCATCCAAAAATATACTCAAGTAAGGCTGCCAAGAGGACTTGAAAGCGGGGCAGAATTGCAAGAAACCGATTTCAGGAGGTAGACTGGAATTGCAGTTAAAGCATAGGAAAAGAGGCAGAACGTCCACAATGATGCACTTGGCCAAAAAGGGCGTATGCGTTTTTTCCTGAATATATTCAGGAAAAAACGCATACGCCCTTTTTGGCCAACCAAGCAAGCTTGCAAAGGAAATCTGCACTACAATGAAGTCTCACTTCCCCCTGGTCAAAAGGGCCATCTGAAAAAAGTGTAAAATCCAGAAGGCAGGACAGGCCATGGAGAACTGGGAGCCTTGTTATGCTGATGGGCGGGATGTAAATTGCCAACAGCCACTCGGGAGAAGTGTATGGTGTTTCCTGAAACATCTAAAAAACAAAGCAACAGAGCCTAGGGCACTTCCACTTATGGTCCTATAGCTTAGGGAAATTAAAATCAAAAAGACACAGCCACCCCAAAGTTTGGGACGGCTCTGTTTACAAGAACCTCGTTTACGGTACAAGTTCAATATCGCAGAATGTGAGTAATGGATAAAGAAGTTGTGGTACTTACGTACAATGCAATATCACTCAGCAATGAAATCTATGTCATCAGGCCCGTAGCAGCATAATGAGGGGATTCAGGTATGATGATTCTAACTGAAATAAGTCACACAGAAAAAAAAACATCACAAGATATCACTAATACACGGAATGTAAACTTGGCTACACAGGAACTGAATTACAAAACAGAACAGGGTCTCAAATTTAGAAAACCAACTTATGCTTGCTAAGCGTAAAGGTGAGTTGGGGTGCTGCCTAAAACCAGAGATTGAAATGAACACAGATAAAGTTCCTTAAGCCAAATATAGAATAGACAAGAGCTACTCCTTGCTCAACGAAATGGACTCAACACCCCATATTAAACGCCTAAGAATGTACCTGACTAGTAAGTATCTTAAAACCTATGGATTGCTATGTCTCCGAAAGAGAATCAAGCATGTGTACAGGGGCATAAACGCAGCAGTGATAGGATTGGAGAGGTTCGGTGAGCAAATGAAGACCCTTTGAAGTCATATTGCATGGTACCCATTCCACGGGTCTCAACTCTCCAGGTTTAAGGGATTCTTCCTTCAGCTAAAACATGCATGTGGAACCCAGAGTATGATCCACTGTGCGATCGGGAGACGTGTTCAAATATGTCTCAGTTGTCGTCCCCTGGTACTCGGGTGCAACATTCCAGACGCTTTACTAACACTCTCCCGACTTGGAGAGTCAGTGCCTTTAACCTCCTGTTTGGCCCAGTTTGCAATTTCTGCGGAAGATGAACAGGAATAGGGAGAACCAATGAGAGACTAGCTGGAGGTGTCTGGACGGGCAAATTTAACTCTCATTTCCCACCAGGAAGAGGAATTAACCAAAGGCTCAGCGTGCCGTGCCGGAACCAGATTAGGGCCTGAAGCAATCCTGCAGTGTTGCGACCAGCTCACAAGAAAGCGAGTTGAAGGAAGGAGCTCAGGGGCACTGTAATTCACAAACCTGCAGAGTTATAAATGACAGCTATCGTCCAAAAATATACTGAAGTAAGGCTGCCAAGAGGACTTGAAAACGGGGCAGAATTGCAGGAAACCGATTTCAGGAGGTAGACTGGAATTGCAGTTAAAGCATAGGAAAAGAGGCAGAACGTCCACAATGATGCACTTGGCCAAAAAGGGCGTATGCGTTTTTTCCTGAATATATTCAGGAAAAAACGCATACGCCCTTTTTGGCCAACCAAGCAAGCTTGCAAAGGAAATCTGCACTACAATGAAGTCTCACTTCCCCCCCCCCCCCCGGTCAAAAGGGCCATCTGAAAAAAGTGTAAAATCCAGAAGGCAGGACAGGCCATGGAGAACTGGGAGCCTTGTTATGCTGATGGGCGGGATGTAAATTGCCAACAGCCACTCGGGAGAAGTGTATAGTGTTTCCTGAAACATCTAAAAAACAAAGCAACAGAGCCTAGGGCACTTCCACTTATGGTCCTATAGCTTAGGGAAATTAAAATCAAAAAGACACAGCCACCCCAAAGTTTGGGACGGCTCTGTTTACAAGAACCTCTTTTACGATACAAGTTCAATATCGCAGAAAGTGAGTAATGGATAAACAAGTTGTGGTACTTACGTACAATGCAATATCACTCAGCAATGAAATCTATGTCATCAGGCCCGTAGCAGCATAATGAGGGGATTCAGGTATGATGATTCTAACTGAAATAAGTCACACAGAAAAAGAAACATCATAAGATATCACTAATACACGGAATGTAAACTTGGCTACACAGGAACTGAATTACAAAACAGAACAGGGTCTCAAATTTAGAAAACCAACTTATGCTTGCTAAGGGAAAAGGTGAGTTGGGGTGCTGCCTAAAACCAAAGATTGAAATGAGCACAGATAAAGTTCCTTAAGCCAAATATGTAATAGACAAGAGCTACACCTTGCTCAACGAAATGGACTCAACACCTCATATTAAATGCCTAAGAATGTACCTGACTAGAAAGTATCTTAAAACCTATGGATTGCTGTGTCTCCGAAAGAGAATCAAGCGTGTGTACAGGGGCATAAACGCAGCAGTGATAGGATTGGAGAGGTTCAGTGAGCAAATGAAGACCCTTTGAAGTCATATTGCATGGTACCCATTCCACGGGTCTCAACTCTCCAGGTTTAAGGGATTCTTCCTTCAGCTAAAACATGCATGTGGAACCCAGAGTATGATCAACCGTGTGATCGGGAGACGTGTTCAAATATGTCTCAGTTCTCGTCCCCTGGTACTCGGGTGCAACATTCCAGACGCTTTACTAACACTCTCCCAACTTGGAGAGTCAGTGCCTTTAACCTCCTGTTTGGCCCAGTTTGCAATTTCTGTGGAAGATGAACAGGAATAGGGAGAACCAATGAGAGAATAGCTGGAGGTGTCTGGACGGGCAAATTTAACTCTCATTTCCCACCAGGAAGAGGAATTAACCAAAGGCTCAGCGTGCCGTGCCGGAACCAGATTAGGGCCTGAAGCAATCCTGCGGTATTGCGGCTAGCTCACAAGAAAGCGAGTTGAAGAAAGGAGCTCAGGGGCACTGTAATTCACAAACCTACAGAGTTATAAATGACAGCTATCGTCCAAAAATATACTGAAGTAAGGCTGCCAAGAGGACTTGAAAGCGGGGCAGAATTGCAAGAAACCGATTTCAGGAGGTAGACTGGAATTGCAGTTAAAGCATAGGAAAAGAGGCAGAACGTCCACAATGATGCACTTGGCCAAAAAGGGCGTATGCGTTTTTTCCTGAATATATTCAGGAAAAAACGCATACGCCCTTTTTGGCCAACCAAGCAAGCTTGCAAAGGAAATCTGCACTACAATGAAGTCTCACTTCCCCCCGGTCAAAAGGGCCATCTGAAAAAAGTGTAAAATCCAGAAGGCAGGACAGGCCATGGAGAACTGGGAGCCTTGTTATGCTGATGGGCGGGATGTAAATTGCCAAGAGCCACTCGGGAGAAGTGTATGGTGTTTCCTGAAACATCTAAAAAACAACGCAACAGAGCCTAGGGCACTTCCACTTATGGTCCTATAGCTTAGGGAAATTAAAATCATAAAGACACAGCCACCCCAAAGTTTGGGACGGCTCTGTTTACAAGAACCTCGTTTACGGTACAAGTTCAATATCGCAGAAAGTGAGTAATGGATAAAGAAGTTGTGGTACTTACGTACAATGCAATATCACTCAGCAATGAAATCTGTGTCATCAGGCCCATAGCAGCATAATGAGTGGATTCAGGTATGATGATTCTAACTGAAATAAGTCACACAGAAAAAGAAACAACATAAGATATCACTAATACACGGAATGTAAACTTGGCTACACAGGAACTGAATTACAAAACAGAACAGGGTCTCAAATTTAGAAAACCAACTTATGCTTGCTAAGGGGAAAGGTGAGTTGTGGTGCTGCCTAAAACCAGAGATTGAAATGAGCACAGATAAAGTTTCTTAAGCCAAATATGGAATAGACAAGAGCTACTCCTTGCTCAATGAAATGGACTCAACACCCCATATTAAACGCCTAAGAATGTACCTGACTAGTAAGTATCTTAAAACCTATGGATTGCTATGTCTCTGAAAGAGAAACAAGCGTGTGTACAGGGGCATAAACACAGCAGTGATAGGATTGGAGAGGTTCGGTGAGCAAATGAAGACCTTTTGAAGTCATATTGCATGGTACCCATTCCACGGGTCTCAACTCTCCAGGTTTAAGGGATTCTTCCTTCAGCTAAAACATGCATGTGGAACCCAGAGTATGATCAACCGTGTGATCGGGAGACGTGTTCAAATATGTCTCAGTTCTCGTCCCCTGGTACTCGGGTGCAACATTCCAGACGCTTTACTAACACTCTCCCGACTTGGAGAGTCAGTGCCTTTAACCTCCTGTTTGGCCCAGTTTGCAATTTCTGCGGAAGATGAACAGGAATAGGGAGAACCAATGAGAGACTAGCTGGAGGTGTCTGGACGGGCAAATTTAACTCTCATTTCCCACCAGGAAGAGGAATTAACCAAAGGCTCAGCGTGCCGTGCCGGAACCAGATTAGGGCCTGAAGCAATCCTGCGGTGTTGCGGCCAGCTCACAAGAAAGCGAGTTGAAGAAAGGAGCTCAGGGGCACTGTAATTCACAAACCTGCAGAGTTATAAATGACAGCTATCGTCCAAAAATATACTGAAGTACGGCTGCCAAGAGGACTTGAAAGCGGGGCAGAATTGCAGGAAACTGATTTCAGGAGGTAGACTGGAATTGCAGTTAAAGCATAGGAAAAGAGGCAGAACGTCCACAATGATGTACTTGGCCAAAAAGGGCGTATGCGTTTTTTCTTGAATATATTCAGGAAAAAACGCATACGCCCTTTTTGGCCAACCAAGCAAGCTTGCAAAGGAAATCTGCACTACACTGAAGTCTCACTTCCCCCCGGTAAAAAGGGCCATCAGAAAAAAGTGTAAAATCCAGAAGGCAGGACAGGCCATGGAGAACTGGGAGCCTTGTTATGCTGATGGGCGGGATGTAAATTGCCAACAGCCACTCGGGAGAAGTGTATGGTGTTTCCTGAAACATCTAAAAAACAAAGCAACAGAGCCTAGGGCACTTCCACTTATGGTCCTATAGCTTAGGGAAATTAAAATCAAAAAGACACAGCCACCCCAAAGTTTGGGACGGCTCTGTTTACAAGAACCTCGTTTACGGTACAAGCTCAATATCGCAGAAAGTGAGTAATGGATAAACAAGTTGTGGTACTTACGTACAATGCAATATCACTCAGCAATGAAATCTATGTCATCAGGCCCGTAGCAGCATAATCAGTGGATTCAGGTATGATGATTCTAACTGAAATAAGTCACACAGAAAAAGAAACATCATAAGATATCACTAATACACGGAATGTAAACTTGGCTACACAGGAACTGAATGACAAAACAGAACAGGGTCTCAAATTTAGAAAACCAACTTATGCTTGCTAAGGGGAAAGGTGAGTTGGGGTGCTGCCTAAAACCAGAGATTGTAATGAACACAGATAAAGTTCCTTAAGCCAAATATGGAATAGACAAGAGCTACTCCTTGCTCAACGAAATGGACTCAACACCCCATATTAAACGCCTAAGAATGTACCTGACTAGTAAGTATCTTAAAACCTATGGATTGCTATGTCTCTGAAAGAGAAACAAGCGTGTGTACAGGGGCATAAACACAGCAGTGATAGGATTGGATAGGTTCGGTGAGTAAATGAAGACCCTTTGAAGTCATATTGCATGGTACCCATTCCACGGGTCTCAACTCTCCAGGTTTAAGGGATTCTTCCTTCAGCTAAAACATGCATGTGGAACCCAGAGTATGATCAACCGTGTGATCGGGAGACGTGTTCAAATATGTCTCAGTTGTCGTCCCCTGGTACTCGGGTGCAACATTCCAGACGCTTTACTAACACTCTCCCGACTTGGAGAGTCAGTGCCTTTAACCTCCTGTTTGGCCCAGTTTGCAATTTCTGCGGAAGATGAACAGGAATAGGGAGAACCAATGAGAGACTAGCTGGAGGTGTCTGGACGGGCAAATTTAACTCTCATTTCCCACCAGGAAGAGGAATTAACCAAAGGCTCAGCGTGCCGTGCCGGAACCAGATTAGGGCCTGAAGCAATCCTGCGCTGTTGCGGCCAGCTCACAAGAAAGCGAGTTGAAGAAAGGAGCTCAGGGGCACTGTAATTCACAAACCTGCAGAGTTATAAATGACAGCTATCGTCCAAAAATATACTGAAGTAAGGCTGCCAAGAGGACTTGAAAGCGGGGCAGAATTGCAGGAAACCGATTTCAGGAGGTAGACTGGAATTGCAGTTAAAGCATAGGAAAAGAGGCAGAACGTCCACAATGATGCACTTGGCCAAAAAGGGCGTATGCGTTTTTTCCTGAATATATTCAGGAAAAAACGCATACGCCCATTTTGGCCAACCAAGCAAGCTTGCAAAGGAAATCTGCACTACACTGAAGTCCCACTTCCCCCCGGTAAAAAGGGCCATCAGAAAAAAGTGTAAAATCCAGAAGGCAGGACAGGCCATGGAGAACTGGGAGCCTTGTTATGCTGATGGGCGGGATGTAAATTGCCAACAGCCACTCGGGAGAAGTGTATGGTGTTTCCTGAAACATCTAAAAAACAAAGCAACAGAGCCTAGGGCACTTCCACTTATGGTCCTATAGCTTAGGGAAATTAAAATCAAAAAGACACAGCCACCCCAAAGTTTGGGACGGCTCTGTTTACAAGAACCTCGTTTACGGTACAAGTTCAATATCGCAGAAAGTGAGTAATGGATAAAGAAGTTGTGGTACTTACGTACAATGCAATATCACTCAGCAATGAAATCTATGTCATCAGGCCCGTAGCAGCATAATGAGGGGATTCAGGTATGATGATTCTAACTGAAATAAGTCACACAGAAAAAGAAACATCATAAGATATCACTAATACACGGAATGTAAACTTGGCTACACAGGAACTGAATTACAAAACAGAACAGGGTCTCAAATTTAGAAAACCAACTTATGCTTGCTAAGGGAAAAGGTGAGTTGGGGTGCTGCCTAAAACCAGAGATTGAAATGAGCACAGATAAAGTTCCTTAAGCCAAATATGTAATAGACAAGAGGTACACCTTGCTCAACGAAATGGACTCAACACCTCATATTAAATGCCTAAGAATGTACCTGACTAGAAAGTATCTTAAAACCTATGGATTGCTGTGTCTCCGAAAGAGAATCAAGCGTGTGTACAGGGGCATAAATGCAGCAGTGATAGGATTGGAGAGGTTCAGTGAGCAAATGAAGACCCTTTGAAGTCATATTGCATGGTACCCATTCCACGGGTCTCAACTCTCCAGATTTAAGGGATTCTTCCTTCAGCTAAAACATGCATGTGGATCCCAGAGTATGATCAACCGTGTGATCGGGAGACGTGTTCAAATATGTCTCAGTTCTCGTCCCCTGGTACTCGGGTGCAACATTCCAGACGCTTTACTAACACTCTCCCAACTTGGAGAGTCAGTGCCTTTAACCTCCTGTTTGGCCCAGTTTGCAATTTCTGCGGAAGATGAACAGGAATAGGGAGAACCAATGAGAGACTAGCTGGAGGTGTCTGGACGGGCAAATTTAACTCTCATTTCCCACCAGGAAGAGGAATTAACCAAAGGCTCAGCGTGCCGTGCCGGAACCAGATTAGGGCCTGAAGCAATCCTGCGGTATTGCGGCCAGCTCACAAGAAAGCGAGTTGAAGAAAGGAGCTCAGGGGCACTGTAATTCACAAACCTACAGAGTTATAAATGACAGCTATCGTCCAAAAATATACTGAAGTAAGGCTGCCAAGAGGACTTGAAAGCGGGGCAGAATTGCAAGAAACCGATTTCAGGAGGTAGACTGGAATTGCAGTTAAAGCATAGGAAAAGAGGCAGAACGTCCACAATGATGCACTTGGCCAAAAAGGGCGTATGCGTTTTTTCCTGAATATATTCAGGAAAAAACGCATACGCCCTTTTTGGCCAACCAAGCATGCTTGCAAAGGATATCTGCACTACATTGAAGTCTCACTTCCCCCCGGTCAAAAGGGCCATCTGAAAAAAGTGTAAAATCCAGAAGGCAGGACAGGCCATGGAGAACTGGGAGCCTTGTTATGCTGATGGGCGGGATGTAAATTGCCAAGAGCCACTCGGGAGAAGTGTATGGTGTTTCCTGAAACATCTAAAAAACAAAGCAACAGAGCCTAGGGCACTTCCACTTATGGTCCTATAGCTTAGGGAAATTAAAATCAAAAAGACACAGCCACCCCAAAGTTTGGGACGGCTCTGTTTACAAGAACCTCGTTTACGGTACAAGTTCAATATCGCAGAAAGTGAGTAATGGATAAAGAAGTTGTGGTACTTACGTACAATGCAATATCACTCAGCAATGAAATCTATGTCATCAGGCCCGTAGCAGCATAATGAGTGGATTCAGGTATGATGATTCTAACTGAAATAAGTCACACAGAAAAAGAAACATCATAAGATATCACTAATACACGGAATGTAAACTTGGCTACACAGGAACTGAATTACAAAACAGAACAGGGTCTCAAATTTAGAAAACCAACTTATGCTTGCTAAGGGTAAAGGTGAGTTGGGGTGCTGCCTAAAACCAGAGATTGAAATGAACACAGATAAAGTTCCTTAAGCCAAATATATAATAGAGAAGAGCTACTCCTTGCTCAACGAAATGGACTCAACACCCCATATTAAACGCCTAAGAATGTACCTGACTTGTAAGTATCTTAAAACCTATGGATTGCTATGTCTCCGAAAGAGAATCAAGCATGTGTACAGGGGCATAAACGCAGCAGTGATAGGATTGGAGAGGTTCGGTGAGCAAATGAAGACCCTTTGAAGTCATATTGCATGGTGCCCATTCCACGGGTCTCAACTCTCCAGGTTTAAGGGATTCTTCCTTCAGCTAAAACATGCATGTGGAACCCAGAGTATGATCCACTGTGCGATGGGGAGACGTGTTCAAATATGTCTCAGTTCTCGTCCCCTGGTACTCGGGTGCAACATTCCAGACGCTTTACTAACACTCTCCCGACTTGGAGAGTCAGTGCCTTTAACCTCCTGTTTGGCCCTGTTTGCAATTTCTGCGGAAGATGAACAGGAATAGGGAGAACCAATGAGAGACTAGCTGGAGGTGTCTGGACGGGCAAATTTAACTCTCATTTCCCACCAGGAAGAGGAATTAACCAAAGGCTCAGCGTGCCGTGCCGGAACCAGATTAGGGCCTGAAGCAATCCTGCGGTGTTGCGACCAACTCACAAGAAAGCGAGTTGAAGAAAGGAGCTCAGGGGCACTGTAATTCACAAACCTGCAGAGTTATAAATGACAGCTATCGTCCAAAAATATACTGAACTAAGGCTGCCAAGAGGACTTGAAAGCGGGGCAGAATTGCAGGAAACCGATTTCAGGAGGTAGACTGGAATTGCAGTTAAAGCATAGGAAAAGAGGCAGAACGTCCACAATGATGCACTTGGCCAAAAAGGGCGTATGCGTTTTTTCCTGAATATATTCAGGAAAAAACGCATACGCCCTTTTTGGCCAACCAAGCAAGCTTGCAAAGGAAATCTGCACTACAATGAAGTCTCACTTCCCCCCGGTCAAAAGGGCCATCTGAAAAAAGTGTAAAATCCAGAAGGCAGGACAGGCCATGGAGAACTGGGAGCCTTGTTATGCTGATAGGCGGGATGTAAATTGCCAACAGCCACTCGGGAGAAGTGTATGGTGTTTCCTGAAACATCTAAAAAACAAAGCAACAGAGCCTAGGGCACTTCCACTTATGGTCCTATAGCTTAGGGAAATTAAAATCAAAAAGACACAGCCACCCCAAAGTTTGGGACGGCTCTGTTTACAAGAACCTCGTTTACGGTACAAGTTCAATATCACAGAAAGTGAGTAATGGATAAAGAAGTTGTGGTACTTACGTACAATGCAATATCACTCAGCAATGAAATCTATGTCATCAGGCCCGTAGCAGCATAATGAGTGGATTCAGGTATGATGATTCTAACTGAAATAAGTCACACAGAAAAAGAAACATCATAAGATATCACTAATACACGGAATGTAAACTTGGCTACACAGGAACTGAATTACAAAACAGAACAGGGTCTCAAATTTAGAAAACCAACTTATGCTTGCTAAGGGGAAAGGTGAGTTGGGGTGCTGCCTAAAACCAGAGATTGTAATGAACACAGATAAAGTTCCTTAAGCCAAATATGGAATAGACAAGAGCTACTCCTTGCTCAACGAAATGGACTCAACACCCCATATTAAACGCCTAAGAATGTACCTGACTAGTATGTATCTTAAAACCTATGGATTGCTATGTCTCCGAAAGAGAATCAAGCGTGTGTACAGGGGCATAAACACAGCAGTGATAGGATTGGAGAGGTTCGGTGAGCAAATGAAGACCCTTTGAAGTCATATTGCATGGTACCCATTCCACGGGTCTCAACTCTCCAGGTTTAAGGGATTCTTCCTTCAGCTAAAACATGCATGTGGAACCCAGAGTATGATCCACTGTGCGATCGGGAGACGTGTTCAAATATGTCTCAGTTCTCGTCCCCTGGTACTCGGGTGCAACATTCCAGACGCTTTACTAACACTCTCCCGACTTGGAGAGTCAGTGCCTTTAACCTCCTGTTTGGCCCAGTTTGCAATTTCTGCGGAAGATGAACAGGAATAGGGAGAACCAATGAGAGACTAGCTGGAGGTGTCTGGACGGGCAAATTTAACTCTCATTTCCCACCAGGAAGAGGAATTAACCAAAGGCTCAGCGTGCTGTGCCGGAACCAGATTAGGGCCTGAAGCAATCCTGCGGTGTTGCGACCAGCTCACAAGAAAGCGAGTTGAAGAAAGGAGCTCAGGGGCACTGTAATTCACAAACCTGCAGAGTTATAAATGACAGCTATCGTCCAAAAATATACTGAAGTAAGGCTGCCAAGAGGACTTGAAAGCGGGGCAGAATTGCAGGAAACCAATTTCAGGAGGTAGACTGGAATTGCAGTTAAAGCATAGGAAAAGAGGCAGAACGTCCACAATGATGCACTTGGCCAAAAAGGGCGTATGCGTTTTTTCCTGAATATATTCAGGAAAAAACGCATACGCCCTTTTTGGCCAACCAAGCAAGCTTGCAAAGGAAATCTGCACTACAATGAAGTCTCACTTCCCCCCGGTCAAAAGGGCCATCTGAAAAAAGTGTAAAATCCAGAAGGCAGGACAGGCCATGGAGAACTGGGAGCCTTGTTATGCTGATGGGCGGGATGTAAATTGCCAAGAGCCACTCGGGAGAAGTGTATGGTGTTTCCTGAAACATCTAAAAAACAAAGCAACAGAGCCTAGGGCACTTCCACTTATGGTCCTATAGTTTAGGGAAATTAAAATCAAAAAGACACAGCCACCCCAAAGTTTGGGACGGCTCTGTTTACAAGAACCTCGTTTACGGTACAAGTTCAATATCGCAGAAAGTGAGTAATGGATAAAGAAGTTGTGGTACTTACGTACAATGCAATATCACTCAGCAATGAAATCTATGTCATCAGGCCCGTAGCAGCATAATGAGTGGATTCAGGTATGATGATTCTAACTGAAATAAGTCACACAGAAAAAGAAACATCATAAGATATCACTAATACACGGAATGTAAACTTGGCTACACAGGAAGTGAATTACAAAACAGAACAGGGTCTCAAATTTAGAAAACCAACTTATGCTTGCTAAGGGGAAAGGTGAGTTGGGGTGCTGCCTAAAACCAGAGATTGAAATGAACACAGATAAAGTTCCTTAAGCCAAATATAGAATAGACAAGAGCTACTCCTTGCTCAACGAAATGGACTCAATACCCCATATTAAACGCCTAAGAATGTACCTGACTAGTAAGTATCTTAAAACCTATGGATTGCTATGTCTCCGAAAGAGAATCAAGCGTGTGTACAGGGGCATAAACGCAGCAGTGATAGGATTGGAGAGGTTCGGTGAGCAAATGAAGACCCTTTGAAGTCATATTGCATGGTACCCATTCCACGGGTCTCAACTCTCCAGGTTTAAGGGATTCTTCCTTCAGCTAAAACATGCATGTGGAACCCAGAGTATGATCCACTGTGCGATCGGGAGACGTGTTCTAATATGTCTCAGTTCTCGTCCCCTGGTACTCGGGTGCAACATTCCAGACGCTTTACTAACACTCTCCCGACTTGGAGAGTCAGTGCCTTTAACCTCCTGTTTGGCCCAGTTTGCAATTTCTGCGGAAGATGAACAGGAATAGGGAGAACCAATGAGAGACTAGCTGGAGGTGTCTGGACTGGCAAATTTAACTCTCATTTCCCACCAGGAAGAGGAATTAACCAAAGGCTCAGCGTGCTGTGCCGGAACCAGATTAGGGCCTGAAGCAATCCTGCGGTGTTGCGACCAGCTCACAAGAAAGCGAGTTGAAGAAAGGAGCTCAGGGGCACTGTAATTCACAAACCTGCAGAGTTACAAATGACAGCTATCGTCCAAAAATATACTGAAGTAAGGCTGCCAAGAGGACTTGAAAGCGGGGCAGAATTGCAGGAAGCCAATTTCAGGAGGTAGACTGGAATTGCAGTTAAAGCATAGGAAAAGAGGCAGAACGTCCACAATGATGCACTTGGCCAAAAAGGGCGTATGCGTTTTTTCCTGAATATATTCAGGAAAAAACGCATACGCCCTTTTTGGCCAACCAAGCAAGCTTGCAAAGGAAATCTGCACTACAATGAAGTCTCACTTCCCCCCGGTCAAAAGGGCCATCTGAAAAAAGTGTAAAATCCAGAAGGCAGGACAGGCCATGGAGAACTGGGAGCCTTGTTATGCTGATGGGCGGGATGTAAATTGCCAACAGCCACTCGGGAGAAGTGTATGGTGTTTCCTGAAACATCTAAAAAACAAAGCAACAGAGCCTAGGGCACTTCCACTTATGGTCCTATAGTTTAGGGAAATTAAAATCAAAAAGACACAGCCACCCCAAAGTTTGGGACGGCTCTGTTTACAAGAACCTCGTTTACGGTACAAGTTCAATATCGCAGAAAGTGAGTAATGGATAAAGAAGTTGTGGTACTTACGTACAATGCAATATCACTCAGCAATGAAATCTATGTCATCAGGCCCGTAGCAGCATAATGAGTGGATTCAGGTATGATGATTCTAACTGAAATAAGTCACACAGAAAAAGAAACATCATAAGATATCACTAATACACGGAATGTAAACTTGGCTACACAGGAAGTGAATTACAAAACAGAACAGGGTCTCAAATTTAGAAAACCAACTTATGCTTGCTAAGGGGAAAGGTGAGTTGGGGTGCTGCCTAAAACCAGAGATTGAAATGAACACAGATAAAGTTCCTTAAGCCAAATATAGAATAGACAAGAGCTACTCCTTGCTCAACGAAATGGACTCAACACCCCATATTAAACGCCTAAGAATGTACCTGACTAGTAAGTATCTTAAAACCTATGGATTGCTATGTCTCCGAAAGAGAATCAAGCGTGTGTACAGGGGCATAAACGCAGCAGTGATAGGATTGGAGAGGTTCGGAGAGCAAATGAAGACCCTTTGAAGTCATATTGCATGGTACCCATTCCACGGGTCTCAACTCTCCAGGTTTAAGGGATTCTTCCTTCAGCTAAAACATGCATGTGGAACCCAGAGTATGATCCACTGTGCGATCGGGAGACGTGTTCAAATATGTCTCAGTTCTCGTCCCCTGGTACTCGGGTGCAACATTCCAGACGCTTTACTAACACTCTCCCGACTTGGAGAGTCAGTGCCTTTAACCTCCTGTTTGGCCCAGTTTGCAATTTCTGCGGAAGATGAACAGGAATAGGAAGAACCAATGAGAGACTAGCTGGAGGTGTCTGGACTGGCAAATTTAACTCTCATTTCCCACCAGGAAGAGGAATTAACCAAAGGCTCAGCGTGCCGTGCCGGAACCAGATTAGGGCCTGAAGCAATCCTGCGGTGTTGCGACCAGCTCACAAGAAAGCGAGTTGAAGAAAGGAGCTCAGGGGCACTGTAATTCACAAACCTGCAGAGTTACAAATGACAGCTATCGTCCAAAAATATACTGAAGTAAGGCTGCCAAGAGGACTTGAAAGCGGGGCAGAATTGCAGGAAACCGATTTCAGGAGGTAGACTGGAATTGCAGTTAAAGCATAGGAAAAGAGGCAGAACGTCAACAATGATGCACTTGGCCAAAAAGGGCGTATGTGTTTTTTCCTGAATATATTCAGGAAAAAACGCATACGCCCTTTTTGGCCAACCAAGCAAGCTTGCAAAGGAAATCTGCACTACAATGAAGTCTCACTTCCCCCCGGTCAAAAGGGCCATCTGAAAAAAGTGTAAAATCCAGAAGGCAGGACAGGCCATGGAGAACTGGGAGCCTTGTTATGCTGATGGGCGGGATGTAAATTGCCAACAGCCACTCGGGAGAAGTGTATGGTGTTTCCTGAAACATCTAAAAAACAAAGCAACAGAGCCTAGGGCACTTCCACTTATGGTCCTATAGCTTAAGGAAATTAAAATCAAAAAGACACAGCCACCCCAAAGTTTGGGACGGCTCTGTTTACAAGAACCTCGTTTACGGTACAAGTTCAATATCTCAGAAAGTGAGTAATGGATAAAGAAGTTGTGGTACTTACGTACAATGCAATATCACTCAGCAATGAAATCTATGTCATCAGGCCTGTAGCAGCATAATGAGGGGATTCAGGTATGATGATTCTAACTGAAATAAGTCACACAGAAAAAGAAACATCATAAGATATCACTAATACACGGAATGTAAACTTGGCTACACAGGAACTGAATTACAAAACAGAACAGGGTCTCAAATTTAGAAAACCAACTTATGCTTGCTAAGGGAAAAGGTGAGTTGGGGTGCTGCCTAAAACCAGAGATTGAAATGAGCACAGATAAAGTTCCTTAAGCCAAATATGTAATAGACAAGAGCTACACCTTGCTCAACGAAATGGACTCAACACCTCATATTAAATGCCTAAGAATGTACCTGACTAGAAAGTATCTTAAAACCTATGGATTGCTGTGTCTCCGAAAGAGAATCAAGCGTGTGTACAGGGGCATAAACGCAGCAGTGATAGGATTGGAGAGGTTCAGTGAGCAAATGAAGACCCTTTGAAGTCATATTGCATGGTACCCATTCCACGGGTCTCAACTCTCCAGGTTTAAGGGATTCTTCCTTCAGCTAAAACATGCATGTGGAACCCAGAGTATGATCAACCATGTGATCGGGAGACGTGTTCAAATATGTCTCAGTTCTCGTCCCCTGGTACTCGGGTGCAACATTCCAGACGCTTTACTAACACTCTCCCAACTTGGAGAGTCAGTGCCTTTAACCTCCTGTTTGGCCCAGTTTGCAATTTCTGCGGAAGATGAACAGGAATAGGGAGAACCAATGAGAGACTAGCTGGAGGTGTCTGGACGGGCAAATTTAACTCTCATTTCCCACCAGGAAGAGGAATTAACCAAAGGCTCAGCGTGCCGTGCCAGAACCAGATTAGGGCCTGAAGCAATCCTGCGGTATTGCGGCCAGCTCACAAGAAAGCGAGTTGAAGAACGGAGCTCAGGGGCACTGTAATTCACAAACCTACAGACTTATAAATGACAGCTATCGTCCAAAAATATACTGAAGTAAGGCTGCCAAGAGGACTTGAAAGCGGGGCAGAATTGCAAGAAACCGATTTCAGGAGGTAGACTGGAATTGCAGTTAAAGCATAGGAAAAGAGGCAGAACGTCCACAATGATGCACTTGGCCAAAAAGGGCGTATGCGTTTTTTCCTGAATATATTCAGGAAAAAACGCATACGCCCTTTTTGGCCAACCAAGCAAGCTTGCAAAGGAAATCTGCACTACAATGAAGTCTCACTTCCCCCCGGTCAAAAGGGCCATCTGAAAAAAGTGTAAAATCCAGAAGGCAGGACAGGCCATGGAGAACTGGGAGCCTTGTTATGCTGATGGGCGGGATGTAAATTGCCAACAGCCACTCGGGAGAAGTGTATGGTGTTTCCTGAAACATCTAAAAAACAAAGCAACAGAGCCTAGGGCACTTCCACTTATGGTCCTATAGCTTAGGGAAATTAAAATCAAAAAGACACAGCCACCCCAAAGTTTGGGACGGCTCTGTTTACAAGAACCTTGTTTACGGTACAAGTTCAATATCGCAGAAAGTGAGTAATGGATAAAGAAGTTGTGGTACTTACGTACAATGCAATATCACTCAGCAATGAAATCTATGTCATCAGGCCCGTAGCAGCATAATGAGTGGATTCAGGTATGATGATTCTAACTGAAATAAGTCACACAGAAAAAGAAACATCATAAGATATCACTAATACACGGAATGTAAACTTGGCTACACAGGAACTGAATTACAAAACAGAACAGGGTCTCAAATTTAGAAAACCAACTTATGCTTGCTAAGGGGAAAGGTGAGTTGGGGTGCTGCCTAAAACCAGAGATTGAAATGAGCACAGATAAAGTTCCTTAAGCCAAATATGGAATAGACAAGAGCTACTCCTTGCTCAACGAAATGGACTCAACACCCCATATTAAACGCCTAAGAATGTACCTGACTAGTAAGTATCTTAAAACCTATGGATGGCTATGTCTCTGAAAGAGAAACAAGCGTGTGTACAGGGGCATAAACGCAGCAGTGATATGATTGGAGAGGTTCGGTGAGCAAATGAAGACCCTTTGAAGTCATATTGCATGGTACCCATTCCACGGGTCTCAACTCTCCAGGTTTAAGGGATTCTTCCTTCAGCTAAAACATGCATGTGGAACCCAGAGTATGATCAACCGTGTGATCGGGAGACGTGTTCAAATATGTCTCAGTTCTCATCCCCTGGTACTCGGGTGCAACATTCCAGACGCTTTACTAACACTCTCCCGACTTGGAGAGTCAGTGCCTTTAACCTCCCGTTTGGCCCAGTTTGCAATTTCTGCGGAAGATGAACAGGAATAGGGAGAACCAATGAGAGACTAGCTGGAGGTGTCTGGACGGGCAAATTTAACTCTCATTTCCCACCAGGAAGAGGAATTAACCAAAGGCTCAGCGTGCCGTGCCGGAACCGGATTAGGGCCTGAAGCAATCCTGCGGTGTTGCGGCCAGTTCACAAGAAAGCGAGTTGAAGAAAGGAGCTCAGGGGCACTGTAATTCACAAACCTGCAGACTTATAAATGACAGCTATCGTCCAAAAATATACTGAAGTAAGGCTGCCAAGAGGACTTGAAAGCGGGGCAGAATTGCAGGAAACCGATTTCAGGAGGTAGACTGGAATTGCAGTTAAAGCATAGGAAAAGAGGCAGAACGTCCACAATGATGCACTTGGCCAAAAAGGGCGTATGTGTTTTTTCCTGAATATATTCAGGAAAAAACGCATACGCCCTTTTTGGCCAACCAAGCAAGCTTGCAAAGGAAATCTGCACTACAATGAAGTCTCACTTCCCCCCGGTAAAAAGGGCCATCAGAAAAAAGTGTAAAATCCAGAAGGCAGGACAGGCCATGGAGAACTGGGAGCCTTGTTATGCTGATGGGCGGGATGTAAATTGCCAACAGCCACTCGGGAGAAGTGTATGGTGTTTCCTGAAACATCTAAAAAACAAAGCAACAGAGCCTAGGGCACTTCCACTTATGGTCCTATAGCTTAGAGAAATTAAAATCAAAAAGACACAGCCACCCCAAAGTTTGGGACGGCTCTGTTTACAAGAACCTCATTTACGGTACAAGCTCAATATCGCAGAAAGTGAGTAATGGATAAACAAGTTGTGGTACTTACGTACAATGCAATATCACTCAGCAATGAAATCTATGTCATCAGGCCCGTAGCAGCATAATGAGTGGATTCAGGTATGATGATTCTAACTGAAATAAGTCACACAGAAAAAGAAACATCATAAGATATCACTAATACACGGAATGTAAACTTGGCTACACAGGAAGTGAATGACAAAACAGAAAAGGGTCTCAAATTTAGAAAACCAACTTATGCTTGCTAAGGGGAAAGGTGAGTTGGGGTGCTGCCTAAAACCAGAGATTGTAATGAACACAGATAAAGTTCCTTAAGCCAAATATGGAATAGACAAGAGCTACTCCTTGCTCAACGAAATGGACTCAACACCCCATATTAAACGCCTAAGAATGTACCTGACTAGTAAGTATCTTAAAACCTATGGATTGCTATGTCTCCGAAAGAGAATCAAGCGTGTGTACAGGGGCATAAACACAGCAGTGATAGGATTGGAGAGGTTCGGTGAGCAAATGAAGACCCTTTGAAGTCATATTGCATGGTACCCATTCCACGGGTCTCAACTCTCCAGGTTTAAGGGATTCTTCCTTCAGCTAAAACATGCATGTGGAACCCAGAGTATGATCCACCGTGTGATCGGGAGACGTGTTCAAATATGTCACAGTTTTTGACCCCTGGTACTCGGGTGCAACATTCCAGACGCTTTACTAACACTCTCCTGACTTGGAGAGTCAGTGCCTTTAACCTCCTGTTTGGCCCAGTTTGCAATTTCTGTGGAAGATGAACAGGAATAGGGAGAACCAATGAGAGACCAGCTGGAGGTGTCTGGACGGGCAAATTTAACTCTCATTTCCCACCAGGAAGAGGAATTAACCAAAGGCTCAGCGTGCCGTGCCGGAACCGGATTAGGGCCTGAAGCAATCCTGCGGTGTTGCGACCTGCTCACAAGAAAGCGAGTTGAAGAAAGAAGCTCAGGGGCACTGTAATTCACAAACCTGCAGACTTATAAATGACAGCTATCGTCCAAAAATATACTGAAGTAAGGCTGCCAAGAGGACTTGAAAGCGGGGCAGAATTGCAGGAAACCGATTTCAGGAGGTAGACTGGAATTGCATTTAAAGCATAGGAAAAGAGGCAGAACGTCCACAATGATGCACTTGGCCAAAAAGGGCGTATGCGTTTTTTCCTGAATATATTCAGGAAAAAACGCATACGCCCTTTTTGGCCAACCAAGCAAGCTTGCAAAGGAAATCTGCACTACAATGAAGTCTCACTTCCCCCCGGTCAAAAGGGCCATCTGAAAAAAGTGTAAAATCCAGAAAGGCAGGACAGGCCATGGAGAACTGGGAGCATTGTTATGCTGATGGGCGGGATGTAAATTGCCAACAGCCACTCGGGAGAAGTGTATGGTGTTTCCTGAAACACCTAAAAAACAAAGCAACAGAGCCTAGGGCACTTCCACTTAAGGTCCTATAGATTAGGGAAATTAAAATCAAAAAGACACAGCCACCCCAAAGTTTGGGACGGCTCTGTTTACAAGGACCTCGTTTACGGTACAAGTTCAATATTGCAGAAAGTGAGTAATGGATAAAGAAGTTGTGGTACTTACGTACAATGCAATATCACTCAGCAATGAAATCTATGTCATCAGGCCCGTAGCAGCATAATGAGTGGATTCAGGTATGATGATTCTAACTGAAATAAGTCACACAGAAAAAGAAACATCATAAGATATCACTAATAAACGGAATGTAAACTTGGTTACACTGGAAGTGAAATACAAAACAGAACAGGGTCTCAAATTTAGAAAACCAACTTATGCTTGCTAAGGGGAAATGTGAGTTGGCGTGTTGCATAAAACCAGAGATTGAAATGAGCACAGATAAAGTTCCTTAAGCCAAATATGTAATAGATAACAGCTACTCCTTGCTCAACGAAATGGGCTCAACACCCCATATTAAACGCCTAAGAATGTACCTGACTAGTAAGTATCTTAAAACCTATGGATTGCTATGTCTCCGAAAGAGAATCAATCGTGTGTACAGGGGCATAAACGCAGCAGTGATAGGATTGGAGAGGTTCGGTGAGCAAATGAAGACCCTTTGAAGTCATATTGCATGGTACCCATTCCACGGGTCTCAACTCTCCAGGTTTAAGGGATTCTTCCTTCAGCTAAAACATGCATGTGGAACCCAGAGTATGATCCACCGTGCGATCGGGAGACGTGTTCAAATATGTCTCAGTTGTCGTCCCCTGGTACTCGGGTGCAACATTCCAGACGCTTTACTAACACTCTCCCGACTTGGAGAGTCAGTGCCTTTAACCTCCTGTTTGGCCCAGTTTGCAATTTCTGCGGAAGATGAACAGGAATAGGGAGAACCAATGAGAGACTAGCTGGAGGTGTCTGGACGGGCAAATTTAACTCTCATTTCCCACCAGGAAGAGGAATTAACCAAAGGCTCAGCGTGCCGTGCCGGAACCAGATTAGGGCCTGAAGCCATCCTGCGGTGTTGCGACCAGATCACAAGAAAGCGAGTTGAAGAAAGGAGCTCAGGGTCACTGTAATTCACAAACCTGCAGAGTTATAAATGACAGCTATCATCCAAAAATATACTGAAGTAAGGCTGCCAAGAGGACTTGAAAGCGGGGCAGAATTGCAGGAAACCTATTTCAGGAGGTAGACTGGAATTGCAGTTAAAGCATAGGAAAAGAGGCAGAACGTCCACAATGATGCACTTGGCCAAAAAGGGCGTATGTGTTTTTTCCTGAATATATTCAGGAAAAAACGCATACGCCCTTTTTGGACAACCAAGCAAGCTTGCAAAGGAAATCTGCACTACAATGAAGTCTCACTTCCCCCCGGTCAAAAGGGCCATCTGAAAAAAGTGTAAAATCCAGAAGGCAGGACAGGCCATGGAGAACTGGGAGCCTTGTTATGCTGATGGGCGGGATGTAAATTGCCAACAGCCACTCGGGAGAAGTGTATAGTGTTTCCTGAAACATCTAAAAAACAAAGCAACAGAGCCTAGGGCACTTCCACTTATGGTCCTATAGCTTAGGGAAATTAAAATCAAAAAGACACAGCCACCCCAAAGTTTGGGACGGCTCTGTTTACAAGAACCTCGTTTACGGTACAAGTTCAATATCGCAGAAAGTGAGTAATGGATAAAGAAGTTGTGGTACTTACGTACAATGCAATATCACTCAGCAATGAAATCTATGTCATCAGGCCCGTAGCAGCATAATGAGTGGATTCAGGTATGATGATTCTAACTGAAATAAGTCACACAGAAAAAGAAACATCATAAGATATCACTAATACACGGAATGTAAACTTGGCTACACAGGAACTGAATTACAAAACAGAACAGGGTCTCAAATTTAGAAAACCAACTTATGCTTGCTAAGGAGAAAGGTGAGTTGGGGTGCTGCCTAAAACCAGAGATTGAAATGAGCACAGATAAAGTTCCTTAAGCCAAATATAGAATAGACAAGAGCTACTCCTTGCTCAACGAAATGGACTCAACACCCCATATTAAACGCCTAAGAATGTACCTGACTAGTAAGTATCTTAAAACCTATGGATTGCTATGTCTCCGAAAGAGAATCAAGCGTGTGTACAGGGGCATAAACGCAGCAGTGATAGGATTGGAGAGGTACGGTGAGCCAATGAAGACCCTTTGAAGTCATATTGCATGGTACCCATTCCACGGGTCTCAACTCTCCAGGTTTAAGGGATTCTTCCTTCTGCTAAAACATGCAAGTGGAACCCAGAGTATGATCAACCGTGTGAGCGGGAGACGTGTTCAAATATGAGTCAGTTCTCGTCCCCTGGTACTCGGGTGCAACATTCCAGACGCTTTACTAACACTCTCCCGACTTGGAGAGTCAGTGCCTTTAAACTCCTGTTTGTCCCAGTTTGCAATTTCTGCGGAAGATGAACAGGAATAGGGAGAACCAATGAGAGACTAGCTGGAGGTGTCTGGACGGGCAAATTTAACTCTCATATCCCACCAGGAAGAGGAGTTAACCAAAGGCTCAGCGTGCCGTGCCAGAACCAGATTATGGCCTGAAGCAATGATGCAGTGTTGCGGCCAGCTCACAAGAAAGCGAGTTGAAGAAAGGAGCTCAGGGGCACTGTAATTCACAAACCTGCAGAGTTATAAATGACAGCTATCGTCCAAAAATATACTGAAGTAAGGCTGCCAAGAGGACTTGAAAGCGGGGTAGAATTGCAGGAAACCGATTTCAGGAGGTAGACTGGAATTGCAGTTAAAGCATAGGAAAAGAGGCAGAACGTCCACAATGATGCACTTGGCCAAAAAGGGCATATGCGTTTTTTCCTGAATATATTCAGGAAAAAACGTATATGCCCTTTTTGGCCAACCAAGCAAGCTTGCAAAGGAAATCTGCACTACAATGAAGTCTCACTCCCCCCCCCCCCCCCGGTCAAAAGGGCCATCTAAAAAAAGTGTAAAATCCAGAAAGGCAGGACAGGCCATGGAGAATTGGGAGCCTTGTTGTGCTGATGGGCGGGATGTAAATTGCCAACAGACACTCCGGAGAAGTGTATGGTGTTTCCTGAAACATCTAAAAAACAAAGCAACAGAGCCTAGGGCACTTCCACTTATGGTCCTATAGATTAGGGAAATTAAAATAAAAAAGACACAGCCACCCCAAAGTTTGGGACGGCTCTGTTTACAAGAACCTCGTTTATGGTACAAGTTCAGTATCGCAGAAAGTGAATAATGGATAAAGAAGTTGTGGTACTTACGTACAATGCAATATCACTCAGCAATGAAATCTATGTCATCAGGCCCGTAGCAGCATAATGAGTGGATTCAGGTATGATGATTCTAACTGAAATAAGTCACACAGAAAAAGAAACATCATAAGATATCACTAATACACGGAATGTAAACTTGGCTACACAGGAACTGAATTACAAAACAGAACAGGGTCTCAAATTTAGAAAACCAACTTATGCTTGCTAAGGGGAAAGGTGAGTTGGGGTGCTGCCTAAAACCAGAGATTGAAATGAGCACAGATAAAGTTCCTTAAGCCAAATATGGAATAGACAAGAGCTACTCCTTGCTCAACGAAATGGACTCAACACCCCATATTAAACGCCTAAGAATGTACCTGACTAGTAAGTATCTTAAAACCTATGGATTGCTATGTCTCCGAAAGAGAATCAAGCGTGTGTACAGGGGCATAAACGCAGCAGTGATAGGATTGGAGAGGTTCGGTGAGCAAATGAAGACCCTTTGAAGTCATATTGCATGGTACCCATTCCACGGGTCTCAACTCTCCAGGTTTAAGGGATTCTTCCCTCAGCTAAAACACGCATGTGGAACCCAGAGTATGATCAACCGTGTGATCGGGAGACGTGTTCAAGTATGTCTCAGTTCTCGTCCCCTGGTACTCGGGTGCAACATTCCAGACGCTTTACTAACACTCTCCCGACTTGGAGAGTCAGTGCCTTTAACCTCCTGTTTGGCCCAGTTTGCAATTTCTGCGGAAGATGAACAGGAATAGGGAGAACCAATGAGAGACTAGCTGGAGGTGTCTGGACGGGCAAATTTAACTCTCATTTCCCACCAGGAAGAGGAATTAACCAAAGGCTCAGCGTGCCGTGCCGGAACCAGATTAGGGCCTGAAGCAATCCTGCGGTGTTGCGGCCAGCTCACAAGAAAGCGAGTTGAAGAAAGGAGCTCAGGGGCACTGTAATTCACAAACCTGCAGAGTTATAAATGACAGCTATCGTCCAAAAATATACTGAAGTAAGGCTGCCAAGAGGACTTGAATGCGGGACAGAATTGCAGGAAACCGATTTCAGGAGGTAGACTGGAATTGCATTTAAAGCATAGGAAAAGAGGCAGAACGTCCACAATGATGCACTTGGCCAAAAAGGGCGTATGCGTTGTTTCCTGAATATATTCAGGAAAAAACGCATACGCCCTTTTTGGCCAACCAAGCAAGCTTGCAAAGGAAATCTGCACTACAATGAAGTCTCACTTCCCCCCGGTCAAAAGGGCAATCTAAAAAAAGTGTAAAATCCAGAAAGGCAGGACAGGCCATGGAGAACTGGGAGCCTTGTTGTGCTGATGGGCGGGATGTAAATTGCCAACAGACACTCCGAAGAAGTGTATGGTGTTTCCTGAAACATCTAAAAAACAAAGCAACAGAGCCTAGGGCACTTCCACTTATGGTCCTATAGATTAGGGAAATTAAAATAAAAAAGACACAGCCACCCCAAAGTTTGGGACGGCTCTGTTTACAAGAACCTCGTTTATGGTACAAGTTCAGTATCGCAGAAAGTGAATAATGGATAAAGAAGTTGTGGTACTTACGTACAATGCAATATCACTCAGCAATGAAATCTATGTCATCAGGCCCGTAGCAGCATAATGAGTGGATTCCGGTATGATGATTCTAACTGAAATAAGTCACACAGAAAAAGAAACATCATAAGATATCACTAATACACGGAATGTAAACTTGGCTACACAGGAACTGAATTACAAAACAGAACAGGGTCTCAAATTTAGAAAACCAACTTATGCTTGCTAAGGGGAAAGGTGAGTTGGGGTGCTGCCTAAAACCAGAGATTGAAATGAGCACAGATAAAGTTCTTAAGCCAAATATGTAATAGATAAGTGCTACTCCTTGCTCAACGAAATGGACTCAACACCCCATATTAAACGCCTAAGAATGTACCTGACTAGTAAGTATCTTAAACGCTATGGATTGCTATGTCTCCGAAAGAGAATCAAGCGTGTGTACAGGGGAATAAACGCAGCAGTGATAGGATTGGAGAGGTTCGGTGAGCAAATGAAGACCCTTTGAAGTCATATTGCATGGTACCCATTCCACGGGTCTCAACTCTCCAGGTTTAAGGAATTCTTCCTTCAGCTAAAACACGCATGTGGAACCCAGAGTATGATCAACCGTGTGATCGGGAGACGTGTTCAAGTATGTCTCAGTTCTCGTCCCCTGGTACTCGGGTGCAACATTCCAGACGCTTTACTAACACTCTCCCGACTTGGAGAGTCAGTGCCTTTAACCTCCTGTTTGGCCCAGTTTGCAATTTCTGCGGAAGATGAACAGGAATAGGGAGAACCAATGAGAGACTAGCTGGAGGTGTCTGGACGGGCAAATTTAACTCTCATTTCCCACCAGGAAGAGGAATTAACCAAAGGCTCAGTGTGCCGTGCCGGAACCAGATTACGGCCTGAAGCAATCCTGTGATGTTGCGGCCAGCTCACAAGAAAGCGAGTTGAAGAATGGAGCTCAGGGGCACTGTAATTCACAAACCTGCAGAGTTATAAATGACAGCTATCGTCCAAAAATATACTGAAGTAAGGCTGCCAAGAGGACTTGAAAGCGGGGCAGAATTGCAGGAAACCGATTTCAGGAGGTAGACTGGAATTGCAGTTAAAGCATAGGAAAAGAGGCAGAACGTCCACAATGATGCACTTGGCCAAAAAGGGCATATGCGTTTTTTCCTGAATATATTCAGGAAAAAACTCACACACCCTTTTTGGCCAACCAAGCAAGCTTGCAAAGGAAATCTGCACTACAGTGAAGTCTCACTTCCCCCCCGGTCAAAAGGGCCATATAAGAAAAGTGTAAAATCCAGAAAGGCAGGACAGGCCATGGAGAACTGGGAGCCTTGTTATGCTGATGGGCGGGATGTAAATTGCCAACAGCCACTCAGGAGAAGTGTATGGTGTTTCCTGAAACATCTAAAAACCAAAGCAACAGAGCCTAGGGCACTTCCACTTATGGTCCTATAGCTTAGGGAAATTAAAATAAAAAAGACACAGCCACCCCAAAGTTTGGGACGGCTCTGTTTACAAGAACCTCGTTTACGGTACAAGTTCAGTATCGCAGAAAGTGAATAATGGATAAAGAAGTTGTGGTACTTACGTACAATGCAATATCACTCAGCAATGAAATCTATGTCATCAGGCCCGTAGCAGCATAATGAGTGGATTCAGGTATGATGATTCTAACTGAAATAAGTCACACAGAAAAAGAAACATCATAAGATATCACTAATACACGGAATGTAAACTTGGCTACACAGGAACTGAATTACAAAACAGAACAGGGTCTCAAATTTAGAAAACCAACTTATGCTTGCTAAGGGGAAAGGTGAGTTGGGGTGCTGCCTAAAACCAGAGATTGAAATGAGCACAGATAAAGTTCCTTAAGCCAAATATGGAATAGACAAGAGCTACTCCTTGCTCAACGAAATGGACTCAACACCCCATATTAAACGCCTAAGAATGTACCTGACTAGTAAGTATCTTAAAACCTATGGATTGCTATGTCTCCGAAAGAGAATCAAGCGTGTGTACAGGGGCATAAACGCAGCAGTGATAGGATTGGAGAGGTTGGGTGAGCAAATGAAGACCCTTTGAAGTCATATTGCATGGTACCCATTCCATGGGTCTCAACTCTCCAGGTTTAAGGGATTCTTCCTTCAGCTAAAACACGCATGTGGAACCCAGAGTATGATCAACTGTGTGATCGGGAGATGTGTTCAAGTATGTCTCAGTTCTCGTCCCCTGGTACTCGGGTGCAACATTCCAGACGCTTTACTAACACTCTCCCGACTTGGAGAGTCAGTGCCTTTAACCTCCTGTTTGGCCCAGTTTGCAATTTCTGCGGAAGATGAACAGGAATAGGGAGAACCAATGAGAGACTAGCTGGAGGTGTCTGGACGGGCAAATTTAACTCTCATTTCCCACCAGGAAGAGGAATTAACCAAAGGCTCAGTGTGCCGTGCCGGAACCAGATTACGGCCTGAAGCAATCCTGTGATGTTGCGGCCAGCTCACAAGAAAGCGAGTTGAAGAATGGAGCTCAGGGGCACTGTAATTCACAAACCTGCAGAGTTATAAATGACAGCTATCGTCCAAAAATATACTGAAGTAAGGCTGCCAAGAGGACTTGAAAGCGGGGCAGAATTGCAGGAAACCGATTTCAGGAGGTAGACTGGAATTGCAGTTAAAGCATAGGAAAAGAGGCAGAACGTCCACAATGATGCACTTGGCCAAAAAGGGCATATGCGTTTTTTCCTGAATATATTCAGGAAAAAACTCACACACCCTTTTTGGCCAACCAAGCAAGCTTGCAAAGGAAATCTGCACTACAATGAAGTCTCACTTCCCCCCCGGTCAAAAGGGCCATATAAGAAAAGTGTAAAATCCAGAAAGGCAGGACAGGCCATGGAGAACTGGGAGCCTTGTTATGCTGATGGGCGGGATGTAAATTGCCAACAGCCACTCAGGAGAAGTGTATGGTGTTTCCTGAAACATCTAAAAACCAAAGCAACAGAGCCTAGGGCACTTCCACTTATGGTCCTATAGCTTAGGGAAATTAAAATAAAAAAGACACAGCCACCCCAAAGTTTGGGACGGCTCTGTTTACAAGAACCTCGTTTACGGTACAAGTTCAGTATCGCAGAAAGTGAATAATGGATAAAGAAGTTGTGGTACTTATGTACAATGCAATATCACTCAGCAATGAAATCTATGTCATCAGGCCCGTAGCAGCATAATGAGTGGATTCAGGTATGATGATTCTAACTGAAATAAGTCACACAGAAAAAGAAACATCATAAGATATCACTAATACACGGAATGTAAACTTGGCTACACAGGAACTGAATTACAAAACAGAACAGGGTCTCAAATTTAGAAAACCAACTTATGCTTGCTAAGGGGAAAGGTGAGTTGGGGTGCTGCCTAAAACCAGAGATTGAAATGAGCACAGATAAAGTTCCTTAAGCCAAATATGGAATAGACAAGAGCTACTCCTTGCTCAACGAAATGGACTCAACACCCCATATTAAACGCCTAAGAATGTACCTGACTAGTAAGTATCTTAAAACCTATGGATTGCTATGTCTCCGAAAGAGAATCAAGCGTGTGTACAGGGGCATAAACGCAGCAGTGATAGGATTGGAGAGGTTGGGTGAGCAAATGAAGACCCTTTGAAGTCATATTGCATGGTACCCATTCCATGGGTCTCAACTCTCCAGGTTTAAGGGATTCTTCCTTCAGCTAAAACACGCATGTGGAACCCAGAGTATGATCAACCGTGTGATCGGGAGACGTGTTCAAGTATGTCTCAGTTCTCGTCCCCTGGTACTCGGGTGCAACATTCCAGACGCTTTACTAACACTCTCCCGACTTGGAGAGTCAGTGCCTTTAACCTCCTGTTTGGCCCAGTTTGCAATTTCTGCGGAAGATGAACAGGAATAGGGAGAACCAATGAGAGACTAGCTGGAGGTGTCTGGACGGGCAAATTTAACTCTCATTTCCCACCAGGAAGAGGAATTAACCAAAGGCTCAGCGTGCCGTGCCGGAACCAGATTAGGGCCTGAAGCAATCCTGCGGTGTTGCGGCCAGCTCACAAGAAAGCGAGTTGAAGAAAGGAGCTCAGGGGCACTGTAATTCACAAACCTGCAGAGTTATAAATGACAGCTATCGTCCAAAAATATACTGAAGTAAGGCTGCCAAGAGGACTTGAAAGCGGGGCAGAATTGCAGGAAACCGATTTCAGGAGGTAGACTGGAATTGCATTTAAAGCATAGGAAAAGAGGCAGAACGTCGACAATGATGCACTTGGCCAAAAAGGGCATATGCGTTTTTTCCTGAATATATTCAGGAAAAAACGTATATGCCCTTTTTGGCCAACCAAGCAAGCTTGCAAAGGAAATCTGCACTACAATGAAATCTCACTACCCCCCCCCCCCCCGGTCAAAAGGGCTATCTAAAAAAAGTGTAAAATCCAGAAAGGCAGGACAGGCCATGGAGAATTGGGAGCCTTGTTATGCTGATGGGCGGGATGTAAATTGCCAACAGCCACTCGGGAGAAGTGTATGGTGTTTCCTGAAACATCTAAAAACCAAAGCAACAGAGCGTAGGGCACTTCCATTTATGGTCCTATAGCTTAGGGAAATTAAAATAAAAAAGACACAGCCACCCCAAATTTTGGGACAGCTCTGTTTACAAGAACCTCGTTTACGGTACAAGTTCAATATCGTAGAAAGTGAATAATGGATAAATAAGTTGTGGTACTTACGTACAATGCAATATCACTCAGCAATGAAATCTATGTCATCAGGCCCGTAGCAGCATAATGAGTGGATTCAGGTATGATGATTCTAACTGAAATAAGTCACACAGAAAAAGAAACATCATAAGATGTCACTAATACACGGAATGTAAACTTGGCTACACAGGAACTGAATTACAAAACAGAACAGGGTCTCAAATTTACAAAACCAACTTATGCTTGCTAAGGGGAAAGGTGAGTTGGGGTGCTGCCTAAAACCAGAGATTGAAATGAGCACAGATAAAGTTCCTTAAGCCAAGTATGGAATAGACAAGAGCTACTCTTTGCTCAACGAAATGGACTCAACACCCCATATTAAACGCCTAAGAATGTACCTCACTAGTAAGTATCTTAAAACCTATGGATTGCTATGTCTCCGAAAGAGAATCAATCCTGTGTACGGGGGCATAAACGCAGCAGTGACAGGATTGGAGAGGTTCGGTGAGCAAATGAAGACCATTTGAAGTCATATAGCATGGTACCCATTCCACGGGTCTCAACTCTCCAGGTTTAAGGGATTCTTCCTTCAGCTAAAACATGCATGTGGAACCCAGAGTATGATCAACCGTGTGATCAGGAGACGTGTTCAAATACGTCTCAGTTTTTGACCCCTGGTACTCGGGTGCAACATTCCAGACGCTTTACTAACACTCTCCCCACTTGGAGAGTCAGTGCCTTTAACCTACTGTTTGGCCCAGTTTGCAATTTCTGAGGAAGATGAACAGGAATAGGGAGAACCAATGAGAGACTAGCTGGAGGTGTCTGGACGGGCAAATTTAACTCTCATTTCCCACCAGGAAGAGGAATTAACCAAAGGCTCAGCATGCCGTGCCGGAACCAGATTAGGGCCTGAAGCAATCCTGCGGTGTTGCGGCCAGCTCACAAGAAAGCGAGTTGAAGAAAGGAGCTCAGGGGCACTGTAATTCACAAACCTGCAGAGTTATAAATGACAGCTATCGTCCAAAAATATACTGAAGTAAGGCTGCCAAGAGGACTTGAAAGCGGGGCAGAATTGCAGGAAACCGATTTCAGGAGGTAGACTGGAATTGCATTTAAAGCATAGGAAAAGAGGCAGAACGTCGACAATGATGCACTTGGTCAAAAAGGGCGTATGCGTTTTTTCCTGAATATATTCAGGAAAAAACGCATACGCTCTTTTTGGCCAACCAAGCAAGCTTGCAAAGGAAATCTGCACTACAATGAAGTCTCACTTCCCCCCGGTCAAAAGGGCCATCTGATAAAAGTGTAAAATCCAGAAGGCAGGACAGGCCATGGAGAACTGGGAGCCTTGTTATGCTGATGGGCGGGATGTAAATTGCCAACAGACACTCCGGAGAAGTGTATGGTGTTTCCTGAAACATCTAAAAAACAAAGCAACAGAGCCTAGTGCACTTCCACTTATGGTCCTATAGTTTAGGGAAATTAAAATCAAAAAGACACAGCCACCCCAAAGTTTGGGACGGCTCTGTTTACAAGAACCTCGTTTACGGTACAAGTTCAATATCACAGAAAGTGAATAATGGATAAAGAAGTTGTGGTACTTATGTACAATGCAATATCACTCAGCAATGAAATCTATGTCATCAGGCCCGTAGCAGCATAATGAGTGGATTCAGGTATGATGATTCTAACTGAAATAAGTCACACAGAAAAAGAAACATCATAAGATATCACTAATACACGGAATGTAAACTTGGCTACACAGGAACTGAATTACAAAACAGAACAGGGTCTCAAATTTAGAAAACCAACTTATGCTTGCTAAGGGGAAAGGTGAGTTGGGGTGCTGCCTAAAACCAGAGATTGAAATGAGCACAGATAAAGTTCCTTAAGCCAAATATGTAATAGATAAGAGCTACTCCTTGCTCAACGAAATGGACTCAACACCCCATATTAAACGCCTAAGAATGTACCTGACTAGTAACTATCTTAAACGCTATGGATTGCTATGTCTCCGAAAGAGAATCAAGCGTGTGTACAGGGGAATAAACGCAGCAGTGATAGGATTGGAGAGGTTCGGTGAGCAAATGAAGACCCTTTGAAGTCATATTGCATGGTACCCATTCCAAGGGTCTCAACTCTCCAGGTTTAAGGGATTCTTCCTTCAGCTAAAACATGCATGTGGAACCCAGAGTATGATCAACCGTGTGATCGGGAGACGTGTTCAAATATGTCTCAGTTCTCGTCCCCTGGTACTCGGGTGCAACATTCCAGACACTTTACTAACACTCTCCCGACTTGGAGAGTCAGTGCCTTTAACCTCCTGTTTGGCCCAGTTTGCAATTTCTGCGGAAGATGAACAGGAATAGGGAGAACCAATGAGAGACTAGCTGGAGGTGTCTGGACGGGCAAATTTAACTCTCATTTCCCACCAGGAAGAGGAATTAACCAAAGGCTCAGCGTGCCGTGCCGGAACCAGATTAGGGCCTGAAGCAATCCTGCGGTGTTGCGACCAGCTCACAAGAAAGCGAGTTGAAGAAAGGAGCTCAGGGGCACTGTAATTCACAAACCTGCAGAGTTATAAAAGACAGCTATCGTCCAAAAATATACTGAAGTAAGGCTGCCAAGAGGACTTGAAAGCGGGGCAGAATTGCAGGAAACCGATTTCAGGAGGTAGACTGGAATTGCATTGAAAGCATAGGAAAAGAGGCAGAACGTCCACAATGATGCACTTGGCCAAAAAGGGCGTATGCGTTTTTTCCTGAATATATTCAGGAAAAAACGCATACGCCCTTTTTGGCCAACCAAGCAAGCTTGCAAAGGAAATCTGTACTACAATGAAGTCTCACTTCCCCCCGGTCAAAAGGGCCATCTGAAAAAAGTGTAAAATCCAGAAGGCAGGACAGGCCATGGAGAACTGGGAGCCTTGTTATGCTGATGGGCGGGATGTAAATTGCCAAGAGCCACTCCGGAGAAGTGTATGGTGTTTCCTGAAACATCTAAAAACCAAAGCAACAGAGCCTAGGGCACTTCCACTTATGGTCCTATAGCTTAGGGAAATTAAAATAAAAAAGACACAGCCACCCCAAAGTTTGGGACGGCTCTGTTTACAAGAACCTCGTTTACGGTACAAGTTCAGTATCGCAGAAAGTGAATAATGGATAAAGAAGTTGTGGTACTTATGTACAATGCAATATCACTCAGCAATGAAATCTATGTCATCAGGCCCGTAGCAGCATAATGAGTGGATTCAGGTATGATGATTCTAACTGAAATAAGTCACACAGAAAAAGAAACATCATAAGATATCACTAATACACGGAATGTAAACTTGGCTACACAGGAACTGAATTACAAAACAGAACAGGGTCTCAAATTTAGAAAACCAACTTATGCTTGCTAAGGGGAAAGGTGAGTTGGGGTGCTGCCTAAAACCAGAGATTGAAATGAGCACAGATAAAGTTCCTTAAGCCAAATATGGAATAGACAAGAGCTACTCCTTGCTCAACGAAATGGACTCAACACCCCATATTAAACGCCTAAGAATGTACCTGACTAGTAAGTATCTTAAAACCTATGGATTGCTATGTCTCCGAAAGAGAATCAAGCGTGTGTACAGGGGCATAAACGCAGCAGTGATAGGATTGGAGAGGTTGGGTGAGCAAATGAAGACCCTTTGAAGTCATATTGCATGGTACCCATTCCATGGGTCTCAACTCTCCAGGTTTAAGGGATTCTTCCTTCAGCTAAAACACGCATGTGGAACCCAGAGTATGATCAACTGTGTGATCGGGAGATGTGTTCAAGTATGTCTCAGTTCTCGTCCCCTGGTACTCGGGTGCAACATTCCAGACGCTTTACTAACACTCTCCCGACTTGGAGAGTCAGTGCCTTTAACCTCCTGTTTGGCCCAGTTTGCAATTTCTGCGGAAGATGAACAGGAATAGGGAGAACCAATGAGAGACTAGCTGGAGGTGTCTGGACGGGCAAATTTAACTCTCATTTCCCACCAGGAAGAGGAATTAACCAAAGGCTCAGCGTGCCGTGCCGGAACCAGGTTAGGGCCTGAAGCAATCCTGCGGTGTTGCGGCCAGCTCACAAGAAAGCGAGTTGAAGAAAGGAGCTCAGGGGCACTGTAATTCACAAACCTGCAGAGTTATAAATGACAGCTATCGTCCAAAAATATACTGAAGTAAGGCTGCCAAGAGGACTTGAAAGCGGGACAGAATTGCAGGAAACCGATTTCAGGAGGTAGACTGGAATTGCATTTAAAGCATAGGAAAAGAGGCAGAACGTCCACAATGATGCACTTGGCCAAAAAGCGCATATGCGTTTTTTCCTGAATATATTCAGGAAAAAACGTATATGCCCTTTTTGGCCAACCAAGCAAGCTTGCAAAGGAAATCTGCACTACAATGAAATCTCACTCCCCCCCCCCCTGGTCAAAAGGGCCATCTAAAAAAAGTGTAAAATCCAGAAAGGCAGGACAGGCCATGGAGAACTGGGAGCCTTGTTGTGCTGATGGGCGGGATGTAAATTGCCAACAGACACTCCGGAGAAGTGTATGGTGTTTCCTGAAACATCTAAAAAACAAAGCAACAGAGCCTAGGGCACTTCCACTTATGGTCCTATAGATTAGGGAAATTAAAATCAAAAAGACACAGCCACCCCAAAGTTTGGGACGGCTCTGTTTACAAGAACCTCGTTTACGGTACAAGTTCAATATCGCAGAAAGTGAATAATGGATAAAGAAGTTGTGGTACTTACGTACAATGCAATATCACTCAGCAATGAAATCTATGTCATCAGGCCCGTAGCAGCATAATGAGTGGATTCAGGTATGATGATTCTAACTGAAATAAGTCACACAGAAAAAGAAACATCATAAGATATCACTAATACACGGAATGTAAACTTGGCTACACAGGAACTGAATTACAAAACAGAACAGGGTCTCAAATTTAGAAAACCAACTTATGCTTGCTAAGGGGAAAGGTGAGTTGGGGTGCTGCCTAAAACCAGAGATTGAAATGAGCACAGATAAAGTTCTTAAGCCAAATATGTAATAGATAAGTGCTACTCCTTGCTCAACGAAATGGACTCAACACCCCATATTAAACGCCTAAGAATGTACCTGACTAGTAAGTATCTTAAACGCTATGGATTGCTATGTCTCCGAAAGAGAATCAAGCGTGTGTACAGGGGAATAAACGCAGCAGTGATAGGATTGGAGAGGTTCGGTGAGCAAATGAAGACCCTTTGAAGTCATATTGCATGGTACCCATTCCACGGGTCTCAACTCTCCAGGTTTAAGGAATTCTTCCTTCAGCTAAAACACGCATGTGGAACCCAGAGTATGATCAACCGTGTGATCGGGAGACGTGTTCAAGTATGTCTCAGTTCTCGTCCCCTGGTACTCGGGTGCAACATTCCAGACGCTTTACTAACACTCTCCCCACTTGGAGAGTCAGTGCCTTTAACCTCCTGTTTGGCCCAGTTTGCAATTTCTGCGGAAGATGAACAGGAATAGGGAGAACCAATGAGAGACTAGCTGGAGGTGTCTGGACGGGCAAATTTAACTCTCATTTCTCACCAGGAAGAGGAATTAACCAAAGGCTCAGTGTGCCGTGCCGGAACCAGATTAGGGCCTGAAGCAATCCTGTGATGTTGCGGCCAGCTCACAAGAAAGCGAGTTGAAGAATGGAGCTCAGGGGCACTGTAATTCACAAACCTGCAGAGTTATAAATGACAGCTATCGTCCAAAAATATACTGAAGTAAGGCTGCCAAGAGGACTTGAAAGCGGGGCAGAATTGCAGGAAACCGATTTCAGGAGGTAGACTGGAATTGCAGTTAAAGCATAGGAAAAGAGGCAGAACGTCCACAATGATGCACTTGGCCAAAAAGGGCATATGCGTTTTTTCCTGAATATATTCAGGAAAAAACTCACACACCCTTTTTGGCCAACCAAGCAAGCTTGCAAAGGAAATCTGCACTACAGTGAAGTCTCACTTCCCCCCCGGTCAAAAGGGCCATATAAGAAAAGTGTAAAATCCAGAAAGGCAGGACAGGCCATGGAGAACTGGGAGCCTTGTTATGCTGATGGGCGGGATGTAAATTGCCAACAGCCACTCAGGAGAAGTGTATGGTGTTTCCTGAAACATCTAAAAACCAAAGCAACAGAGCCTAGGGCACTTCCACTTATGGTCCTATAGCTTAGGGAAATTAAAATAAAAAAGACACAGCCACCCCAAAGTTTGGGACGGCTCTGTTTACAAGAACCTCGTTTACGGTACAAGTTCAGTATCGCAGAAAGTGAATAATGGATAAAGAAGTTGTGGTACTTATGTACAATGCAATATCACTCAGCAATGAAATCTATGTCATCAGGCCCGTAGCAGCATAATGAGTGGATTCAGGTATGATGATTCTAACTGAAATAAGTCACACAGAAAAAGAAACATCATAAGATATCACTAATACACGGAATGTAAACTTGGCTACACAGGAACTGAATTACAAAACAGAACAGGGTCTCAAATTTAGAAAACCAACTTATGCTTGCTAAGGGGAAAGGTGAGTTGGGGTGCTGCCTAAAACCAGAGATTGAAATGAGCACAGATAAAGTTCCTTAAGCCAAATATGGAATAGACAAGAGCTACTCCTTGCTCAACGAAATGGACTCAACACCCCATATTAAACGCCTAAGAATGTACCTGACTAGTAAGTATCTTAAAACCTATGGATTGCTATGTCTCCGAAAGAGAATCAAGCGTGTGTACAGGGGCATAAACGCAGCAGTGATAGGATTGGAGAGGTTGGGTGAGCAAATGAAGACCCTTTGAAGTCATATTGCATGGTACCCATTCCATGGGTCTCAACTCTCCAGGTTTAAGGGATTCTTCCTTCAGCTAAAACACGCATGTGGAACCCAGAGTATGATCAACCGTGTGATCGGGAGACGTGTTCAAGTATGTCTCAGTTCTCGTCCCCTGGTACTCGGGTGCAACATTCCAGACGCTTTACTAACACTCTCCCGACTTGGAGAGTCAGTGCCTTTAACCTCCTGTTTGGCCCAGTTTGCAATTTCTGCGGAAGATGAACAGGAATAGGGAGAACCAATGAGAGACTAGCTGGAGGTGTCTGGACGGGCAAATTTAACTCTCATTTCCCACCAGGAAGAGGAATTAACCAAAGGCTCAGCGTGCCGTGCCGGAACCAGATTAGGGCCTGAAGCAATCCTGCGGTGTTGCGGCCAGCTCACAAGAAAGCGAGTTGAAGAAAGGAGCTCAGGGGCACTGTAATTCACAAACCTGCAGAGTTATAAATGACAGCTATCGTCCAAAAATATACTGAAGTAAGGCTGCCAAGAGGACTTGAAAGCGGGGCAGAATTGCAGGAAACCGATTTCAGGAGGTAGACTGGAATTGCATTTAAAGCATAGGAAAAGAGGCAGAACGTCGACAATGATGCACTTGGCCAAAAAGGGCATATGCGTTTTTTCCTGAATATATTCAGGAAAAAACGTATATGCCCTTTTTGGCCAACCAAGCAAGCTTGCAAAGGAAATCTGCACTACAATGAAATCTCACTACCCCCCCCCCCCGGTCAAAAGGGCTATCTAAAAAAAGTGTAAAATCCAGAAAGGCAGGACAGGCCATGGAGAATTGGGAGCCTTGTTATGCTGATGGGCGGGATGTAAATTGCCAACAGCCACTCGGGAGAAGTGTATGGTGTTTCCTGAAACATCTAAAAACCAAAGCAACAGAGCGTAGGGCACTTCCATTTATGGTCCTATAGCTTAGGGAAATTAAAATAAAAAAGACACAGCCACCCCAAATTTTGGGACAGCTCTGTTTACAAGAACCTCGTTTACGGTACAAGTTCAATATCGTAGAAAGTGAATAATGGATAAATAAGTTGTGGTACTTACGTACAATGCAATATCACTCAGCAATGAAATCTATGTCATCAGGCCCGTAGCAGCATAATGAGTGGATTCAGGTATGATGATTCTAACTGAAATAAGTCACACAGAAAAAGAAACATCATAAGATGTCACTAATACACGGAATGTAAACTTGGCTACACAGGAACTGAATTACAAAACAGAACAGGGTCTCAAATTTACAAAACCAACTTATGCTTGCTAAGGGGAAAGGTGAGTTGGGGTGCTGCCTAAAACCAGAGATTGAAATGAGCACAGATAAAGTTCCTTAAGCCAAGTATGGAATAGACAAGAGCTACTCTTTGCTCAACGAAATGGACTCAACACCCCATATTAAACGCCTAAGAATGTACCTCACTAGTAAGTATCTTAAAACCTATGGATTGCTATGTCTCCGAAAGAGAATCAATCCTGTGTACGGGGGCATAAACGCAGCAGTGACAGGATTGGAGAGGTTCGGTGAGCAAATGAAGACCATTTGAAGTCATATAGCATGGTACCCATTCCACGGGTCTCAACTCTCCAGGTTTAAGGGATTCTTCCTTCAGCTAAAACATGCATGTGGAACCCAGAGTATGATCAACCGTGTGATCAGGAGACGTGTTCAAATACGTCTCAGTTTTTGACCCCTGGTACTCGGGTGCAACATTCCAGACGCTTTACTAACACTCTCCCCACTTGGAGAGTCAGTGCCTTTAACCTACTGTTTGGCCCAGTTTGCAATTTCTGAGGAAGATGAACAGGAATAGGGAGAACCAATGAGAGACTAGCTGGAGGTGTCTGGACGGGCAAATTTAACTCTCATTTCCCACCAGGAAGAGGAATTAACCAAAGGCTCAGCATGCCGTGCCGGAACCAGATTAGGGCCTGAAGCAATCCTGCGGTGTTGCGGCCAGCTCACAAGAAAGCGAGTTGAAGAAAGGAGCTCAGGGGCACTGTAATTCACAAACCTGCAGAGTTATAAATGACAGCTATCGTCCAAAAATATACTGAAGTAAGGCTGCCAAGAGGACTTGAAAGCGGGGCAGAATTGCAGGAAACCGATTTCAGGAGGTAGACTGGAATTGCATTTAAAGCATAGGAAAAGAGGCAGAACGTCGACAATGATGCACTTGGTCAAAAAGGGCGTATGCGTTTTTTCCTGAATATATTCAGGAAAAAACGCATACGCTCTTTTTGGCCAACCAAGCAAGCTTGCAAAGGAAATCTGCACTACAATGAAGTCTCACTTCCCCCCGGTCAAAAGGGCCATCTGATAAAAGTGTAAAATCCAGAAGGCAGGACAGGCCATGGAGAACTGGGAGCCTTGTTATGCTGATGGGCGGGATGTAAATTGCCAACAGACACTCCGGAGAAGTGTATGGTGTTTCCTGAAACATCTAAAAAACAAAGCAACAGAGCCTAGTGCACTTCCACTTATGGTCCTATAGTTTAGGGAAATTAAAATCAAAAAGACACAGCCACCCCAAAGTTTGGGACGGCTCTGTTTACAAGAACCTCGTTTACGGTACAAGTTCAATATCACAGAAAGTGAATAATGGATAAAGAAGTTGTGGTACTTATGTACAATGCAATATCACTCAGCAATGAAATCTATGTCATCAGGCCCGTAGCAGCATAATGAGTGGATTCAGGTATGATGATTCTAACTGAAATAAGTCACACAGAAAAAGAAACATCATAAGATATCACTAATACACGGAATGTAAACTTGGCTACACAGGAACTGAATTACAAAACAGAACAGGGTCTCAAATTTAGAAAACCAACTTATGCTTGCTAAGGGGAAAGGTGAGTTGGGGTGCTGCCTAAAACCAGAGATTGAAATGAGCACAGATAAAGTTCCTTAAGCCAAATATGTAATAGATAAGAGCTACTCCTTGCTCAACGAAATGGACTCAACACCCCATATTAAACGCCTAAGAATGTACCTGACTAGTAACTATCTTAAACGCTATGGATTGCTATGTCTCCGAAAGAGAATCAAGCGTGTGTACAGGGGAATAAACGCAGCAGTGATAGGATTGGAGAGGTTCGGTGAGCAAATGAAGACCCTTTGAAGTCATATTGCATGGTACCCATTCCAAGGGTCTCAACTCTCCAGGTTTAAGGGATTCTTCCTTCAGCTAAAACATGCATGTGGAACCCAGAGTATGATCAACCGTGTGATCGGGAGACGTGTTCAAATATGTCTCAGTTCTCGTCCCCTGGTACTCGGGTGCAACATTCCAGACACTTTACTAACACTCTCCCGACTTGGAGAGTCAGTGCCTTTAACCTCCTGTTTGGCCCAGTTTGCAATTTCTGCGGAAGATGAACAGGAATAGGGAGAACCAATGAGAGACTAGCTGGAGGTGTCTGGACGGGCAAATTTAACTCTCATTTCCCACCAGGAAGAGGAATTAACCAAAGGCTCAGCGTGCCGTGCCGGAACCAGATTAGGGCCTGAAGCAATCCTGCGGTGTTGCGACCAGCTCACAAGAAAGCGAGTTGAAGAAAGGAGCTCAGGGGCACTGTAATTCACAAACCTGCAGAGTTATAAAAGACAGCTATCGTCCAAAAATATACTGAAGTAAGGCTGCCAAGAGGACTTGAAAGCGGGGCAGAATTGCAGGAAACCGATTTCAGGAGGTAGACTGGAATTGCATTGAAAGCATAGGAAAAGAGGCAGAACGTCCACAATGATGCACTTGGCCAAAAAGGGCGTATGCGTTTTTTCCTGAATATATTCAGGAAAAAACGCATACGCCCTTTTTGGCCAACCAAGCAAGCTTGCAAAGGAAATCTGTACTACAATGAAGTCTCACTTCCCCCCGGTCAAAAGGGCCATCTGAAAAAAGTGTAAAATCCAGAAGGCAGGACAGGCCATGGAGAACTGGGAGCCTTGTTATGCTGATGGGCGGGATGTAAATTGCCAAGAGCCACTCGGGAGAAGTGTATGGTGTTTCCTGAAACATCTAAAAAACAAAGCAACAGAGCCTAGGGCACTTCCACTTATGGTCCTATAGCTTAGGGAAATTAAAATCATAAAGACACAGCCACCCCAAAGTTTGGGACGGCTCTGTTTACAAGAACCTCGTTTACGGTACAAGTTCAATATCGCAGAAAGTGAGTAATTGATAAAGAAGTTGTGGTACTTACGTACAATGCAATATCACTCAGCAATGAAATCTATGTCATCAGGCCCGTAGCAGCATAATGAGTGGATTCAGGTATGATGATTCTAACTGAAATAAGTCACACAGAAAAAGAAACATCATAAGATATCACTTATACACGGAATGTAAACTTGGCTACACAGGAACTGAAATACAAAACAGAACAGGGTCTCAAATTTAGAAAACCAACTTATGCTTGCTAAGGGGAAAGGTGAGTTGGGGTGCTGCCTAAAACCAGAGATTGAAATGAGCACAAATAATGTTCCTTAAACCAAATATGGAATAGACAAGAGCTACTCCTTGGTCAATGAAATGGACTCAACACCCCATATTAAACGCCTAAGAATGTACCTGACTAGTAAGTATCTTAAAACCTATGGATTGCTATGTCTCCGAAAGAGAATCAAGCGTGTGTACAGGGGCATAAACGCAGCAGTGATAGGATTGGAGAGGTTCGGTGAGCAAATGAAGACCCTTTGAAGTCATATTGCATGGTACCCATTCCACGGTTCTCAACTCTCCAGGTTTAAGGGATTCTTCCTTCAGCTAAAACATGCATGTGGAACCCAGAGTATGATCCACCGTGTGATCGGGAGACGTGTTCAAATATGTCTCAGTTTTTGACCCCTGGTACTCGGGTGCAACATTCCAGACGCTTTACTAACACTCTCCTGACTTGGAGAGTCAGTGCCTTTAACCTCCTGTTTGGCCCAGTTTGCAATTTCTGCGGAAGATGAACATGAATAGGGAGAACCAATGAGAGACTAGCTGGAGGTGTCTGGACAGGCAAATTTAACTCTCATTTCCCACCAGGAAGAGGAATTAAGCAAAGGCTCAGTGTGCCGTGCCGGAACCAGATTAGGGCCTGAAGCAATCCTGTGATGTTGCGGCCAGCTCACAAGAAAGCGAGTTGAAGAATGGAGCTCAGGGGCACTGTAATTCACAAACCTGCAGAGTTATAAATGACAGCTATCGTCCAAAAATATACTGAAGTAAGGCTGCCAAGAGGACTTGAAAGCGGGGCAGAATTGCAGGAAACCGATTTCAGGAGGTAGACTGGAATTGCAGTTAAAGCATAGGAAAAGAGGCAGAACGTCCACAATGATGCACTTGGCCAAAAAGGGCATATGCGTTTTTTCCTGAATATATTCAGGAAAAAACTCACACACCCTTTTTGGCCAACCAAGCAAGCTTGCAAAGAAATCTGCACTACAGTGAAGTCTCACTTCCCCCCCGGTCAAAAGGGCCATATAAGAAAAGTGTAAAATCCAGAAAGGCAGGACAGGCCATGGAGAACTGGGAGCCTTGTTATGCTGATGGGCGGGATGTAAATTACCAACAGCCACTCAGGAGAAGTGTATGGTGTTTCCTGAAACATCTAAAAACCAAAGCAACAGAGCCTAGGGCACTTCCACTTATGGTCCTATAGCTTAGGGAAATTAAAATAAAAAAGACACAGCCACCCCAAAGTTTGGGACGGCTCTGTTTACAAGAACCTCGTTTACGGTACAAGTTCAGTATCGCAGAAAGTGAATAATGGATAAAGAAGTTGTGGTACTTATGTACAATGCAATATCACTCAGCAATGAAATCTATGTCATCAGGCCCGTAGCAGCATAATGAGTGGATTCAGGTATGATGATTCTAACTGAAATAAGTCACACAGAAAAAGAAACATCATAAGATATCACTAATACACGGAATGTAAACTTGGCTACACAGGAACTGAATTACAAAACAGAACAGGGTCTCAAATTTAGAAAACCAACTTATGCTTGCTAAGGGGAAAGGTGAGTTGGGGTGCTGCCTAAAACCAGAGATTGAAATGAGCACAGATAAAGTTCCTTAAGCCAAATATGGAATAGACAAGAGCTACTCCTTGCTCAACGAAATGGACTCAACACCCCATATTAAACGCCTAAGAATGTACCTGACTAGTAAGTATCTTGAAACCTATGGATTGCTATGTCTCCGAAAGAGAATCAAGCGTGTGTACAGGGGCATAAACGCAGCAGTGATAGGATTGGAGAGGTTGGGTGAGCAAATGAAGACCCTTTGAAGTCATATTGCATGGTACCCATTCCATGGGTCTCAACTCTCCAGGTTTAAGGGATTCTTCCTTCAGCTAAAACACGCATGTGGAACCCAGAGTATGATCAACCGTGTGATCGGGAGACGTGTTCAAGTATGTCTCAGTTCTCGTCCCCTGGTACTCGGGTGCAACATTCCAGACGCTTTACTAACACTCTCCCGACTTGGAGAGTCAGTGCCTTTAACCTCCTGTTTGGCCCAGTTTGCAATTTCTGCGGAAGATGAACAGGAATAGGGAGAACCAATGAGAGACTAGCTGGAGGTGTCTGGACGGGCAAATTTAACTCTCATTTCCCACCAGGAAGAGGAATTAACCAAAGGCTCAGCGTGCCGTGCTGGAACCAGATTAGGGCCTGAAGCAATCCTGCGGTGTTGCGACCAGCTCACAAGAAAGCGAGTTGAAGAAAGGAACTCAGGGGCACTGTAATTCACAAACCTGCAGAGTTATAAATGACAGCTATCGTCCAAAAATATACTGAAGTAAGGCTGCCAAGAGGACTTGAAAGCGGGGCAGAATTGCAGGAAACCAATTTCAGGAGGTAGACTGGAATTGCAGTTAAAGCATAGGAAAAGAGGCAGAACGTCCACAATGATGCACTTGGCCAAAAAGGGCGTATGCGTTTTTTCCTGAATATATTCAGGAAAAAACGCATACGCCCTTTTTGGCCAACCAAGCAAGCTTGCAAAGGAAATCTGCACTACAATGAAGTCTCACTTCCCCCCGGTCAAAAGGGCCATCTGAAAAAAGTGTAAAATCCAGAAGGCAGGACAGGCCATGGAGAACTGGGAGCCTTGTTATGCTGATGGGCGGGATGTAAATTGCCAAGAGCCACTCGGGAGAAGTGTATGGTGTTTCCTGAAACATCTAAAAAACAAAGCAACAGAGCCTAGGGCACTTCCACTTATGGTCCTATAGCTTAGGGAAATTAAAATCAAAAAGACACAGCCACCCCAAAGTTTGGGACGGCTCTGTTTACAAGAACCTCGTTTACAGTACAAGTTCAATATCGCAGAAAGTGAGTAATGGATAAAGAAGTTGTGGTACTTACGTACAATGCAATATCACTCAGCAATGAAATCTATGTCATCAGGCCCGTAGCAGCATAATGAGTGGATTCAGGTATGATGATTCTAACTGAAATAAGTCACACAGAAAAAGAAACATCATAAGATGTCACTAATACACGGAATGTAAACTTGGCTACACAGGAACTGAATTACAAAACAGAACAGGGTCTCAAATTTAGAAAACCAACTTATGCTTGCTAAGGGTAAAGGTGAGTTGGGGTGCTGCCTAAAACCAGAGATTGAAATGAGCACAGATAAAGTTCCTTAAGCCAAGTATGGAATAGACAAGAGCTACTCTTTGCTCAACGAAATGGACTCAACACCCCATATTAAACGCCTAAGAATGTACCTGACTAGTAAGTATCTTAAAACCTATGGATTGCTATGTCTCCGAAAGAGAATCAATCCTGTGTACGGGGGCATAAACGCAGCAGTGACAGGATTGGAGAGGTTCGGTGAGCAAATGAAGACCATTTGAAGTCATATAGCATGGTACCCATTCCACGGGTCTCAACTCTCCAGGTTTAAGGGATTCTTCCTTCAGCTAAAACATGCATGTGGAACCCAGAGTATGATCAACCGTGTGATCAGGAGACGTGTTCAAATACGTCTCAGTTTTTGACCCCTGGTACTCGGGTGCAACATTCCAGACGCTTTACTAACACTCTCCCCACTTGGAGAGTCAGTGCCTTTAACCTACTGTTTGGCCCAGTTTGCATTTTCTGAGGAAGATGAACAGGAATAGGGAGAACCAATGAGAGACTAGCTGGAGGTGTCTGGACGGGCAAATTTAACTCTCATTTCCCACCAGGAAGAGGAATTAACCAAAGGCTCAGCGTGCCGTGCCGGAACCAGATTAGGGCCTGAAGCAATCCTGCGGTGTTGCGGCCAGCTCACAAGAAAGCGAGTTGAAGAAAGGAGCTCAGGGGCACTGTAATTCACAAACCTGCAGAGTTATAAATGACAGCTATCGTCCAAAAATATACTGAAGTAAGGCTGCCAAGAGGACTTGAAAGCGGGGCAGAATTGCAGGAAACCGATTTCAGGAGGTAGACTGGAATTGCATTTAAAGCATAGGAAAAGAGGCAGAACGTCGACAATGATGCACTTGGTCAAAAAGGGCGTATGCGTTTTTTCCTGAATATATTCAGGAAAAAACGCATACGCTCTTTTTGGCCAACCAAGCAAGCTTGCAAAGGAAATCTGCACTACAATGAAGTCTCACTTCCCCCCGGTCAAAAGGGCCATCTGATAAAAGTGTAAAATCCAGAAGGCAGGACAGGCCATGGAGAACTGGGAGCCTTGTTATGCTGATGGGCGGGATGTAAATTGCCAACAGACACTCCGGAGAAGTGTATGGTGTTTCCTGAAACATCTAAAAAACAAAGCAACAGAGCCTAGGGCACTTCCACTTATGGTCCTATAGTTTAGGGAAATTAAAATCAAAAAGACACAGCCACCCCAAAGTTTGGGACGGCTCTGTTTACAAGAACCTCGTTTACGGTACAAGTTCAATATCGCAGAAAGTGAGTAATGGATAAAGAAGTTGTGGTACTTACGTACAATGCAATATCACTCAGCAATGAAATCTATGTCATCAGGCCCGTAGCAGCATAATGAGTGGATTCAGGTATGATGATTCTAACTGAAATAAGTCACACAGAAAAAGAAACATCATAAGATATCACTAATACACGGAATGTAAACTTGGCTACACAGGAACTGAATTACAAAACAGAACAGGGTCTCAAATTTAGAAAACCAACTTATGCTTGCTAAGGGTAAAGGTGAGTTGGGGTGCTGCCTAAAACCAGAGATTGAAATGAGCACAGATAAAGTTCCTTAAGCCAAATATGTAATAGACAAGAGCTACACCTTGCTCAACGAAATGGACTCAACACCTCATATTAAATGCCTAAGATTGTACCTGACTAGTGAGTATCTTAAAACCTATGGATTGCTATGTCTCCGAAAGAGAATCAAGCGTGTGTACTGGGGCATAAACGCAGCAGTGATAGGATTGGAGAGGTTCAGTGAGCAAATGAAGACCCTTTGAAGTCATATTGCATGGTACCCATTCCACGGGTCTCAACTCTCCAGGTTTAAGGGATTCTTCCTTCAGCTAAAACATGCATGTGGAACCCAGAGTATGATCAACCGTGTGATCGGGAGACGTGTTCAAATATGTCTCAGTTCTCGTCCCCTGGTACTCGGGTGCAACATTCCAGACGCTTTACTAACACTCTCCCGACTTGGAGAGTCAGTGCCTTTAACCTCCTGTTTGGCCCAGTTTGCAATTTCTGTGGAAGATGAACAGGAAAAGGGAGAACCAATGAGAGACCAGCTGGAGGTGTCTGGACGGGCAAATTTAACTCTCATTTCCCACCAGGAATAGGAATTAACCAAAGGCTCAGCATGCCGTGCCGGAACCAGATTAGGGCCTGAAGCAATCCTGCGGTGTTGCGGCCAGCTCACAAGAAAGCGAGTTGAAGAAAGGAGCTCAGGGGCACTGTAATTCACAAACATGCAGAGTTATAAATGACAGCTATCGTCCAAAAATATACTGAAGTAAGGCTGCCAAGAGGACTTGAAAGCGGGGCAGAATTGCAGGAAATCGATTTCAGGAGGTAGACTGGAATTGCATTGAAAGCATAGGAAAAGAGGCAGAACGTCCACAATGATGCACTTGGCCAAAAAGGGCGTATGCGTTTTTTCCTGAATATATTCAGGAAAAAACGCATACGCCCTTTTTGGCCAACCAAGCAAGCTTGCAAAGGAAATCTGCACTACAATGAAGTCTCACTTCCCCCCGGTCAAAAGGGCCATCTGAAAAAAGTGTAAAATCCAGAAGGCAGGACAGGCCATGGAGAACTGGGAGCCTTTTTATGCTGATGGGCGGGATGTAAATTGCCAAGAGCCACTCGGGAGAAGTGTATGGTGTTTCCTGAAACATCTAAAAAACAAAGCAACAGAGCTTAGGGCACTTCCAATTATGGTCCCATAGCTTAGGGAAATTAAAATCAAAAAGACACAGCCACTCCAAAGTTTGGGAGGGCTCTCTTTACAAAAACCTAGTTTACGGAACCAGTTCAATATCACAGAAAGTGAACAATGGATAAAGAAGTTGTGGTACTTACGTACAATGCAATATCACTCAGCAATGAAATCTATGTCATCAGGCCCGTAGCAGCATAATGAGTGGATTCAGGTATGATGATTCTAACTGAAGTAAGTCACACAGAAAAAGAAACATCATAAGATATCACTAATACACGGAATGTAAACTTGGCTACACAGGAACTGAATTACAAAACAGAACAGGGTCTCAAATTTAGAAAACCAACTTATGCTTGCTAAGGGGAAATGTGAGTTGGGGTGTTGCATAAAACCAGAGATTGAAATGAGCACAGATAAAGTTTCTTAAGCCAAATATGTAATAGATAAGAGCTACTCCTTGCTCAACGAAATGGGCTCAACACCCCATATTAAACGCCTAAGAATGCACCTGACTAGTAAGTATCTTAAAACCTATGGATTGCTATGTCTCCGAAAGAGAATCAAGCGTGTGTACAGGGGCATAAATGCAGCAGTGATAGGATTGGAGAGGTTCGGTGAGCAAATGAAGACCCTTTGAAGTCATATTGCATGGTACCCATTCCAAGGGTCTCAACTCTCCATGTTTAAGGGATTCTTCCTTCAGCTAAAACATGCATGTGGACCCAGAATATGATCCACCGTGTGATCGGGAGACGTGTTCAAATATGTCTCAGTTTTCGACCCCTGGTACTCGGGTGCAACATTCCAGACGCTTTACTAACACTCTCCCGACTTGGAGAGTCAGTGCCTTTAACCTCCTGTTTGGCCCAGTTTGCAATTTCTGCGGAAGATGAACAGGAATAGGGAGAACCAATGAGAGACTAGCTGGAGGTGTCTGGACGGGCAAATTTAACTCTCATTTCCCACCAGGAAGAGGAATTAACCAAAGGCTCAGCGTGCCGTGCCGGAACCAGATTAGGGCCTGAAGCAATCCTGCGGTGTTGCGGCCAGCTCACAAGAAAGCGAGTTGAAGAAAGGAACTCAGGGGCACTGTAATTCACAAACCTGCAGAGTTATAAATGACAGCTATCGTCCAAAAATATACTGAAGTAAGGTTGCCAAGTGGACTTGAAAGCGGGGCAGAATTGCAGGAAACCGATTTCAGGAGGTAGACTGGAATTGCAGTTAAAGCATAGGAAAAGAGGCAGAACGTCGACAATGATGCACTTGGCCAAAAAGGGCGTATGCGTTTTTTCCTGAATATATTCAGGAAAAAACGCATACGCCCTTTTTGGCCAACCAAGCAAGCTTGCAAAGGAAATCTGCACTACAATGAAGTCTCACTTCCCCCCGGTCAAAAGGGCCATCAGAAAAAAGTGTAAAATCCAGAAGGCAGGACAGGCCATGGAGAACTGGGAGCCTTGTTATGCTGATGGGCGGGATGTAAATTGCCAAGAGCCACTCGGGAGAAGTGTATGGTGTTTCCTGAAACATCTAAAAAACAAAGCAACAGAGCCTAGGGCACTTCCACTTATGGTCCTATAGCTTAGGGAAATTAAAATCAAAAAGACACAGCCACCCCAAAGTTTGGGACGGCTCTGTTTACAAGAACCTCGTTTACAGTACAAGTTCAATATCGCAGAAAGTGAGTAATGGATAAAGAAGTTGTGGTACTTACGTACAATTCAATATCACTCAGCAATGAAATCTATGTCATCAGGCCCGTAGCAGCATAATGAGTGGATTCAGGTATGATGATTCTAACTGAAATAAGTCACACAGAAAAAGAAACATCCTAAGATATCACTAATACACGGAATGTAAACTTGGCTACACAGGAACTGAATTACAAAACAGAACAGGGTCTCAAATTTAGAAAACCAACTTATGCTTGCTAAGGGTAAAGGTGAGTTGGGGTGCTGCCTAAAACCAGAGATTGAAATGAACACAGATAAACTTCCTTAAGCCAAATATGGAATAGACAAGAGCTATTCCTTGCTCAACGAAATGGACTCAACACCCCATATTAAACGCCTAAGAATGTACCTGACTAGTAAGTATCTTAAAACCTATGGATTGCTATGTCTCCGAAAGAGAATCAAGCGTGTGTACAGGGGCATAAACGCAGCAGTGATAGGATTGGAGAGGTTCGGTGAGCAAATGAAGACCCTTTGAAGTCATATTGCATGGTACCCATTCCACGGGTCTCAACTCTCCAGGTTTAAGGGATTCTTCCTTCAGCTAAAACATGCATGTGGAACCCAGAGTATGATCCACCGTGTGATCGGGAGACGTGTTCAAATATGTCTCAGTTCTCGTCCCCTGGTACTCGGGTGCAACATTCCAGACGCTTTACTAACACTCTCCCGACTTGGAGAGTCAGTGCCTTTAACCTCCTGTTTGGCCCAGTTTGCAATTTCTGCGGAAGATGAACAGGAATAGGGAGATCCAATGAGAGACTAGCTGGAGGTGTCTGGACGGGCAAATTTAACTCTCATTTCCCACCAGGAAGAGGAATTAACCAAAGGCTCAGCGTGCCGTGCCGGAACCAGATTAGGGCCTGAAGCAATCCTGCGGTGTTGCGACCAGCTCACAAGAAAGCGAGTTGAAGAAAGGAGCTCAGGGGCACTGTAATTCACAAACCTGCAGAGTTATAAATGACAGCTATTGTCCAAAAATATACTGAAGTAAGGCTCCCAAGAGGACTTGAAAGCGGGGCAGAATTGCAGGAAACCGATTTCAAGAGGTAGACAGGAATTGCAGTTAAAGCATAGGAAAAGAGGCAGAACGTCCACAATGATGCACTTGGGCAAAAAGGGCGTATGCGTTTTTTCCTGAATATATTCAGGAAAAAACGCATACGCCATTTTGGCCAACCAAGCAAGCTTGCAAAGGAAATCTGCACTACAATGAAGTCTCACTTCCCCCCCGGTCAAAAGGGCCATCTGAAAAAAGTGTAAAATCCAGAAAGGCAGGACAGGCCATGGAGAACTGGGAGCCTTGTTATGCTGATGGGCGGGATGTAAATTGCCAAGAGCCACTCGGGAGAAGTGTATGGTGTTTCCTGAAACATCTAAAAAACAAAGCAACAGAGCCTAGGGCACTTCCACTTATGGTCCTATAGCTTAGGGAAATTAAAATCAAAAAGACACAGCCACCCCAAAGTTTGGGACGGCTCTGTTTACAAGAACCTCGTTTACGGTACAAGTTCAATATCGCAGAAAGTGAGTAATGGATAAAGAAGTTGTTGTACTTACGTACAATGCAATATCACTCAGCAATGAAATCTATGTCATCAGGCCCGTAGCAGCATAATGAGTGGATTCAGGTATGATGATTCTAACTGAAATAAGTCACACAGAAAAAGAAACATCATAAGATATCACTAATACACGGAATGTAAACTTGGCTACACAGGAACTGAATTACAAAACAGAACAGGGTCTCAAATTTAGAAAACCAACTTATGCTTGCTAAGGGGAAAGGTGAGTTGGGGTGCTGCCTAAAACCAGAGATTGAAATGAGCACAGATAAAGTTCCTTAAGCCAAATATGTAATAGACAAGAGCTACACCTTGCTCAACGAAATGGACTCAACACCTCATATTAAATGCCTAAGATTGTACCTGACTAGTGAGTATCTTAAAACCCATGGATTGCTATGTCTCCGAAAGAGAATCAAGCGTGTGTACTGGGGCATAAACGCAGCAGTGATAGGATTGGAGAGGTTCAGTGAGCAAATGAAGACCCTTTGAAGTCATATTGCATGGTACCCATTCCACGGGTCTCAACTCTCAAGGTTTAAGGGATTCTTCCTTCAGCTAAAACATGCATGTGGAACCCAGAGTATGATCAACTGAGTGATCGGGAGACGTGTTCAAATATGTCTCAGTTCTCGTCCCCTGGTACTCGGGTGCAACATTCCAGACGCTTTACTAACACTCTCCCAACTTGGAGAGTCAGTGCCTTTAACCTCCTGTTTGGCCCAGTTTGCAATTTCTGCGGAAGATGAACAGGAATAGGGAGAATCAATGAGAGACTAGCTGGAGGTGTCTGGACGGGCAAATTTAACTCTCATTTCCCACCAGGAAGAGGAATTAACCAAAGGCTCAGCGTGCCGTGCCGGAACCAGATTAGGGCCTGAAGCAATCCTGCGGTGTTGCGACCAGCTCACAAGAAAGCGAGTTGAAGAAAGGAGCTCAGGGGCACTGTAATTCACAAACATGCAGAGTTATAAATGACAGCTATCGTCCAAAAATATACTGAAGTAAGGCTGCCAAGAGGACTTGAAAGCGGGGCAGAATTGCAGGAAACCGATTTCAGGAGGTAGACTGGAATTGCAGTTAAAGCATAGGAAAAGAGGCAGAACGTCCACAATGATGCACTTGGCCAAAAAGGGCGTATGCGTTTTTTCCTGAATATATTCAGGAAAAAACGCATACGCCCTTTTTGGCCAACCAAGCAAGCTTGCAAAGGAAATCTGCACTACAATGAAGTCTCACTTCCCCCCGGTCAAAAGGGCCATCTGAAAAAAGTGTAAAATCCAGAAGGCAGGACAGGCCATGGAGAACTGGGAGCCTTGTTATGCTGATGGGCGGGATGTAAATTGCCAACAGCCACTCGGGAGAAGTGTATGGTGTTTCCTGAAACATCTAAAAAACAAACCAACAGAGCCTAGGGCACTTCCACTTATGGTCCTATAGCTTAGGGAAATTAAAATCAAAAAGACACAGCCACCCCAAAGTTTGGGACGGCTCTGTTTACAAGAACCTTGTTTACGGTACAAGTTCAATATCGCAGAAAGTGAGTAATGGATAAAGAAGTTGTGGTACTTACGTACAATGCAATATCACTCAGCAATGAAATCTATGTCATCAGGCCCGTAGCAGCATAATGAGTGGATTCAGGTATGATGATTCTAACTGAAATAAGTCACACAGAAAAAGAAACATCATAAGATATTACTAATACACGGAATGTAAACTTGGCTACACAGGAACTGAATTACAAAACAGAACAGGGTCTCAAATTTAGAAAACCAACTTATGCTTGCTAAGGGTAAAGGTGAGTTGGGGTGCTGCCTAAAACCAGAGATTGAAATGAGCGCAGATAAAGTTCCTTAAGCCAAATATGTAATAGACAAGAGCTACACCTTGCTCAACGAAATGGACTCAACACCTCATATTAAATGCCTAAGATTGTACCTGACTAGTGAGTATCTTAAAACCTATGGATTGCTATGTCTCCGAAAGAGAATCAAGCGTGTGTACTGGGGCATAAACGCAGCAGTGATAGGATTGGAGAGGTTCCGTGAGCAAATGAAGACCCTTTGAAGTCATATTGCATGGTACCCATTCCACGGGTCTCAACTCTCCAGGTTTAAGGGATTCTTCCTTCAGCTAAAACATGCATGTGGAACCCAGAGTATGATCAACCGTGTGATCGGGAGACGTGTTCAAATATGTCTCAGTTCTCGTCCCCTGGTACTCGGGTGCAACATTCCAGACGCTTTACTAACACTCTCCCGACTTGGAGAGTCAGTGCCTTTAACCTCCTGTTTGGCCCAGTTTGCAATTTCTGCGGAAGATGAACAGGAATAGGGAGAACCAATGAGAGACTAGCTGGAGGTGTCTGGACGGGCAAATTTAACTCTCATTTCCCACCAGGAAGAGGAATTAACCAAAGGCTCAGCGTGCCGTGTCGGAACCAGATTAGGGCCTGAAGCAATCCTGCGGTGTTGCGGCCAGCTCACAAGAAAGCGAGTTGAAGAAAGGAGCTCAGGGGCACTGTAATTCACAAACCTGCAGAGTTATAAATGACAGCTATCGACCAAAAATATACTGAAGTAAGGCTGCCAAGAGGACTTGAAAGCGGGGCAGAATTGCAAGAAACCGATTTCAGGAGGTAGACTGGAATTGCATTTAAAGCATAGGAAAAGAGGCAGAACGTCCACAATGATACACTTGGCCAAAAAGGGCGTATGCGTTTTTTCCTGAATATATTCAGGAAAAAACGCATACGCCCTTTTTGGCCAACCAAGCAAGCTTGCAAAGGAAATCTGCACTACAATGAAGTCTCACTTCCACCCGGTCAAAAGGGCCATCTGAAAAAAGTGTAAAATCCAGAAGGCAGGACAGGCCATGGAGAACTGGGAGCCTTGTTATGCTGATGAGTGGGATGTAAATTGCCAACAGCCACTCGGGAGAAGTGTATGGTGTTTCCTGAAACATCTAAAAAACAAAGCAACAGAGCCTAGGGCACTTCCACTTATGGTCCTATAGCTTAGGGAAATTAAAATCAAAAAGACACAGCCACCCCAAAGTTTGGGACGGCTCTGTTTACAAGAACCTCGTTTACGGTACAAGTTCAATATCGCAGAAAGTGAGTAATGGATAAAGAAGTTGTGGTACTTACGTACAATGCAATATCACTCAGCAATGAAATCTATGTCATCAGGCCCGTAGCAGCATAATGAGTGGATTCAGGTATGATGATTCTAACTGAAATAAGTCACACAGAAAAAGAAACATCATAAGATATCACTAATACACGGAATGTAAACTTGGCTACACAGGAACTGAATTACAAAACAGAACAGGGTCTCAAATTTAGAAAACCAACTTATGCTTGCTAAGGGTAAAGGTGAGTTGGGGTGCTGCCTAAAACCAGAGATTGAAATGAGCACAGATAAAGTTCCTTAAGCCAAATATGTAATAGACAAGAGCTACACCTTGCTCAACGAAATGGACTCAACACCTCATATTAAATGCCTAAGATTGTACCTGACTAGTGAGTATCTTAAAACCTATGGATTGCTATGTCTCCGAAAGAGAATCAAGCGTGTGTACTGGGGCATAAACGCAGCAGTGATAGGATTGGAGAGGTTCAGTGAGCAAATGAAGACCCTTTGAAGTCATATTGCATGGTACCCATTCCACGGGTCTCAACTCTCCAGGTTTAAGGGATTCTTCCTTCAGCTAAAACATGCATGTGGAACCCAGAGTATGATCAACCGTGTGATCGGGAGACGTGTTCAAATATGTCTCAGTTCTCGTCCCCTGGTACTCGGGTGCAACATTCCAGACGCTTTACTAACACTCTCCCGACTTGGAGAGTCAGTGCCTTTAACCTCCTGTTTGGCCCAGTTTGCAATTTCTGCGGAAGATGAACAGGAATAGGGAGAACCAATGAGAGACTAGCTGGAGGTGTCTGGACGGGCAAATTTAACTCTCATTTCCCACCAGGAAGAGGAATTAACCAAAGGCTCAGCGTGCCGTGCTGGAACCAGATTAGGGCCTGAAGCAATCCTGCGGTGTTGCGACCAGCTCACAAGAAAGCGAGTTGAAGAAAGGAACTCAGGGGCACTGTAATTCACAAACCTGCAGAGTTATAAATGACAGCTATCGTCCAAAAATATACTGAAGTAAGGCTGCCAAGAGGACTTGAAAGTGGGGCAGAATTGCAGGAAACCGATTTCAGGAGGTAGACTGGAATTGCAGTTAAAGCATAGGAAAAGAGGCAGAACGTCCACAATGATGCACTTGGCCAAAAAGGGCGTATGCGTTTTTTCCTGAATATATTCAGGAAAAAACGCATACGCCCTTTTTGGCCAACCAAGCAAGCTTGCAAAGGAAATCTGCACTACAATGAAGTCTCACTTCCCCCCGGTCAAAAGGGCCATCTGAAAAAAGTGTAAAATCCAGAAGGCAGGACAGGCCATGGAGAACTGGGAGCCTTGTTATGCTGATGGGCGGGATGTAAATTGCCAAGAGCCACTCGGGAGAAGTGTATGGTGTTTCCTGAAACATCTAAAAAACAAAGCAACAGAGCCTAGGGCACTTCCACTTATGGTCCTATAGCTTAGGGAAATTAAAATCAAAAAGACACAGCCACCCCAAAGTTTGGGACGGCTCTGTTTACAAGAACCTCGTTTACAGTACAAGTTCAATATCGCAGAAAGTGAGTAATGGATAAAGAAGTTGTGGTACTTACGTACAATGCAATATCACTCAGCAATGAAATCTATGTCATCAGGCCCGTAGCAGCATAATGAGTGGATTCAGGTATGATGATTCTAACTGAAATAAGTCACACAGAAAAAGAAACATCATAAGATATCACTAATACACGGAATGTAAACTTGGCTACACAGGAACTGAATTACAAAACAGAACAGGGTCTCAAATTTAGAAAACCAACTTATGCTTGCTAAGGGGAAAGGTGAGTTGGGGTGCTGCCTAAAACCAGAGATTGAAATGAGCACAGATAAAGTTCCTTAAGCCAAATATGTAATAGACAAGAGCTACACCTTGCTCAACGAAATGGACTCAACACCTCATATTAAATGCCTAAGATTGTACCTGACTAGTGAGTATCTTAAAACCCATGGATTGCTATGTCTCCGAAAGAGAATCAAGCGTGTGTACTGGGGCATAAACGCAGCAGTGATAGGATTGGAGAGGTTCAGTGAGCAAATGAAGACCCTTTGAAGTCATATTGCATGGTACCCATTCCACGGGTCTCAACTCTCAAGGTTTAAGGGATTCTTCCTTCAGCTAAAACATGCATGTGGAACCCAGAGTATGATCAACTGAGTGATCGGGAGACGTGTTCAAATATGTCTCAGTTCTCGTCCCCTGGTACTCGGGTGCAACATTCCAGACGCTTTACTAACACTCTCCCAACTTGGAGAGTCAGTGCCTTTAACCTCCTGTTTGGCCCAGTTTGCAATTTCTGCGGAAGATGAACAGGAATAGGGAGAATCAATGAGAGACTAGCTGGAGGTGTCTGGACGGGCAAATTTAACTCTCATTTCCCACCAGGAAGAGGAATTAACCAAAGGCTCAGCGTGCCGTGCCGGAACCAGATTAGGGCCTGAAGCAATCCTGCGGTGTTGCGACCAGCTCACAAGAAAGCGAGTTGAAGAAAGGAGCTCAGGGGCACTGTAATTCACAAACATGCAGAGTTATAAATGACAGCTATCGTCCAAAAATATACTGAAGTAAGGCTGCCAAGAGGACTTGAAAGCGGGGCAGAATTGCAGGAAACCGATTTCAGGAGGTAGACTGGAATTGCAGTTAAAGCATAGGAAAAGGGGCAGAACGTCCACAATGATGCACTTGGCCAAAAAGGGCGTATGCGTTTTTTCCTGAATATATTCAGGAAAAAACGCATACGCCCTTTTTGGCCAACCAAGCAAGCTTGCAAAGGAAATCTGCACTACAATGAAGTCTCACTTCCCCCCGGTCAAAAGGGCCATCTGAAAAAAGTGTAAAATCCAGAAGGCAGGACAGGCCATGGAGAACTGGGAGCCTTGTTATGCTGATGGGCGGGATGTAAATTGCCAACAGCCACTCGGGAGAAGTGTATGGTGTTTCCTGAAACATCTAAAAAACAAAGCAACAGAGCCTAGGGCACTTCCACTTATGGTCCTATAGATTAGGGAAATTAAAATCAAAAAGACACAGCCACCCCAAAGTTTGGGACGGCTCTGTTTACAAGAACCTCGTTTACGGTACAAGTTCAATATCGCAGAAAGTGAGTAATGGATAAAGAAGTTGTGGTACTTACGTACAATGCAATATCACTCAGCAATGAAATCTATGTCATCAGGCCCGTAGCAGCATAATGAGTGGATTCAGGTATGATGATTCTAACTGAAATAAGTCACACAGAAAAAGAAACATCATAAGATATCACTAATACACGGAATGTAAACTTGGCTACACAGGAACTGAATTACAAAACAGAACAGGGTCTCAAATTTAGAAAACCAACTTATGCTTGCTAAGGGGAAAGGTGAGTTGGGGTGCTGCCTAAAACCAGAGATTGAAATGAGCACAGATAAAGTTCCTTAAGCCAAATATGTAATAGACAAGAGCTACACCTTGCTCAACGAAATGGACTCAACACCTCATATTAAATGCCTAAGATTGTACCTGACTAGTGAGTATCTTAAAACCTATGGATTGCTATGTCTCCGAAAGAGAATCAAGCGTGTGTACTGGGGCATAAACGCAGCAGTGATAGGATTGGAGAGGTTCAGTGAGCAAATGAAGACCCTTTGAAGTCATATTGCATGGTACCCATTCCACGGGTCTCAACTCTCCAGGTTTAAGGGATTCTTCCTTCAGCTAAAACATGCATGTGGAACCCAGAGTATGATCAACTGAGTGATCGGGAGACGTGTTCAAATATGTCTCAGTTCTCGTCCCCTGGTACTCGGGTGCAACATTCCAGACGCTTTACTAACACTCTCCCAACTTGGAGAGTCAGTGCCTTTAACCTCCTGTTTGGCGCAGTTTGCAATTTCTGCGGAAGATGAACAGGAATAGGGAGAATCAATGAGAGACTAGCTGGAGGTGTCTGGACGGGCAAATTTAACTCTCATTTCCCACCAGGAAGAGGAATTAACCAAAGGCTCAGCGTGCCGTGCCGGAACCAGATTAGGGCCTGAAGCAATCCTGCGGTGTTGCGACCAGCTCACAAGAAAGCGAGTTGAAGAAAGGAGCTCAGGGGCACTGTAATTCACAAACATGCAGAGTTATAAATGACAGCTATCGTCCAAAAATATACTGAAGTAAGGCTGCCAAGAGGACTTGAAAGCGGGGCAGAATTGCAGGAAACCGATTTCAGGAGGTAGACTGGAATTGCAGTTAAAGCATAGGAAAAGGGGCAGAACGTCCACAATGATGCACTTGGCCAAAAAGGGCGTATGCGTTTTTTCCTGAATATATTCAGGAAAAAACGCATACGCCCTTTTTGGCCAACCAAGCAAGCTTGCAAAGGAAATCTGCACTACAATGAAGTCTCACTTCCCCCCGGTCAAAAGGGCCATCTGAAAAAAGTGTAAAATCCAGAAGGCAGGACAGGCCATGGAGAACTGGGAGCCTTGTTATGCTGATGGGCGGGATGTAAATTGCCAACAGCCACTCGGGAGAAGTGTATGGTGTTTCCTGAAACATCTAAAAAACAAAGCAACAGAGCCTAGGGCACTTCCACTTATGGTCCTATAGCTTAGGGAAATTAAAATCAAAAAGACACAGCCACCCCAAAGTTTGGGACGGCTCTGTTTACAAGAACCTCGTTTACGGTACAAGTTCAATATCGCAGAAAGTGAGTAATGGATAAAGAAGTTGTGGTACTTACGTACAATGCAATATCACTCAGCAATGAAATCTATGTCATCAGGCCCGTAGCAGCATAATGAGTGGATTCAGGTATGATGATTCTAACTGAAATAAGTCACACAGAAAAAGAAACATCATAAGATATCACTAATACACGGAATGTAAACTTGGCTACACAGGAACTGAATTACAAAACAGAACAGGGTCTCAAATTTAGAAAACCAACTTATGCTTGCTAAGGGGAAAGGTGAGTTGGGGTGCTGCCTAAAACCAGAGATTGAAATGAGCACAGATAAAGTTCCTTAAGCCAAATATGTAATAGACAAGAGCTACACCTTGCTCAACGAAATGGACTCAACACCTCATATTAAATGCCTAAGATTGTACCTGACTAGTGAGTATCTTAAAACCTATGGATTGCTATGTCTCCGAAAGAGAATCAAGCGTGTGAACTGGGGCATAAACGCAGCAGTGATAGGATTGGAGAGGTTCAGTGAGCAAATGAAGACCCTTTGAAGTCATATTGCATGGTACCCATTCCACGGGTCTCAACTCTCCAGGTTTAAGGGATTCTTCCTTCAGCTAAAACATGCATGTGGAACCCAGAGTATGATCCACCGTGTGATCGGGAGACGTGTTCAAATATGTCTCAGTTCTGGTCCCCTGGTACTCGGGTGCAACATTCCAGACGCTTTACTAACACTCTCCCGACTTGGAGAGTCAGTGCCTTTAACCTCCTGTTTGGCCCAGTTTGCAATTTCTGCGGAAGATGAACAGGAATAGGGAGAACCAATGAGAGACTAGCTGGAGGTGTCTGGACGGGCAAATTTAACTCTCATTTCCCACCAGGAAGAGGAATTAACCAAAGGCTCAGCGTGCCGTGCCGGAACCAGATTAGGGCCTGAAGCAATCCTGCGGTGTTGCGACCAGCTCACAAGAAAGCGAGTTGAAGAAAGGAACTCAGGGGCACTGTAATTCACAAACCTGCAGAGTTATAAATGACAGCTATCGTCCAAAAATATACTGAAGTAAGGCTGCCAAGAGGACTTGAAAGCGGGGCAGAATTGCAGGAAACCGATTTCAGGAGGTAGACTGGAATTGCAGTTAAAGCATAGGAAAAGAGGCAGAACGTCCACAATGATGCACTTGGCCAAAAAGGGCGTATGCGTTTTTTCCTGAATATATTCAGGAAAAAACGCATACGCCCTTTTTGGCCAACCAAGCAAGCTTGCAAAGGAAATCTGCACTACAATGAAGTCTCACTTCCCCCCGGTCAAAAGGGCCATCTGAAAAAAGTGTAAAATCCAGAAGGCAGGACAGGCCATGGAGAACTGGGAGCCTTGTTATGCTGATGGGCGGGATGTAAATTGCCAAGAGCCACTCGGGAGAAGTGTATGGTGTTTCCTGAAACATCTAAAAAACAAAGCAACAGAGCCTAGGGCACTTCCACTTATGGTCCTATAGCTTAGGGAAATTAAAATCAAAAAGACACAGCCACCCCAAAGTTTGGGACGGCTCTGTTTACAAGAACCTCGTTTACGGTACAAGTTCAATATCGCAGAAAGTGAGTAATGGATAAAGAAGTTGTGGTACTTACGTACAATGCAATATCACTCAGCAATGAAATCTATGTCATCAGGCCCGTAGCAGCATAATGAGTGGATTCAGGTATGATGATTCTAACTGAAATAAGTCACACAGAAAAAGAAACATCATAAGATATCACTAATACACGGAATGTAAACTTGGCTACACAGGAACTGAATTACAAAACAGAACAGGGTCTCAAATTTAGAAAACCAACTTATGCTTGCTAAGGGGAAAGGTGAGTTGGGGTGCTGCCTAAAACCAGAGATTGAAATGAGCACAGATAAAGTTCCTTAAGCCAAATATGTAATAGACAAGAGCTACACCTTGCTCAACGAAATGGACTCAACACCTCATATTAAATGCCTAAGATTGTACCTGACTAGTGAGTATCTTAAAACCCATGGATTGCTATGTCTCCGAAAGAGAATCAAGCGTGTGTACTGGGGCATAAACGCAGCAGTGATAGGATTGGAGAGGTTCAGTGAGCAAATGAAGACCCTTTGAAGTCATATTGCATGGTACCCATTCCACGGGTCTCAACTCTCAAGGTTTAAGGGATTCTTCCTTCAGCTAAAACATGCATGTGGAACCCAGAGTATGATCAACTGAGTGATCGGGAGACGTGTTCAAATATGTCTCAGTTCTCGTCCCCTGGTACTCGGGTGCAACATTCCAGACGCTTTACTAACACTCTCCCAACTTGGAGAGTCAGTGCCTTTAACCTCCTGTTTGGCCCAGTTTGCAATTTCTGCGGAAGATGAACAGGAATAGGGAGAATCAATGAGAGACTAGCTGGAGGTGTCTGGACGGGCAAATTTAACTCTCATTTCCCACCAGGAAGAGGAATTAACCAAAGGCTCAGCGTGCCGTGCCGGAACCAGATTAGGGCCTGAAGCAATCCTGCGGTGTTGCGACCAGCTCACAAGAAAGCGAGTTGAAGAAAGGAGCTCAGGGGCACTGTAATTCACAAACATGCAGAGTTATAAATGACAGCTATCGTCCAAAAATATACTGAAGTAAGGCTGCCAAGAGGACTTGAAAGCGGGGCAGAATTGCAGGAAACCGATTTCAGGAGGTAGACTGGAATTGCAGTTAAAGCATAGGAAAAGAGGCAGAACGTCCACAATGATGCACTTGGCCAAAAAGGGCGTATGCGTTTTTTCCTGAATATATTCAGGAAAAAACGCATACGCCCTTTTTGGCCAACCAAGCAAGCTTGCAAAGGAAATCTGCACTACAATGAAGTCTCACTTCCCCCCGGTCAAAAGGGCCATCTGAAAAAAGTGTAAAATCCAGAAGGCAGGACAGGCCATGGAGAACTGGGAGCCTTGTTATGCTGATGGGCGGGATGTAAATTGCCAAGAGCCACTCGGGAGAAGTGTATGGTGTTTCCTGAAACATCTAAAAAACAAAGCAACAGAGCCTAGGGCACTTCCACTTATGGTCCTATAGCTTAGGGAAATTAAAATCAAAAAGACACAGCCACCCCAAAGTTTGGGACAGCTCTGTTTACAAGAACCTCGTTTACGGTACAAGTTCAATATCGCAGAAAGTGAGTAATGGATAAAGAAGTTGTGGTACTTACGTACAATGCAATATCACTCAGCAATGAAATCTATGTCATCAGGCCCGTAGCAGCATAATGAGTGGATTCAGGTATGATGATTCTAACTGAAATAAGTCACACAGAAAAAGAAACATCATAAGATATCACTAATACACGGAATGTAAACTTGGCTACACAGGAACTGAATTACAAAACAGAACAGGGTCTCAAATTTAGAAAACCAACTTATGCTTGCTAAGGGGAAAGGTGAGTTGGGGTGCTGCCTAAAACCAGAGATTTAAATGAGCACAGATAAAGTTCCTTAAGCCAAATATGTAATAGACAAGAGCTACACCTTGCTCAACGAAATGGACTCAACACCTCATATTAAATGCCTAAGATTGTACCTGACTAGTGAGTATCTTAAACCCATGGATTGCTATGTCTCCGAAAGAGAATCAAACGTGTGTACTGGGGCATAAACGCAGCAGTGATAGGATTGGAGAGGTTCAGTGAGCAAATGAAGACCCTTTGAAGTCATATTGCATGGTACCCATTCCACGAGTCTCAACTCTCCAGGTTTAAGGGATTCTTCCTTCAGCTAAAACATGCATGTGGAACCCAGAGTATGATCAACCGTGTGATCGGGAGACGTGTTCAAATATGTCTCAGTTCTCGTCCACTGGTACTCGGGTGCAACATTCCAGACGCTTTACTAACACTCTCCCGACTTGGAGAGTCAGTGCCTTTAACCTCCTGTTTGGCCCAGTTTGCAATTTCTGCGGAAGATGAACAGGAATAGGGGGAATCAATGAGAGACTAGCTGGAGGTGTCTGGACGGGCAAATTTAACTCTCATTTCCCACCAGGAAGAGGAATTAACCAAAGGCTCAGCGTGCCGTGCCGGAACCAGATTAGGGCCTGAAGCAATCCTGCGGTGTTGCGACCAGCTCAAAAGAAAGCGAGTTGAAGAAAGGAGCTCAGGGGCACTGTAATTCACAAACATGCAGAGTTATAAATGACAGCTATCGTCCAAAAATATACTGAAGTAAGGCTGCCAAGAGGACTTGAAAGCGGGGCAGAATTGCAGGAAACCGATTTCAGGAGGTAGACTGGAATTGCAGTTAAAGCATAGGAAAAGGGGCAGAACGTCCACAATGATGCACTTGGCCAAAAAGGGCGTATGCGTTTTTTCCTGAATATATTCAGGAAAAAACGCATACGCCCTTTTTGGCCAACCAAGCAAGCTTGCAAAGGAAATCTGCACTACAATGAAGTCTCACTTCCCCCCGGTCAAAAGGGCCATCTGAAAAAAGTGTAAAATCCAGAAGGCAGGACAGGCCATGGAGAACTGGGAGCCTTGTTATGCTGATGGGCGGGATGTAAATTGCCAACAGCCACTCGGGAGAAGTGTATGGTGTTTCCTGAAACATCTAAAAAACAAACCAACAGAGCCTAGGGCACTTCCACTTATGGTCCTATAGCTTAGGGAAATTAAAATCAAAAAGACACATCCACCCCAAAGTTTGGGACGGCTCTGTTTACAAGAACCTCGTTTACGGTACAAGTTCAATATCGCAGAAAGTGAGTAATGGATAAAGAATTTGTGGTACTTACGTACAATGCAATATCACTCAGCAATGAAATCTATGTCATCAGGCCCGTAGCAGCATAATGAGTGGATTCAGGTATGATGATTCTAACTGAAATAAGTCACACAGAAAAAGAAACATCATAAGATATCACTAATACACGGAATGTAAACTTGGCTACACAGGAACTGAATTACAAAACAGAACAGGGTCTCAAATTTAGAAAACCAACTTATGCTTGCTAAGGGGAAAGGTGAGTTGGGGTGCTGCCTAAAACCAGAGATTGAAATGAGCACAGATAAAGTTCCTTAAGCCAGATATGTAATACACAAGAGCTACACCTTGCTCAGTGAAATGGACTCAACACCTCATATTAAATGCCTAAGAATGTACCTGACTAGTAAGTATCTTAAAATCTATGGATTGCTATGTCTCCGAAAGAGAATCAAGCGTGTGTACAGGGGCATAAACGCAGCAGTGATAGGATTGGAGAGGTTCAGTGAGCAAATGAAGACACTTTGAAGTCATATTGCATGGTACCCATTCCACGGGTCTCAACTCTCCAGGTTTAAGGGATTCTTCCTTCAGCTAAAACATGCATGTGGAACCCAGAGTATGATCAACTGAGTGATCGGGAGACGTGTTCAAATATGTCTCAGTTCTCGTCCCCTGGTACTCGGGTGCAACATTCCAGACGCTTTACTAACACTCTCCCAACTTGGAGAGTCAGTGCCTTTAACCTCCTGTTTGGCCCAGTTTGCAATTTCTGCGGAAGATGAACAGGAATAGGGAGAATCAATGAGAGACTAGCTGGAGGTGTCTGGACGGGCAAATTTAACTCTCATTTCCCACCAGGAAGAGGAATTAACCAAAGGCTCAGCGTGCCGTGCCGGAACCAGATTAGGGCCTGAAGCAATCCTGCGGTGTTGCGACCAGCTCACAAGAAAGCGAGTTGAAGAAAGGAGCTCAGGGGCACTGTAATTCACAAACATGCAGAGTTATAAATGACAGCTATCGTCCAAAAATATACTGAAGTAAGGCTGCCAAGAGGACTTGAAAGCGGGGCAGAATTGCAGGAAACCGATTTCAGGAGGTAGACTGGAATTGCAGTTAAAGCATAGGAAAAGGGGCAGAACGTCCACAATGATGCACTTGGCCAAAAAGGGCGTATGCGTTTTTTCCTGAATATATTCAGGAAAAAACGCATACGCCCTTTTTGGCCAACCAAGCAAGCTTGCAAAGGAAATCTGCACTACAATGAAGTCTCACTTCCCCCCGGTCAAAAGGGCCATCTGAAAAAAGTGTAAAATCCAGAAGGCAGGACAGGCCATGGAGAACTGGGAGCCTTGTTATGCTGATGGGCGGGATGTAAATTGCCAACAGCCACTCGGGAGAAGTGTATGGTGTTTCCTGAAACATCTAAAAAACAAAGCAACAGAGCCTAGGGCACTTCCACTTATGGTCCTATAGCTTAGGGAAATTAAAATCAAAAAGACACAGCCACCCCAAAGTTTGGGACGGCTCTGTTTACAAGAACCTCGTTTACGGTACAAGTTCAATATCGCAGAAAGTGAGTAATGGATAAAGAAGTTGTGGTACTTACGTACAATGCAATATCACTCAGCAATGAAATCTATGTCATCAGGCCCGTAGCAGCATAATGAGTGGATTCAGGTATGATGATTCTAACTGAAATAAGTCACACAGAAAAAGAAACATCATAAGATATCACTAATACACGGAATGTAAACTTGGCTACACAGGAACTGAATTACAAAACAGAACAGGGTCTCAAATTTAGAAAACCAACTTATGCTTGCTAAGGGGAAAGGTGAGTTGGGGTGCTGCCTAAAACCAGAGATTGAAATGAGCACAGATAAAGTTCCTTAAGCCAAATATGTAATAGACAAGAGCTACACCTTGCTCAACGAAATGGACTCAACACCTCATATTAAATGCCTAAGATTGTACCTGACTAGTGAGTATCTTAAAACCTATGGATTGCTATGTCTCCGAAAGAGAATCAAGCGTGTGTACTGGGGCATAAACGCAGCAGTGATAGGATTGGAGAGGTTCAGTGAGCAAATGAAGACCCTTTGAAGTCATATTGCATGGTACCCATTCCACGGGTCTCAACTCTCCAGGTTTAAGGGATTCTTCCTTCAGCTAAAACATGCATGTGGAACCCAGAGTATGATCAACTGAGTGATCGGGAGACGTGTTCAAATATGTCTCAGTTCTCGTCCCCTGGTACTCGGGTGCAACATTCCAGACGCTTTACTAACACTCTCCCAACTTGGAGAGTCAGTGCCTTTAACCTCCTGTTTGGCCCAGTTTGCAATTTCTGCGGAAGATGAACAGGAATAGGGAGAATCAATGAGAGACCAGCTGGAGGTGTCTGGACGGGCAAATTTAACTCTCATTTCCCACCAGGAAGAGGAATTAACCAAAGGCTCAGCGTGCCGTGCCGGAACCAGATTAGGGCCTGAAGCAATCCTGCGGTGTTGCGACCAGCTCAAAAGAAAGCGAGTTGAAGAAAGGAGCTCAGGGGCACTGTAATTCACAAACATGCAGAGTTATAAATGACAGCTATCGTCCAAAAATATACTGAAGTAAGGCTGCCAAGAGGACTTGAAAGCGGGGCAGAATTGCAGGAAACCGATTTCAGGAGGTAGACTGGAATTGCAGTTAAAGCATAGGAAAAGGGGCAGAACGTCCACAATGATGCACTTGGCCAAAAAGGGCGTATGCGTTTTTTCCTGAATATATTCAGGAAAAAACGCATACGCCCTTTTTGGCCAACCAAGCAAGCTTGCAAAGGAAATCTGCACTACAATGAAGTCTCACTTCCCCCCGGTCAAAAGGGCCATCTGAAAAAAGTGTAAAATCCAGAAGGCAGGACAGGCCATGGAGAACTGGGAGCCTTGTTATGCTGATGGGCGGGATGTAAATTGCCAAGAGCCACTCGGGAGAAGTGTATGGTGTTTCCTGAAACATCTAAAAAACAAAGCAACAGAGCCTAGGGCACTTCCACTTATGGTCCTATAGCTTAGGGAAATTAAAATCAAAAAGACACAGCCACCCCAAAGTTTGGGACGGCTCTGTTTACAAGAACCTCGTTTACGGTACAAGTTCAATATCGCAGAAAGTGAGTAATGGATAAAGAAGTTGTGGTACTTACGTACAATGCAATATCACTCAGCAATGAAATCTATGTCATCAGGCCCGTAGCAGCATAATGAGTGGATTCAGGTATGATGATTCTAACTGAAATAAGTCACACAGAAAAAGAAACATCATAAGATATCACTAATACACGGAATGTAAACTTGGCTACACAGGAACTGAATTACAAAACAGAACAGGGTCTCAAATTTAGAAAACCAACTTATGCTTGCTAAGGGGAAAGGTGAGTTGGGGTGCTGCCTAAAACCAGAGATTGAAATGAGCACAGATAAAGTTCCTTAAGCCAAATATGTAATAGACAAGAGCTACACCTTGCTCAACGAAATGGACTCAACACCTCATATTAAATGCCTAAGATTGTACCTGACTAGTGAGTATCTTAAAACCTATGGATTGCTATGTCTCCGAAAGAGAATCAAGCGTGTGTACTGGGGCATAAACGCAGCAGTGATAGGATTGGAGAGGTTCAGTGAGCAAATGAAGACCCTTTGAAGTCATATTGCATGGTACCCATTCCACGGGTCTCAACTCTCCAGGTTTAAGGGATTCTTCCTTCAGCTAAAACATGCATGTGGAACCCAGAGTATGATCAACCGTGTGATCGGGAGACGTGTTCAAATATGTCTCAGTTCTCGTCCCCTGGTACTCGGGTGCAACATTCCAGACGCTTTACTAACACTCTCCCGACTTGGAGAGTCAGTGCCTTTAACCTCCTGTTTGGCCCAGTTTGCAATTTCTGCGGAAGATGAACAGGAATAGGGAGAACCAATGAGAGACTAGCTGGAGGTGTCTGGACGGGCAAATTTAACTCTCATTTCCCACCAGGAAGAGGAATTAACCAAAGGCTCAGTGTGCCGTGCTGGAACCAGATTAGGGCCTGAAGCAATCCTGCGGTGTTGCGACCAGCTCACAAGAAAGCGAGTTGAAGAAAGGAACTCAGGGGCACTGTAATTCACAAACCTGCAGAGTTATAAATGACAGCTATCGTCCAAAAATATACTGAAGTAAGGCTGCCAAGAGGACTTGAAAGCGGGGCAGAATTGCAGGAAACCGATTTCAGGAGGTAGACTGGAATTGCAGTTAAAGCATAGGAAAAGAGGCAGAACGTCCACAATGATGCACTTGGCCAAAAAGGGCGTATGCGTTTTTTCCTGAATATATTCAGGAAAAAACGCATACGCCCTTTTTGGCCAACCAAGCAAGCTTGCAAAGGAAATCTGCACTACAATGAAGTCTCACTTCCCCCCGGTCAAAAGGGCCATCTGAAAAAAGTGTAAAATCCAGAAGGCAGGACAGGCCATGGAGAACTGGGAGCCTTGTTATGCTGACGGGCGGGATGTAAATTGCCAAGAGCCACTCGGGAGAAGTGTATGGTGTTTCCTGAAACATCTAAAAAACAAAGCAACAGAGCCTAGGGCACTTCCACTTATGGTCCTATAGCTTAGGGAAATTAAAATCAAAAAGACACAGCCACCCCAAAGTTTGGGACGGCTCTGTTTACAAGAACCTCATTTACGGTACAAGTTCAATATCGCAGAAAGTGAGTAATGGATAAAGAAGTTGTGGTACTTACGTACAATGCAATATCACTCAGCAATGAAATCTATGTCATCAGGCCCGTAGCAGCATAATGAGTGGATTCAGGTATGATGATTCTAACTGAAATAAGTCACACAGAAAAAGAAACATCATAAGATATCACTAACACGGAATGTAAACTTGGCTACACAGGAACTGAATTACAAAACAGAACAGGGTCTCAAATTTAGAAAACCAACTTATGCTTGCTAAGGGGAAAGGTGAGTTGGGGTGCTGCCTAAAACCAGAGATTTAAATGAGCACAGATAAAGTTCCTTAAGCCAAATATGTAATAGACAAGAGCTACACCTTGCTCAACGAAATGGACTCAACACCTCATATTAAATGCCTAAGATTATACCTGACTAGTGAGTATCTTAAACCCATGGATTGCTATGTCTCCGAAAGAGAATCAAACGTGTGTACTGGGGCATAAACGCAGCAGTGATAGGATTGGAGAGGTTCAGTGAGCAAATGAAGACCCTTTGAAGTCATATTGCATGGTACCCATTCCACGAGTCTCAACTCTCCAGGTTTAAGGGATTCTTCCTTCAGCTAAAACATGCATGTGGAACCCAGAGTATGATCAACCGTGTGATCGGGAGACGTGTTCAAATATGTCTCAGTTCTCGTCCACTGGTACTCGGGTGCAACATTCCAGACGCTTTACTAACACTCTCCCGACTTGGAGAGTCAGTGCCTTTAACCTCCTGTTTGGCCCAGTTTGCAATTTCTGCGGAAGATGAACAGGAATAGGGAGAACCAATGAGAGACTAGCTGGAGGTGTCTGGACGGGCAAATTTAACTCTCATTTCCCACCAGGAAGAGGAATTAACCAAAGGCTCAGCGTGCCGTGCCGGAACCAGATTAGGGCCTGAAGCAATCCTGCGGTGTTGCGACCAGCTCACAAGAAAGCGAGTTGAAGAAAGGAGCTCAGGGGCACTGTAATTCACAAACCTGCAGACTTATAAATGAAAGCTATCGTCCAAAAATATACTGAAGTAAGGCTGCCAAGAGGACTTGAAAGCGGGGCAGAATTGCAAGAAACCGATTTCAGGAGGTAGACTGGAATTGCAGTTAAAGCATAGGAAAAGAGGCAGAACGTCCACAATGATGCACTTGGCCAAAAAGGGCGTATGCGTTTTTTCCTGAATATATTCAGGAAAAAACGCATACGCCCTTTTTGGCCAACCAAGCAAGCTTGCAAAGGAAATCTGCACTACAATGAAGTCTCACTTCCCCCCGGTCAAAAGGGCCATCTGAAAAAAGTGTAAAATCCAGAAGGCAGGACAGGCCATGGAGAACTGGGAGCCTTGTTATGCTGATGAGCAGGATGTAAATTGCCAAGAGCCACTCGGGAGAAGTGTATGGTGTTTCCTGAAACATCTAAAAAACAAAGCAACAGAGCCTAGGGCACTTCCACTTATGGTCCTATAGCTTAGGGAAATTAAAATCAAAAAGACACAGCCACCCCAAAGTTTGGGACGGCTCTGTTTACAAGAACCTCGTTTACGGTACAAGTTCAATATCGCAGAAAGTGAGTAATGGATAAAGAATTTGTGGTACTTACGTACAATGCAATATCACTCAGCAATGAAATCTATGTCATCAGGCCCGTAGCAGCATAATGAGTGGATTCAGGTATGCTGATTCTAACTGAAATAAGTCACACAGAAAAAGAAACATCATAAGATATCACTAATACACGGAATGTAAACTTGGCTACACAGGAACTGAATTACAAAACAGAACAGGGTCTCAAATTTAGAAAACCAACTTATGCTTGCTAAGGGGAAAGGTGAGTTGGGGTGCTGCCTAAAACCAGAGATCGAAATGAGCACAGATAAAGTTCCTTAAGCCAAATATGTAAAAGACAAGAGCTACACCTTGCTCAACGAAATGGACTCAACACCTCATATTAAATGCCTAAGATTGTACCTGACTAGTGAGTATCTTAAAACCTATGGATTGCTATGTCTCTGAAAGAGAATCAAGCGTGTGTACTGGGGCATACACGCAGCAGTGATAGGATTGGAGAGGTTCAGTGAGCAAATGAAGACCCTATGAAGTCATATTGCATGGTCCCCTTTCCACGGGTCTCAACTCTCCAGGTTTAAGGGATTCTTCCTTCAGCTAAAACATGCATGTGGAACCGAGAGTATGATCAACCGTGTGATCGGGAGACGTGTTCAAATATGTCTCAGTTCTCGTCCCCTGGTACTCGGGTGCAACATTCCAGACGCTTTACTAACACTCTCCCGACTTGGAGAGTCAGTGCCTTTAACCTCCTGTTTGGCCCAGTTTGCAATTTCTGCGGAAGATGAACAGGAATAGGGAGAACCAATGAGAGACTAGCTGGAGGTGTCTGGACGGGCAAATTTAACTCTCATTTCCCACCAGGAAGAGGAATTAACCAAAGGCTCAGCGTGCCGTGCTGGAACCAGATTAGGGCCTGAAGCAATCCTGCGGTGTTGCGGCCAGCTCACAAGAAAGCGAGTTGAAGAAAGGAGCTCAGGGGCACTGTAATTCACAAACATGCAGAGTTATAAATGACAGCTATCGTCCAAAAATATACTGAAGTAAGGCTGCCAAGAGGACTTGAAAGCGGGGCAGAATTGCAAGAAACCGATTTCAGGAGGTGGACTGGAATTGCAGTTAAAGCATAGGAAAAGAGGCAGAACGTCCACAATGATGCACTTGGCCAAAAAGGGCGTATGCGTTTTTTCCTGAATATATTCAGGAAAAAACGCATACGCCCTTTTTGGCCAACCAAGCAAGCTTGCAAAGGAAATCTGCACTACAATGAAGTGTCACTTCACCCCAGTCAAAAGGGCCATCTGAAAATAGTGTAAAATCCAGAAGGCAGGACAGGCCATGGAGAACTGGGAGCCTTGTTATGCTGATGAGCGGGATGTAAATTGCCAAGAGCCACTCGGGAGAAGTGTATGGTGTTTCCTGAAACATCTAAAAAACAAAGCAACAGAGCCTAGCGCACTTCCACTTATGGTCCTATAGATTAGGGAAATTAAAATCAAAAAGACACAGCCACCCCAAAGTTTGGGATGGCTCTGTTTACAAGAACCTCGTTTACGGTACAAGTTCAATATCGCAGAAAGTGAGTAATGGATAAAGAAGTTGTGGTACATACGTACAATGCAATATCACTCAGCAATGAAATCTATGTCATCAGGCCCGTAGCAGCATAATGAGTGGATTCAGGTATGATGATTCTAACTGAAATAAGTCACACAGAAAAAGAAACATCATAAGATATCACTAATACACGGAATGTAAACTTGGCTACACAGGAACTGAATTACAAAACAGAACAGGGTCTCAAATTTAGAAAACCAACTTATGCTTGCTAAGGGGAAAGGTGAGTTGGGGTGCTGCCTAAAACCAGAGATCGAAATGAGCACAGATAAAGTTCCTTAAGCCAAATATGTAATAGACAAGAGCTACACCTTGCTCAACGAAATGGACTCAACACCTCATATTAAATGCCTAAGATTGTACCTGACTAGTGAGTATCTTAAAACCCATGGATTGCTATGTCTCCGAAAGAGAATCAAGCGTGTGTACTGGGGCATAAACGCAGCAGTGATAGGATTGGAGAGGTTCAGTGAGCAAATGAAGACCCTTTGAAGTCATATTGCATGGTACCCATTCCACGGGTCTCAACTCTCCAGGTTTAAGGGATTCTTCCTTCAGCTAAAACATGCATGTGGAACCGAGAGTATGATCCACCGTGTGATCGGGAGACGTGTTCAAATATGTCTCAGTTCTCGTCCCCTGGTACTCGGGTGCAACATTCCAGACGTTTTACTAACACTCTCCCGACTTGGAGAGTCAGTGCCTTTAACCTCCTGTTTGGCCCAGTTTGCAATTTCTGCGGAAGATGAACAGGAATAGGGAGAACCAATGAGAGACTAGCTGGAGGTGTCTGGACGGGCAAATTTAACTCTCATTTCCCACCAGGAAGAGGAATTAACCAAAGGCTCAGCGTGCCATGCTGGAACCAGATTAGGGCCTGAAGCAATCCTGCGGTGTTGCGGCCAGCTCACAAGAAAGCGAGTTGAAGAAAGGAGCTCAGGGGCACTGTAATTCACAAACCTGCAGAGTTATAAATGACAGCTCTCGTCCAAAAATATACTGAAGTAAGGCTGCCAAGAGGACTTGAAAGCGGGGCAGAATTGCAGGAAACCGATTTCAGGAGGTAGACTGAAATTGCAGTTAAAGCATAGGAAAAGAGGCAGAACGTCCACAATGATGCACTTGGCCAAAAAGGGCGTATGCGTTTTTTCCTGAATATATTCAGGAAAAAACGCATACGCCCTTTTTGGCCAACCAAGCAAGCTTGCAAAGGAAATCTGCACTACAATGAAGTCTCACTTCCCCCCGGTCAAAAGGCCCATCTGAAAAAAGTGTAAAATCCAGAAGGCAGGACAGGCCATGGAGAACTGGGAGCCTTGTTATGCTGATGGGCGGGATGTAAATTGCCAAGAGCCACTCGGGAGAAGTGTATGGTGTTTCCTGAAACATCTAAAAAACAAAGCAACAGAGCCTAGGGCACTTCCACTTATGGTCCTATAGCTTAGGGAAATTAAAATCAAAAAGACACAGCCACCCCAAAGTTTGGGACGGCTCTGTTTACAAGAACCTCGTTTACGGTACAAGTTCAATATCGCAGAAAGTGAGTAATGGATAAAGAAGTTGTGGTACTTACGTACAATGCAATATCACTCAGCAATGAAATCTATGTCATCAGGCCCGTAGCAGCATAATGAGTGGATTCAGGTATGCTGATTCTAACTGAAATAAGTCACACAGAAAAAGAAACATCATAAGATATCACTAATACACGGAATGTAAACTTGGCTACACAGGAACTGAATTACAAAACAGAACAGGGTCTCAAATTTAGAAAACCAACTTATGCTTGCTAAGGGGAAAGGTGAGTTGGGGTGCTGCCTAAAACCAGAGATTGAAATGAGCACAGATAAAGTTCCTTAAGCCAAATATGGAATAGACAAGAGCTACTCCTTGCTCAACGAAATGGACTCAACACCCCATATTAAACGCCTAAGAATGTACCTGACTAGTAAGTATCTTAAAACCTATGGATTGCTATGTCTCCGAAAGAGAATCAAGCGTGTGTACAGGGGCATAAACGCAGCAGTGATAGGATTGGAGAGGTTCGGTGAGCAAATGAAGACCCTTTGAAGTCATATTGCATGGTACCCATTCCACGGGTCTCAACTCTCCAGGTTTAAGGGATTCTTCCTTCAGCTAAAACATGCATGTGGAACCCAGAGTATGATCCACCGTGTGATCGGGAGACGTGTTCAAATATGTCTCAGTTCTCGTCCCCTGGTACTCGGGTGCAACATTCCAGACGCTTTACTAACACTCTCCCGACTTGGAGAGTCAGTGCCTTTAACCTCCTGTTTGGCCCAGTTTGCAATTTCTGCGGAAGATGAACAGGAATAGGGAGAACCAATGAGAGACTAGCTGGAGGTGTCTGGACGGGCAAATTTAACTCTCATTTCCCACCAGGAAGAGGAATTAACCAAAGGCTCAGCGTGCCGTGCCAGAACCAGATTAGGGCCTGAAGCAATCCTGCGGTGTTGCGACCAGCTCACAAGAAAGCGAGTTGAAGAAAGGAGCTCAGGGGCACTGTAATTCACAAACCTGCAGACTTATAAATGACAGCTATCGTCCAAAAATATACTGAAGTAAGGCTGCCAAGAGGACTTGAAAGCGGGGCAGAATTGCAGGAAACCGATTTCAGGAGGTAGACTGGAATTGCAGTTAAAGCATAGGAAAAGAGGCAGAACGTCGACAATGATGCACTTGGCCAAAAAGGGCGTATGCGTTTTTTCCTGAATATATTCAGGAAAAAACGCATACGCCCTTTTTGGCCAACCAAGCAAGCTTGCAAAGGAAATCTGCACTACAATGAAGTCTCACTTCCCCCCGGTTAAAAGGGCCATCTGAAAAAAGTGTAAAATCCAGAAGGCAGGACAGGCCATGGAGAACTGGGAGCCTTGTTATGCTGATGGGCGGGATGTAAATTGCCAAGAGCCACTCGGGAGAAGTGTATGGTGTTTCCTGAAACATCTAAAAAACAAAGCAACAGAGCCTAGGGCACTTCCACTTATGGTCCTATAGCTTAGGGAAATTAAAATCAAAAAGACACAGCCACCCCAAAGTTTGGGACGGCTCTGTTTACAAGAACCTCGTTTACGGTACAAGTTCAATATCGCAGAAAGTGAGTAATGGATAAAGAAGTTGTGGTACTTACGTACAATGCAATATCACTCAGCAATGAAATCTATGTCATCAGGCCCGTAGCAGCATAATGAGTGGATTCAGGTATGCTGATTCTAACTGAAATAAGTCACACAGAAAATGAAACATCATAAGATATCACTAATACACGGAATGTAAACTTGGCTACACAGGAACTGAATTACAAAACAGAACAGGGTCTCAAATTTAGAAAACCAACTTATGCTTGCTAAGGGGAAAGGTGAGTTGGGGTGCTGCCTAAAACCAGAGATTGAAATGAGCACAGATAAAGTTCCTTAAGCCAAATATGGAATAGACAAGAGCTACTCCTTGCTCAACGAAATGGACTCAACACCCCATATTAAACGCCTAAGAATGTACCTGACTAGTAAGTATCTTAAAACCTATGGATTGCTATGTCTCCGAAAGAGAATCAAGCGTGTGTACAGGGGCATAAACGCAGCAGTGATAGGATTGGAGAGGTTCGGTGAGCAAATGAAGACCCTTAGAAGTCATATTGCATGGTACCCATTCCACGGGTCTCAACTCTCCAGGTTTAAGGGATTCTTCCTTCAGCTAAAACATGCATGTGGAACCCAGAGTATGATCCACCGTGTGATCGGGAGACGTGTTCAAATATGTCTCAGTTCTCGTCCCCTGGTACTCGGGTGCAACATTCCAGACGCTTTACTAACACTCTCCCGACTTGGAGAGTCAGTGCCTTTAACCTCCTGTTTGGCCCAGTTTGCAATTTCTGCGGAAGATGAACAGGAATAGGGAGAACCAATGAGAGACTAGCTGGAGGTGTCTGGACGGGCAAATTTAACTCTCATTTCCCACCAGGAAGAGGAATTAACCAAAGGCTCAGCGTGCCGTGCCAGAACCAGATTAGGGCCTGAAGCAATCCTGCGGTGTTGCGACCAGCTCACAAGAAAGCGAGTTGAAGAAAGGAGCTCAGGGGCACTGTAATTCACAAACCTGCAGACTTATAAATGACAGCTATCGTCCAAAAATATACTGAAGTAAGGCTGCCAAGAGGACTTGAAAGCGGGGCAGAATTGCAGGAAACCGATTTCAGGAGGTAGACTGGAATTGCAGTTAAAGCATAGGAAAAGAGGCAGAACGTCGACAATGATGCACTTGGCCAAAAAGGGCGTATGCGTTTTTTCCTGAATATATTCAGGAAAAAACGCATACGCCCTTTTTGGCCAACCAAGCAAGCTTGCAAAGGAAATCTGCACTACAATGAAGTCTCACTTCCCCCCGGTTAAAAGGGCCATCTGAAAAAAGTGTAAAATCCAGAAGGCAGGACAGGCCATGGAGAACTGGGAGCCTTGTTATGCTGATGGGCGGGATGTAAATTGCCAAGAGCCACTCGGGAGAAGTGTATGGTGTTTCCTGAAACATCTAAAAAACAAAGCAACAGAGCCTAGGGCACTTCCACTTATGGTCCTATAGCTTAGGGAAATTAAAATCAAAAAGACACAGCCACCCCAAAGTTTGGGACGGCTCTGTTTACAAGAACCTCGTTTACGGTACAAGTTCAATATCGCAGAAAGTGAGTAATGGATAAAGAAGTTGTGGTACTTACGTACAATGCAATATCACTCAGCAATGAAATCTATGTCATCAGGCCCGTAGCAGCATAATGAGTGGATTCAGGTATGATGATTCTAACTGAAATAAGTCACACAGAAAAAGAAACATCATAAGATATCACTAATACACGGAATGTAAACTTGGCTACACAGGAACTGAAATACAAAACAGAACAGGGTCTCAAATTTAGAAAACCAACTTATGCTTGCTAAGGGGAAAGGTGAGTTGGGGTGCTGCCTAAAACCAGAGATTTAAATGAGCACAGATAAAGTTCCTTAAGCCAAATATGTAATAGACAAGAGCTACACCTTGCTCAACGAAATGGACTCAACACCTCATATTAAATGCTTAAGAATGTACCTGACTAGAAAGTATCTTAAAACCTATGGATTGCTATGTCTCCGAAAGAGAATCAAGCGTGTGTACAGGGGCATAAACGCAGCAGTGATAGGATTGGAGAGGTTCAGTGAGCAAATGAAGACCCTTTGAAGTCATATTGCATGGTACCCATTCCATGGGTCTCAACTCTCCAGGTTTAAGGGATTCTTCCTTCAGCTAAAACATGCATGTGGAACCCAGAGTATGATCAACCGTGTGATCGGGAGACGTGTTCAAATATGTCTCAGTACTCGTCCCCTGGTACTCGGGTGCAACATTCCAGACGCTTTACTAACACTCTCCCGACTTGGAGAGTCAGTGCCTTTAACCTCCTGTTTGGCCCAGTTTGCAATTTCTGCGGAAGATGAACAGGAATAGGGAGAACCAAAGAGAGACTAGCTGGAGGTGTCTGGACGGGCAAATTTAACTCTCATTTCCCACCAGGAAGAGGAATTAACCAAAGGCTCAGCGTGCCGTGCCGGAACCAGATTAGGGCCTGCAGCAATCCTGCGGTGTTGCGGCCATCTCACAAGAAAGCGAGTTGAAGAAAGGAGCTCAGGGGCACTGTAATTCACAAACCTGCAGAGTTATAAATGACAGCTCTCGTCCAAAAATATACTGAAGTAAGGCTGCCAAGAGGACTTGAAAGCGGGGCAGAATTGCAAGAAACCGATTTCAGGAGGTAGACTGGAATTGCAGTTAAAGCATAGGAAAAGAGGCAGAACGTCCACAATGATGCACTTGGCCAAAAAGGGCGTATGCGTTTTTTCCTGAATATATTCAGGAAAAAACGCATACGCCCTTTTTGGCCAACCAAGCAAGCTTGCAAAGGAAATCTGCACTACAATGAAGTCTCACTTCCCCCCGGTCAAAAGGGCCATCTGAAAAAAGTGTAAATTCCAGAAGGCAGGACAGGCCATGGAGAACTGGGAGCCTTGTTATGCTGATGGGCGGGATGTAAATTGCCAAAAGCCACTCGGGAGAAGTGTATGGTGTTTCCTGAAACATCTAAAAACCAAAGCAACAGAGCGTAGGGCACTTCCATTTATGGTCCTATAGCTTAGGGAAATTAAAATAAAAAAGACACAGCCACCCCAAAGTTTGGGACAGCTCTGTTTACAAGAACCTCGTTTACGGTACAAGTTCAATATCGTAGAAAGTGAATAATGGATAAAGAAGTTGTGGTACTTACGTACAATGCAATATCACTCAGCAATGAAATCTATGTCATCAGGCCCGTAGCAGCATAATGAGTTGATTCAGGTATGATGATTCTAACTGAAATAAGTCACACAGAAAAAGAAACATCATAAGATGTCACTAATACACGGAATGTAAACTTGGCTACACAGGAACTGAATTACAAAACAGAACAGGGTCTCAAATTTACAAAACCAACTTATGCTTGCTAAGGGGGAAGGTGAGTTGGGGTGCTGCCTAAAACCAGAGATTGAAATGAGCACAGATAAATTCCTTAAGCCAAGTATGGAATAGAGAAGAGCTACTCTTTGCTCAACAAAATGGACTCAACACCCCATATTAAACGCCTAAGAATGTACCTGACTAGTAAGTATCTTAAAACCTATGGATTGCTATGTCTCCGAAAGAGAATCAATCGTGTGTACGGGGGCATAAACGCAGCAGTGAGAGCATTGGAGAGGTTCGGTGAGCAAATGAAGACCCTTTGAAGTCATATAGCATGGTACCCATTCCACGGGTCTCAACTCTCCAGGTTTAAGGGATTCTTCCTTCAGCTAAAACATGCATGTGGAACCCAGAGTATGATCAACCGTGTGATCAGGAGACGTGTTCAAATATGTCTCAGTTTTCGACCCCTGGTACTCGGGTGCAACATTCCAGACGCTTTACTAACACTCTCCCCACTTGGAGAGTCAGTGCCTTTAACCTACTGTTTGGCCCAGTTTGCAATTTCTGTGGAAGATGAACAGGAATAGGGAGAACCAATGAGAGACTAGCTGGAGGTGTCTGGACGGGCAAATTTAACTCTCATTTCCCACCAGGAAGAGGAATTAACCAAAGGCTCAGTGTGCCGTGCCGGAACCAGATTAGGGCCTGAAGCAATCCTGTGATGTTGCGGCCAGCTCACAAGAAAGCGAGTTGAAGAATGGAGCTCAGGGGCACTGTAATTCACAAACCTGCAGAGTTATAAATGACAGCTATCGTCCAAAAATATACTGAAGTAAGGCTGCCAAGAGGACTTGAAAGCGGGGCAGAATTGCAGGAAACCGATTTAAGGAGGTAGACTAGAATTGCATTTAAAGCATAGGAAAAGAGGCAGAACGTCGACAATGATGCACTTGGCCAAAAAGGGCATATGCGTTTTTTCCTGAATATATTCAGGAAAAAACGCATACGCCCTTTTTGGCCAACCAAGCAAGCTTGCAAAGGAAATCTGCAGTACAATGAAGTCTCACTTCCCCCCGGTCAAAAGGGCCATCTAAAAAAAGTGTAAAATCCAGAAAGGCAGGACAGGCCATGGAGAACTGGGAGCCTTGTTGGGCTGATGGGCGGGATGTAAATTGCCAACAGACACTCCGGAGAAGTGTATGGTGTTTCCTGAAACATCTAAAAAACAAAGCAACAGAGCCTAGGGCACTTCCACTTATGGTCCTATAGCTTAGGGAAATTAAAATCAAAAAGACACAGCCACCCCAAAGTTTGGGACGGCTCTGTTTACAAGAACCTCGTTTACGGTACAAGTTCAATATCGCAGAAAGTGAATAATGGATAAAGAAGTTGTGGTACTTACGTACAATGCAATATCACTCAGCAATGAAATCTATGTCATCAGGCCCGTAGCAGCATAATGAGTGGATTCAGGTATGATGATTCTAACTGAAATAAGTCACACAGAAAAAGAAATATCATAAGATATCACTAATACACGGAATGTAAACTTGGCTACACAGGAACTGAATTACAAAACAGAACAGGGTCTCAAATTTAGAAAACCAACTTAAGCTTGCTAAGGGGAAAGGTGAGTTGGGGTGCTGCCTAAAACCAGAGATTGAAATGATCACAGATAAAGTTCTTAAGCCAAATATGTAATAGATAAGTGCTACTCCTTGCTCAACGAAATGGACTCAACACCCCATATTAAACGTCTAAGAATGTACCTGACTAGTAAGTATCTTAAACGCTATGGATTGCTATGTCTCCGAAAGAGAATCAAGCGTGTGAACAGGGGAATAAACGCAGCAGTGATAGGATTGGAGAGGTTCGGTGAGCAAATGAAGACCCTTTGAAGTCATATTGCATGGTACCCATTCCACGGGTCTCAACTCTCCAGGTTTAAGGAATTCTTCCTTCAGCTAAAACACGCATGTGGAACCCAGAGTATGATCAACCGTGTGATCGGGAGACGTGTTCAAGTATGTCTCAGTTCTCGTCCCCTGGTACTCGGGTGCAACATTCCAGACACTTTACTAACACTCTCCCGACTTGGAGAGTCAGTGCCTTTAACCTCCTGTTTGGCCCAGTTTGCAATTTCTGCGGAAGATGAACAGGAATAGGGAGAACCAATGAGAGACTAGCTGGAGGTGTCTGGACGGGCAAATTTAACTCTCATTTCCCACCAGGAAGAGGAATTAACCAAAGGCTCAGCGTGCCGTGCCGGAACCAGATTAGGGCCTGAAGCAATCCTGTGATGTTGCGGCCAGCTCACAAGAAAGCGAGTTGAAGAATGGAGCTCAGGGGCACTGTAATTCACAAACCTGCAGAGTTATAAATGACAGCTATCGTCCAAAAATATACTGAAGTAAGGCTGCCAAGAGGACTTGAAAGCGGGGCAGAATTGCAGGAAACCGATTTCAGGAGGTAGACTAGAATTGCATTTAAAGCATAGGAAAAGAGGCAGAACGTCCACAATGATGCACTTGGCCAAAAAGGGCGTATGCGTTTTTTCCTGAATATATTCAGGAAAAAACGCATACGCCCTTTTTGGCCAACCAAGCAAGCTTGCAAAGGAAATCTGCACTACAATGAAGTCTCACTTCTCCCCGGTCAAAAGGGTCATCTGAAAAAAGTGTAAAATCCAGAAGGCAGGACAGGCCATGGAGAACTGGGAGCCTTGTTATGCTGATGGGCGGGATGTAAATTGCCAAGAGCCACTCGGGAGAAGTGTATGGTGTTTCCTGAAACATCTAAAAAACAAAGCAACAGAGCCTAGGGCACTTCCACTTATGGTCCTATAGCTTAGGGAAATTAAAATCAAAAAGACACAGCCACCCCAAAGTTTGGGACAGCTCTGTTTACCAGAACCTCGTTTACAGTACAAGTTCAATATCGCAGAAAGTGAGTAATGGATAAAGAAGTTGTGGTACTTACGTACAATGCAATATCACTCAGCAATGAAATCTATGTCATCAGGCCCGTAGCAGCATAATGAGTGGATTCAGGTATGATGATTCTAACTGAAATAAGTCACACAGAAAAAGAAACATCATAAGATATCACTAATACACGGAATGTAAACTTGGCTACACAGGAACTGAATTACAAAACAGAACAGGGTCTCAAATTTAGAAAACCAACTTATGCTTGCTAAGGGGAAAGGTGAGTTGGGGTGCTGCCTAAAACCAGAGATTTAAATGAGCACAGATAAAGTTCCTTAAGCCAAATATGTAATAGACAAGAGCTACACCTTGCTCAACGAAATGGACTCAACACCTCATATTAAATGCCTAAGATTGTACCTGACTAGTGAGTATCTTAAACCCATGGATTGCTATGTCTCCGAAAGAGAATCAAACGTGTGTACTGGGGCATAAACGCAGCAGTGATAGGATTGGAGAGGTTCAGTGAGCAAATGAAGACCCTTTGAAGTCATATTGCATGGTACCCATTCCACGAGTCTCAACTCTCCAGGTTTAAGGGATTCTTCCTTCAGCTAAAACATGCATGTGGAACCCAGAGTATGATCAACCGTGTGATCGGGAGACGTGTTCAAATATGTCTCATTTCTCGTCCACTGGTACTCGGGTGCAACATTCCAGACGCTTTACTAACACTCTCCCGACTTGGAGAGTCAGTGCCTTTAACCTCCTGTTTGGCCCAGTTTGCAATTTCTGCGGAAGATGAACAGGAATAGGGAGAACCAATGAGAGACTAGCTGGAGGTGTCTGGACGGGCAAATTTAACTCTCATTTCCCACCAGGAAGAGGAATTAACCAAAGGCTCAGCGTGCCGTGCCGGAACCAGATTAGGGCCTGAAGCAATCCTGCGGTGTTGCGACCAGCTCACAAGAAAGCGAGTTGAAGAAAGGAGCTCAGGGGCACTGTAATTCACAAACCTGCAGACTTATAAATGAAAGCTATCGTCCAAAAATATACTGAAGTAAGGCTGCCAAGAGGACTTGAAAGCGGGGCAGAATTGCAAGAAACCGATTTCAGGAGGTAGACTGGAATTGCAGTTAAAGCATAGGAAAAGAGGCAGAACGTCCACAATGATGCACTTGGCCAAAAAGGGCGTATGCGTTTTTTCCTGAATATATTCAGGAAAAAACGCATACGCCCTTTTTGGCCAACCAAGCAAGCTTGCAAAGGAAATCTGCACTACAATGAAGTCTCACTTCCCCCCGGTTAAAAGGGCCATCTGAAAAAAGTGTAAAATCCAGAAGGCAGGACAGGCCATGGAGAACTGGGAGCCTTGTTATGCTGATGGGCGGGATGTAAATTGCCAAGAGCCACTCGGGAGAAGTGTATGGTGTTTCCTGAAACATCTAAAAAACAAAGCAACAGAGCCTAGGGCACTTCCACTTATGGTCCTATAGCTTAGGGAAATTAAAATCAAAAAGACACAGCCACCCCAAAGTTTGGGACGGCTCTGTTTACAAGAACCTCGTTTACGGTACAAGTTCAATATCGCAGAAAGTGAGTAATGGATAAAGAAGTTGTGGTACTTACGTACAATGCAATATCACTCAGCAATGAAATCTATGTCATCAGGCCCGTAGCAGCATAATGAGTGGATTCAGGTATGATGATTCTAACTGAAATAAGTCACACAGAAAAAGAAACATCATAAGATATCACTAATACACGGAATGTAAACTTGGCTACACAGGAACTGAAATACAAAACAGAACAGGGTCTCAAATTTAGAAAACCAACTTATGCTTGCTAAGGGGAAAGGTGAGTTGGGGTGCTGCCTAAAACCAGAGATTGAAATGAGCACAGATAAAGTTCCTTAAGCCAAATATGTAATAGACAAGAGCTACACCTTGCTCAACGAAATGGACTCAACACCTCATATTAAATGCTTAAGAATGTACCTGACTAGAAAGTATCTTAAAACCTATGGATTGCTATGTCTCCGAAAGAGAATCAAGCGTGTGTACAGGGGCATAAACGCAGCAGTGATAGGATTGGAGAGGTTCAGTGAGCAAATGAAGACCCTTTGAAGTCATATTGCATGGTACCCATTCCATGGGTCTCAACTCTCCAGGTTTAAGGGATTCTTCCTTCAGCTAAAACATGCATGTGGAACCCAGAGTATGATCAACCGTGTGATCGGGAGACGTGTTCAAATATGTCTCAGTACTCGTCCCCTGGTACTCGGCTGCAACATTCCAGACGCTTTACTAACACTCTCCCGACTTGGAGAGTCAGTGCCTTTAACCTCCTGTTTGGCCCAGTTTGCAATTTCTGCGGAAGATGAACAGGAATAGGGAGAACCAAAGAGAGACTAGCTGGAGGTGTCTGGACGGGCAAATTTAACTCTCATTTCCCACCAGGAAGAGGAATTAACCAAAGGCTCAGCGTGCCGTGCCGGAACCAGATTAGGGCCTGCAGCAATCCTGCGGTGTTGCGGCCATCTCACAAGAAAGCGAGTTGAAGAAAGGAGCTCAGGGGCACTGTAATTCACAAACCTGCAGAGTTATAAATGACAGCTCTCGTCCAAAAATATACTGAAGTAAGGCTGCCAAGAGGACTTGAAAGCGGGGCAGAATTGCAAGAAACCGATTTCAGGAGGTAGACTGGAATTGCAGTTAAAGCATAGGAAAAGAGGCAGAACGTCCACAATGATGCACTTGGCCAAAAAGGGCGTATGCATTTTTTCCTGAATATATTCAGGAAAAAACGCATACGCCCTTTTTGGCCAACCAAGCAAGCTTGCAAAGGAAATCTGCACTACAATGAAGTCTCACTTCCCCCCGGTTAAAAGGGCCATCTGAAAAAAGTGTAAAATCCAGAAGGCAGGACAGGCCATGGAGAACTGGGAGCCTTGTTATGCTGATGGGCGGGATGTAAATTGCCAAAAGCCACTCGGGAGAAGTGTATGGTGTTTCCTGAAACATCTAAAAACCAAAGCAACAGAGCGTAGGGCACTTCCATTTATGGTCCTATAGCTTAGGGAAATTAAAATAAAAAAGACACAGCCACCCCAAAGTTTGGGACAGCTCTGTTTACAAGAACCTCGTTTACGGTACAAGTTCAATATCGTAGAAAGTGAATAATGGATAAAGAAGTTGTGGTACTTACGTACAATGCAATATCACTCAGCAATGAAATCTATGTCATCAGGCCCGTAGCAGCATAATGAGTTGATTCAGGTATGATGATTCTAACTGAAATAAGTCACACAGAAAAAGAAACATCATAAGATGTCACTAATACACGGAATGTAAACTTGGCTACACAGGAACTGAATTACAAAACAGAACAGGGTCTCAAATTTACAAAACCAACTTATGCTTGCTAAGGGGGAAGGTGAGTTGGGGTGCTGCCTAAAACCAGAGATTGAAATGAGCACAGATAAATTCCTTAAGCCAAGTATGGAATAGACAAGAGCTACTCTTTGCTCAACAAAATGGACTCAACACCCCATATTAAACGCCTAAGAATGTACCTGACTAGTAAGTATCTTAAAACCTATGGATTGCTATGTCTCCGAAAGAGAATCAATCGTGTGTACGGGGGCATAAACGCAGCAGTGACAGCATTGGAGAGGTTCGGTGAGCAAATGAAGACCATTTGAAGTCATATAGCATGGTACCCATTCCACGGGTCTCAACTCTCCAGGTTTAAGGGATTCTTCCTTCAGCTAAAACATGCATGTGGAACCCAGAGTATGATCAACCGTGTGATCAGGAGACGTGTTCAAATATGTCTCAGTTTTCGACCCCTGGTACTCGGGTGCAACATTCCAGACGCTTTACTAACACTCTCCCCACTTGGAGAGTCAGTGCCTTTAACCTACTGTTTGGCCCAGTTTGCAATTTCTGTGGAAGATGAACAGGAATAGGGAGAACCAATGAGAGACTAGCTGGAGGTGTCTGGACGGGCAAATTTAACTCTCATTTCCCACCAGGAAGAGGAATTAACCAAAGGCTCAGTGTGCCGTGCCGGAACCAGATTAGGGCCTGAAGCAATCCTGTGATGTTGCGGCCAGCTCACAAGAAAGCGAGTTGAAGAATGGAGCTCAGGGGCACTGTAATTCACAAACCTGCAGAGTTATAAATGACAGCTATCGTCCAAAAATATACTGAAGTAAGGCTGCCAAGAGGACTTGAAAGCGGGGCAGAATTGCAGGAAACCGATTTCAGGAGGTAGACTAGAATTGCATTTAAAGCATAGGAAAAGAGGCAGAACGTCGACAATGATGCACTTGGCCAAAAAGGGCGTATGCGTTTTTTCCTGAATATATTCAGGAAAAAACGCATACGCCCTTTTTGGCCAACCAAGCAAGCTTGCAAAGGAAATCTGCAGTACAATGAAGTCTCACTTCCCCCCGGTCAAAAGGGCCATCTAAAAAAAGTGTAAAATCCAGAAAGGCAGGACAGGCCATGGAGAACTGGGAGCCTTGTTGTGCTGATGGGCGGGATGTAAATTGCCAACAGACACTCCGGAGAAGTGTATGGTGTTTCCTGAAACATCTAAAAAACAAAGCAACAGAGCCTAGGGCACTTCCACTTATGGTCCTATAGCTTAGGGAAATTAAAATCAAAAAGACACAGCCACCCCAAAGTTTGGGACGGCTCTGTTTACAAGAACCTCGTTTACGGTACAAGTTCAATATCGCAGAAAGTGAATAATGGATAAAGAAGTTGTGGTACTTACGTACAATGCAATATCACTCAGCAATGAAATCTATGTCATCAGGCCCGTAGCAGCATAATGAGTGGATTCAGGTATGATGATTCTAACTGAAATAAGTCACACAGAAAAAGAAATATCATAAGATATCACTAATACACGGAATGTAAACTTGGCTACACAGGAACTGAATTACAAAACAGAACAGGGTCTCAAATTTAGAAAACCAACTTATGCTTGCTAAGGGGAAAGGTGAGTTGGGGTGCTGCCTAAAACCAGAGATTGAAATGAGCACAGATAAAGTTCTTAAGCCAAATATGTAATAGATAAGTGCTACTCCTTGCTCAACGAAATGGACTCAACACCCCATATTAAACGTCTAAGAATGTACCTGACTAGTAAGTATCTTAAACGCTATGGATTGCTATGTCTCCGAAAGAGAATCAAGCGTGTGTACAGGGGAATAAACGCAGCAGTGATAGGATTGGAGAGGTTCGGTGAGCAAATGAAGACCCTTTGAAGTCATATTGCATGGTACCCATTCCACGGGTCTCAACTCTCCAGGTTTAAGGAATTCTTCCTTCAGCTAAAACACGCATGTGGAACCCAGAGTATGATCAACCGTGTGATCGGGAGACGTGTTCAAGTATGTCTCAGTTCTCGTCCCCTGGTACTCGGGTGCAACATTCCAGACGCTTTACTAACACTCTCCCGACTTGGAGAGTCAGTGCCTTTAACCTCCTGTTTGGCCCAGTTTGCAATTTCTGCGGAAGATGAACAGGAATAGGGAGAACCAATGAGAGACTAGCTGGAGGTGTCTGGACGGGCAAATTTAACTCTCATTTCCCACCAGGAAGAGGAATTAACCAAAGGCTCAGTGTGCCGTGCCGGAACCAGATTAGGGCCTGAAGCAATCCTGTGATGTTGCGGCCAGCTCACAAGAAAGCGAGTTGAAGAATGGAGCTCAGGGGCACTGTAATTCACAAACCTGCAGAGTTATAAATGACAGCTATCGTCCAAAAATATACTGAAGTAAGGCTGCCAAGAGGACTTGAAAGCGGGGCAGAATTGCAGGAAACCGATTTCAGGAGGTAGACTAGAATTGCATTTAAAGCATAGGAAAAGAGGCAGAACGTCCACAATGATGCACTTGGCCAAAAAGGGCGTATGCGTTTTTTCCTGAATATATTCAGGAAAAAACGCATACGCCCTTTTTGGCCAACCAAGCAAGCTTTCAAAGGAAATCTGCACTACAATGAAGTCTCACTTCTCCCCGGTCAAAAGGGCCATCTGAAAAAAGTGTAAAATCCAGAAGGCAGGACAGGCCATGGAGAACTGGGAGCCTTGTTATGCTGATGGGCGGGATGTAAATTGCCAAGAGCCACTCGGGAGAAGTGTATGGTGTTTCCTGAAACATCTAAAAAACAAAGCAACAGAGCCTAGGGCACTTCCACTTATGGTCCTATAGCTTAGGGAAATTAAAATCAAAAAGACACAGCCACCCCAAAGTTTGGGACAGCTCTGTTTACCAGAACCTCGTTTACAGTACAAGTTCAATATCGCAGAAAGTGAGTAATGGATAAAGAAGTTGTGGTACTTACGTACAATGCAATATCACTCAGCAATGAAATCTATGTCATCAGGCCCGTAGCAGCATAATGAGTGGATTCAGGTATGATGATTCTAACTGAAATAAGTCACACAGAAAAAGAAACATCATAAGATATCACTAATACACGGAATGTAAACTTGGCTACACAGGAACTGAATTACAAAACAGAACAGGGTCTCAAATTTAGAAAACCAACTTATGCTTGCTAAGGGGAAAGGTGAGTTGGGGTGCTGCCTAAAACCAGAGATTTAAATGAGCACAGATAAAGTTCCTTAAGCCAAATATGTAATAGACAAGAGCTACACCTTGCTCAACGAAATGGACTCAACACCTCATATTAAATGCCTAAGATTGTACCTGACTAGTGAGTATCTTAAACCCATGGATTGCTATGTCTCCGAAAGAGAATCAAACGTGTGTACTGGGGCATAAACGCAGCAGTGATAGGATTGGAGAGGTTCAGTGAGCAAATGAAGACCCTTTGAAGTCATATTGCATGGTACCCATTCCACGAGTCTCAACTCTCCAGGTTTAAGGGATTCTTCCTTCAGCTAAAACATGCATGTGGAACCCAGAGTATGATCAACCGTGTGATCGGGAGACGTGTTCAAATATGTCTCAGTTCTCGTCCACTGGTACTCGGGTGCAACATTCCAGACGCTTTACTAACACTCTCCCGACTTGGAGAGTCAGTGCCTTTAACCTCCTGTTTGGCCCAGTTTGCAATTTCTGCGGAAGATGAACAGGAATAGGGAGAACCAATGAGAGACTAGCTGGAGGTGTCTGGACGGGCAAATTTAACTCTCATTTCCCACCAGGAAGAGGAATTAACCAAAGGCTCAGCGTGCCGTGCCGGAACCAGATTAGGGCCTGAAGCAATCCTGCGGTGTTGCGACCAGCTCACAAGAAAGCGAGTTGAAGAAAGGAGCTCAGGGGCACTGTAATTCACAAACCTGCAGACTTATAAATGAAAGCTATCGTCCAAAAATATACTGAAGTAAGGCTGCCAAGAGGACTTGAAAGCGGGGCAGAATTGCAAGAAACCGATTTCAGGAGGTAGACTGGAATTGCAGTTAAAGCATAGGAAAAGAGGCAGAACGTCCACAATGATGCACTTGGCCAAAAAGGGCGTATGCGTTTTTTCCTGAATATATTCAGGAAAAAACGCATACGCCCTTTTTGGCCAACCAAGCAAGCTTGCAAAGGAAATCTGCACTACAATGAAGTCTCACTTCCCCCCGGTCAAAAGGGCCATCTGAAAAAAGTGTAAAATCCAGAAGGCAGGACAGGCCATGGAGAACTGGGAGCCTTGTTATGCTGATGAGCGGGATGTAAATTGCCAAGAGCCACTCGGGAGAAGTGTATGGTGTTTCCTGAAACATCTAAAAAACAAAGCAACAGAGCCTAGGGCACTTCCACTTATGGTCCTATAGCTTAGGGAAATTAAAATCAAAAAGACACAGCCACCCCAAAGTTTGGGACGGCTCTGTTTACAAGAACCTCGTTTACGGTACAAGTTCAATATCGCAGAAAGTGAGTAATGGATAAAGAATTTGTGGTACTTACGTACAATGCAATATCACTCAGCAATGAAATCTATGTCATCAGGCCCGTAGCAGCATAATGAGTGGATTCAGGTATGCTGATTCTAACTGAAATAAGTCACACAGAAAAAGAAACATCATAAGATATCACTAATACACGGAATGTAAACTTGGCTACACAGGAACTGAATTACAAAACAGAACAGGGTCTCAAATTTAGAAAACCAACTTATGCTTGCTAAGGGGAAAGGTGAGTTGGGGTGCTGCCTAAAACCAGAGATCGAAATGAGCACAGATAAAGTTCCTTAAGCCAAATATGTAATAGACAAGAGCTACACCTTGCTCAACGAAATGGACTCAACACCTCATATTAAATGCCTAAGATTGTACCTGACTAGTGAGTATCTTAAAACCTATGGATTGCTATGTCTCCGAAAGAGAATCAAGCGTGTGTACTGGGGCATACACGCAGCAGTGATAGGATTGGAGAGCTTCAGTGAGCAAATGAAGACCCTTTGAAGTCATATTGCATGGTACCCATTCCACGGGTCTCAACTCTCCAGGTTTAAGGGATTCTTCCTTCAGCTAAAACATGCATGTGGAACCCAGAGTATGATCAACCGTGTGATCGGGAGACGTGTTCAAATATGTCTCAGTTCTCGTCCCCTGGTACTCGGGTGCAACATTCCAGACGCTTTACTAACACTCTCCCGACTTGGAGAGTCAGTGCCTTTAACCTCCTGTTTGGCCCAGTTTGCAATTTCTGCGGAAGATGAACAGGAATAGGGAGAACCAATGAGAGACTAGCTGGAGGTGTCTGGACGGGCAAATTTAACTCTCATTTCCCACCAGGAAGAGGAATTAGCCAAAGGCTCAGCGTGCCGTGCTGGAACCAGATTAGGGCCTGAAGCAATCCTGCGGTGTTGCGGCCAGCTCACAAGAAAGCGAGTTGAAGAAAGGAGCTCAGGGGCACTGTAATTCACAAACATGCAGAGTTATAAATGACAGCTATCGTCCAAAAATATACTGAAGTAAGGCTGCCAAGAGGACTTGAAAGCGGGGCAGAATTGCAAGAAACCGATTTCAGGAGGTGGACTGGAATTGCAGTTAAAGCATAGGAAAAGAGGCAGAACGTCCACAATGATGCACTTGGCCAAAAAGGGCGTATGCGTTTTTTCCTGAATATATTCAGGAAAAAACGCATACGCCCTTTTTGGCCAACCAAGCAAGCTTGCAAAGGAAATCTGCACTACAATGAAGTCTCACTTCCCCCCAGTCAAAAGGGCCATCTGAAAATAGTGTAAAATCCAGAAGGCAGGACAGGCCATGGAGAACTGGGAGCCTTGTTATGCTGATGAGCGGGATGTAAATTGCCAAGAGCCACTCGGGAGAAGTGTATGGTGTTTCCTGAAACATCTAAAAAACAAAGCAACAGAGCCTAGGGCACTTCCACTTATAGTCCTATAGATTAGGGAAATTAAAATCAAAAAGACAGAGCCACCCCAAAGTTTGGGATGGCTCTGTTTACAAGAACCTCGTTTACGGTACAAGTTCAATATCGCAGAAAGTGAGTAATGGATAAAGAAGTTGTGGTACTTACGTACAATGCAATATCACTCAGCAATGAAATCTATGTCATCAGGCCCGTAGCAGCATAATGAGTGGATTCAGGTATGATGATTCTAACTGAAATAAGTCACACAGAAAAAGAAACATCATAAGATATCACTAATACACGGAATGTAAACTTGGCTACACAGGAACTGAATTACAAAACAGAACAGGGTCTCAAATTTAGAAAACCAACTTATGCTTGCTAAGGGGAAAGGTGAGTTGGGGTGCTGCCTAAAACCAGAGATTGAAATGAGCACAGATAAAGTTCCTTAAGCCAAATATGTAATAGACAAGAGCTACACCTTGCTCAACGAAATGGACTCAACACCTCATATTAAATGCCTAAGATTGTACCTGACTAGTGAGTATCTTAAAACCTATGGATTGCTATGTCTCCGAAAGAGAATCAAGCGTGTGTACTGGGGCATAAACGCAGCAGTGATAGGATTGGAGAGGTTCAGTGAGCAAATGAAGACCCTTTGAAGTCATATTGCATGGTACCCATTCCACGGGTCTCAACTCTCCAGGTTTAAGGGATTCTTCCTTCAGCTAAAACATGCATGTGGAACCGAGAGTATGATCCACCGTGTGATCGGGAGACGTGTTCAAATATGTCTCAGTTCTCGTCCCCTGGTACTCGGGTGCAACATTCCAGACGCTTTACTAACACTCTCCCGACTTGGAGAGTCAGTGCCTTTAACCTCCTGTTTGGCCCAGTTTGCAATTTCTGCGGAAGATGAACAGGAATAGGGAGAACCAATGAGAGACTAGCTGGAGGTGTCTGGACGGGCAAATTTAACTCTCATTTCCCACCAGGAAGAGGAATTAACCAAAGGCTCAGCGTGCCGTGCTGGAACCAGATTAGGGCCTGAAGCAATCCTGCGGTGTTGCGGCCAGCTCACAAGAAAGCGAGTTGAAGAAAGGAGCTCAGGGGCACTGTAATTCACAAACCTGCAGAGTTATAAATGACAGCTCTCGTCCAAAAATATACTGAAGTAAGGCTGCCAAGAGGACTTGAAAGCGGGGCAGAATTGCAGGAAACCGATTTCAGGAGGTAGACTGAAATTGCAGTTAAAGCATAGGAAAAGAGACAGAACGTCCACAATGATGCACTTGGCCAAAAAGGGCGTATGCGTTTTTTCCTGAATATATTCAGGAAAAAACGCATACGCCCTTTTTGGCCAACCAAGCAAGCTTGCAAAGGAAATCTGCACTACAATGAAGTCTCACTTCCCCCCGGTCAAAAGGGCCATCTGAAAAAAGTGTAAAATCCAGAAGGCAGGACAGGCCATGGAGAACTGGGAGCCTTGTTATGCTGATGAGCGGGATGTAAATTGCCAAGAGCCACTCGGGAGAGGTGTATGGTGTTTCCTGAAACATCTAAAAAACAAAGCAACAGAGCCTAGGGCACTTCCACTTATGGTCCTATAGCTTAGGGAAATTAAAATCAAAAAGACACAGCCACCCCAAAGTTTGGGACGGCTCTGTTTACAAGAACCTCGTTTACGGTACAAGTTCAATATCACAGAAAGTGAGTAATGGATAAAGAAGTTTTGGTACTTACGTACAATGCAATATCACTCAGCAATGAAATCTATGTCATCAGGCCCGTAGCAGCATAATGAGTGGATTCAGGTATGCTGATTCTAACTGAAATAAGTCACACAGAAAAAGAAACATCATAAGATATCACTAATACACGGAATGTAAACTTGGCTACACAGGAACTGAATTACAAAACAGAACAGGGTCTCAAATTTAGAAAACCAACTTATGCTTGCTAAGGGGAAAGGTGAGTTGGGGTGCTGCCTAAAACCAGAGATTGAAATGAGCACAGATAAAGTTCCTTAAGCCAAATATGGAATAGACAAGAGCTACTCCTTGCTCAACGAAATGGACTCAACACCCCATATTAAACGCCTAAGAATGTACCTGACTAGTAAGTATCTTAAAACCTATGGATTGCTATGTCTCCGAAAGAGAATCAAGCGTGTGTACAGGGGCATAAACGCAGCAGTGATAGGATTGGAGAGGTTCGGTGAGCAAATGAAGACCCTTTGAAGTCATATTGCATGGTACCCATTCCACGGGTCTCAACTCTCCAGGTTTAAGGGATTCTTCCTTCAGCTAAAACATGCATGTGGAACCCAGAGTATGATCCACCGTGTGATCGGGAGACGTGTTCAAATATGTCTCAGTTCTCGTCCCCTGGTACTCGGGTGCAACATTCCAGACGCTTTACTAACACTCTCCCGACTTGGAGAGTCAGTGCCTTTAACCTCCTGTTTGGCCCAGTTTGCAATTTCTGCGGAAGATGAACAGGAATAGGGAGAACCAATGAGAGAGTAGCTGGAGGTGTCTGGACGGGCAAATTTAACTCTCATTTCCCACCAGGAAGAGGAATTAACCAAAGGCTCAGCGTGCCGTGCCAGAACCAGATTAGGGCCTGAAGCAATCCTGCGGTGTTGCGACCAGCTCACAAGAAAGCGAGTTGAAGAAAGGAGCTCAGGGGCACTGTAATTCACAAACCTGCAGACTTATAAATGACAGCTATCGTCCAAAAATATACTGAAGTAAGGCTGCCAAGAGGACTTGAAAGCGGGGCAGAATTGCAGGAAACCGATTTCAGGAGGTAGACTGGAATTGCAGTTAAAACATAGGAAAAGAGGCAGAACGTCGACAATGATGCACTTGGCCAAAAAGGGCGTATGCGTTTTTTCCTGAATATATTCAGGAAAAAACGCATACGCCCTTTTTGGCCAACCAAGCAAGCTTGCAAAGGAAATCTGCACTACAATGAAGTCTCACTTCCCCCCGGTTAAAAGGGCCATCTGAAAAAAGTGTAAAATCCAGAAGGCAGGACAGGCCATGGAGAACTGGGAGCCTTGTTATGCTGATGGGCGGGATGTAAATTGCCAAGAGCCACTTGGGAGAAGTGTATGGTGTTTCCTGAAACATCTAAAAAACAAAGCAACAGAGCCTAGGGCACTTCCACTTATGGTCCTATAGCTTAGGGAAATTAAAATCAAAAAGACACAGCCACCCCAAAGTTTGGGACGGCTCTGTTTACAAGAACCTCGTTTACGGTACAAGTTCAATATCGCAGAAAGTGAGTAATGGATAAAGAAGTTGTGGTACTTACGTACAATGCAATATCACTCAGCAATGAAATCTATGTCATCAGGCCCGTAGCAGCATAATGAGTGGATTCAGGTATGATGATTCTAACTGAAATAAGTCACACAGAAAAAGAAACATCATAAGATATCACTAATACACGGAATGTAAACTTGGCTACACAGGAACTGAAATACAAAACAGAACAGGGTCTCAAATTTAGAAAACCAACTTATGCTTGCTAAGGGGAAAGGTGAGTTGGGGTGCTGCCTAAAACCAGAGATTGAAATGAGCACAGATAAAGTTCCTTAAGCCACATATGTAATAGACAAGAGCTACACCTTGCTCAACGAAATGGACTCAACACCTCATATTAAATGCTTAAGAATATACCTGACTAGAAAGTATCTTAAAACCTATGGATTGCTATGTCTCCGAAAGAGAATCAAGCGTGTGTACAGGGGCATAAACGCAGCAGTGATAGGATTGGAGAGGTTCAGTGAGCAAATGAAGACCCTTTGAAGTCATATTGCATGGTACCCATTCCATGGGTCTCAACTCTCCAGGTTTAAGGGATTCTTCCTTCAGCTTAAACATGCATGTGGAACCCAGAGTATGATCAACCGTGTGATCGGGAGACGTGTTCAAATATGTCTCAGTTCTCGTCCCCTGGTACTCGGGTGCAACATTCCAGACGCTTTACTAACACTCTCCCGACTTGGAGAGTCAGTGCCTTTAACCTCCTGTTTGGCCCAGTTTGCAATTTCTGCGGAAGATGAACAGGAATAGGGAGAACCAAAGAGAGACTAGCTGGAGGTGTCTGGACGGGCAAATTTAACTCTCATTTCCCAACAGGAAGAGGAATTAACCAAAGGCTCAGCGTGCCGTGCCGGAACCAGATTAGGGCCTGCAGCAATCCTGCGGTGTTGCGGCCATCTCACAAGAAAGCGAGTTGAAGAAAGGAGCTCAGGGGCACTGTAATTCACAAACCTGCAGAGTTATAAATGACAGCTCTCGTCCAAAAATATACTGAAGTAAGGCTGCCAAGAGGACTTGAAAGCGGGGCAGAATTGCAAGAAACCGATTTCAGGAGGTAGACTGGAATTGCAGTTAAAGCATAGGAAAAGAGGCAGAACGTCCACAATGATGCACTTGGCCAAAAAGGGCGTATGCGTTTTTTCCTGAATATATTCAGGAAAAAACGCATACGCCCTTTTTGGCCAACCAAGCAAGCTTGCAAAGGAAATCTGCACTACAATGAAGTCTCACTTCCCCCCGGTCAAAAGGGCCATCTGAAAAAAGTGTAAATTCCAGAAGGCAGGACAGGCCATGGAGAACTGGGAGCCTTGTTATGCTGATGGGCGGGATGTAAATTGCCAAAAGCCACTCGGGAGAAGTGTATGGTGTTTCCTGAAACATCTAAAAACCAAAGCAACAGAGCGTAGGGCACTTCCATTTATGGTCCTATAGCTTAGGGAAATTAAAATAAAAAAGACACAGCCACCCCAAAGTTTGGGACAGCTCTGTTTACAAGAACCTCGTTTACGGTACAAGTTCAATATCGTAGAAAGTGAATAATGGATAAAGAAGTTGTGGTACTTACGTACAATGCAATATCACTCAGCAATGAAATCTATGTCATCAGGCCCGTAGCAGCATAATGAGTTGATTCAGGTATGATGATTCTAACTGAAATAAGTCACACAGAAAAAGAAACATCATAAGATGTCACTAATACACGGAATGTAAACTTGGCTACACAGGAACTGAATTACAAAACAGAACAGGGTCTCAAATTTACAAAACCAACTTATGCTTGCTAAGGGAGAAGGTGAGTTGGGGTGCTGCCTAAAACCAGAGATTGAAATGAGCACAGATAAATTCCTTAAGCCAAGTATGGAATAGACAAGAGCTACTCTTTGCTCAACAAAATGGACTCAACACCCCATATTAAACGCCTAAGAATGTACCTGACTAGTAAGTATCTTAAAACCTATGGATTGCTATGTCTCCAAAAGAGAATCAAGCATGTGTACAGGGGCATAAACGCAGCAGTGATAGGATTGGAGAGGTTCGGTGAGCAAATGAAGACCCTTTGAAGTCATATTGCATGGTACCCATTCCATGGGTCTCAACTCTCCAGGTTTAAGGGATTCTTCCTTCAGCTAAAACACGTATGTGGAACCCAGAGTATGATCAACCGTGTGATCGGGAGACGTGTTCAAGTATGTCTCCGTTCTCGTCCCCTGGTACTCGGGTGCAACATTCCAGACGCTTTACTAACACTCTCCCGACTTGGAGAGTCAGTGCCTTTAACCTCCTGTTTGGCCCAGTTTGCAATTTCTGCGGAAGATGAACAGGAATAGGGAGAACCAATGAGAGACTAGCTGGAGGTGTCTGGACGGGCAAATTTAACTCTCATTTCCCACCAGGAAGAGGAATTAACCAAAGGCTCAGCGTGCCGTGCCGGAACCAGATTAGGGCCTGAAGCAATCCTGCGGTGTTGCGGCCAGCTCACAAGAAAGCGAGTTGAAGAAAGGAGCTCAGGGGCACTGTAATTCACAAACCTGCAGAGTTATAAATGACAGCTATCGTCCAAAAATATACTGAAGTAAGGCTGCCAAGAGGACTTGAAAGCGGGACAGAATTGCAGGAAACCGATTTCAGGAGGTAGACTGGAATTGCATTTAAATCATAGGAAAAGAGGCAGAACGTCGACAATGATGCACTTGGCCAAAAAGGGCATATGCGTTTTTTCCTGAATATATTCAGGAAAAAACGTATATGCCCTTTTTGGCCAACCAAGCAAGCTTGCAAAGGAAATCTGCACTACAATGAAATCTCACTACCCCCCCGGTCAAAAGGGCCATCTAAAAAAAGTGTAAAATCCAGAAAGGCAGGACAGGCCATGGAGAATTGGGAGCCTTGTTATGCTGATGGGCGGGATGTAAATTGCCAACAGCCACTCGGGAGAAGTGTATGGTGTTTCCTGAAACATCTAAAAACCAAAGCATCAGAGCGTAGGGCACTTCCATTTATGGTCCTATAGCTTAGGGAAATTAAAATAAAAAAGACACAGCCACCCCAAAGTTTGGGACAGCTCTGTTTACAAGAACCTCGTTTACGGTACAAGTTCAATATCGTAGAAAGTGAATAATGGATAAAGAAGTTATGGTACTTACGTACAATGCAATATCACTCAGCAATGAAATCTATGTCATCAGGCCCGTAGCAGCATAATGAGTGGATTCAGGTATGATGATTCTAACTGAAATAAGTCACACAGAAAAAGAAACATCATAAGATGTCACTAATACACGGAATGTAAACTTGGCTACACAGGAACTGAATTACAAAACAGAACAGGGTCTCAAATTTACAAAACCAACTTATGCTTGCTAAGGGGAAAGGTGAGTTGGGGTGCTGCCTAAAACCAGAGATTGAAATGAGCACAGATAAAGTTCCTTAAGCCAAGTATGGAATAGACAAGAGCTACTCTTTGCTCAACGAAATGGACTCAACACCCCATATTAAACGCCTAAGAATGTACCTGACTAGTAAGTATCTTAAAACCTATGGATTGCTATGTCTCCGAAAGAGAATCAATCGTGTGTACGGGGGCATAAACGCAGCAGTGACAGGATTGGAGAGGTTCGGTGAGCAAATGAAGACCATTTGAAGTCATATAGCATGGTACCCATTCCACGGGTCTCAACTCTCCAGGTTTAAGGGATTCTTCCTTCAGCTAAAACATGCATGTGGAACCCAGAGTATGATCAACCGTGTGATCAGGAGACGTGTTCAAATACGTCTCAGTTTTTGACCCCTGGTACTCGGGTGCAACATTCCAGACGCTTTACTAACACTCTCCCCACTTGGAGAGTCAGTGCCTTTAACCTACTGTTTGGCCCAGTTTGCAATTTCTGAGGAAGATGAACAGGAATAGGGAGAACCAATGAGAGACTAGCTGGAGGTGTCTGGACGGGCAAATTTAACTCTCATTTCCCACCAGGAAGAGGAATTAACCAAAGGCTCAGCGTGCCGTGCCGGAACCAGATTAGGGCCTGAAGCAATCCTGCGGTGTTGCGGCCAGCTCACAAGAAAGCGAGTTGAAGAAAGGAGCTCAGGGGCACTGTAATTCACAAACCTGCAGAGTTATAAATGACAGCTATCGTCCAAAAATATACTGAAGTAAGGCTGCCAAGAGGACTTGAAAGCGGGGCAGAATTGCAGGAAACCGATTTCAGGAGGTAGACTAGAATTGCATTTAAAGCATAGGAAAAGAGGCAGAACGTCGACAATGATGCACTTGGTCAAAAAGGGCGTATGCGTTTTTTCCTGAATATATTCAGGAAAAAACGCATACGCTCTTTTTGGCCAACCAAGCAAGCTTGCAAAGGAAATCTGCACTACAATGAAGTCTCACTTCCCCCCGGTCAAAAGGGCCATCTGAAAAAAGTGTAAAATCCAGAAGGCAGGACAGGCCATGGAGAACTGGGAGCCTTGTTATGCTGATGGGCGGGATGTAAATTGCCAACAGACACTCCGGAGAAGTGTATGGTGTTTACTGAAACATCTAAAAAACAAAGCAACAGAGCCTAGGGCACTTCCACTTATGGTCCTATAGCTTAGGGAAATTAAAATCAAAAAGACACAGCCACCCCAAAGTTTGGGACGGCTCTGTTTACAAGAACCTCGTTTACGGTACAAGTTCAATATCACAGAAAGTGAATAATGGATAAAGAAGTTGTGGTACTTACGTACAATGCAATATCACTCAGCAATGAAATCTATGTCATCAGGCCCGTAGCAGCATAATGAGTGGATTCAGGTATGATGATTCTAACTGAAATAAGTCACACAGAAAAAGAAACATCATAAGATATCACTAATACACGGAATGTAAACTTGGCTACACAGGAACTGAATTACAAAACAGAACAGGGTCTCAAATTTAGAAAACCAACTTATGCTTGCTAAGGGGAAAGGTGAGTTGGGGTGCTGCCTAAAACCAGAGATTGAAATGAGCACAGATAAAGTTCCTTAAGCCAAATATGTAATAGATAAGAGCTACTCCTTGCTCAACGAAATGGACTCAACACCCCATATTAAACGCCTAAGAATGTACCTGTCTAGTAAGTATATTAAAACCTATGGATTGCTATGTCTCCGAAAGAGAATCTATCCTGTGTACGGGGGAATAAACGCAGCAGTGATAGGATTGGAGAGGTTCGGTGAGCAAATGAAGACCCTTTGAAGTCATATTGCATGGTACCCATTCCAAGGGTCTCAACTCTCCAGGTTTAAGGGATTCTTCCTTCAGCTAAAACATGCATGTGGAACCCAGAGTATGATCAACCGTGTGATCGGGAGACGTGTTCAAATATGTCTCAGTTCTCGTCCCCTGGTACTCGGGTGCAACATTCCAGACGCTTTACTAACACTCTCCCAACTTGGAGAGTCAGTGCCTTTAACCTCCTGTTTGGCCCAGTTTGCAATTTCTGCGGAAGATGAACAGGAATAGGGAGAACCAATGAGAGACTAGCTGGAGGTGTCTGGACGGGCAAATTTAACTCTCATTTCCCACCAGGAAGAGGAATTAACCAAAGGCTCAGCGTGCCGTGCCGGAACCAGATTACGGCCTGAAGCAATCATGCGGTGTTGCGACCAGGTCACAAGAAAGCGAGTTGAAGAAAGGAGCTCAGGGGCACTGTAATTCACAAACCTGCAGAGTTATAAAAGACAGCTATCGTCCAAAAATATACTGAAGGAAGGCTGCCAAGAGGACTTGAAAGCGGGGCAGAATTGCAGGAAACCGATTTCAGGAGGTAGACTGGAATTGCAGTTAAAGCATAGGAAAAGAGGCAGAACGTCCACAATGATGCACTTGGCCAAAAAGGGCGTATGCGTTTTTTCCTGAATATATTCAGGAAAAAACGCATACGCCCTTTTTGGCCAACCAAGCAAGCTTGCAAAGGAAATCTGCACTACAATGAAGTCTCACTTCCCCCCGGTCAAAAGGGCCATCTGAAAAAAGTGTAAAATCCAGAAGGCAGGACAGGCCATGGAGAACTGGGAGCCTTGTTATGCTGATGGGCGGTATGTAAATTGCCAACAGCCACTCGGGAGAAGTGTATGGTGTTTCCTGAAACATCTAAAAAACAAAGCAACAGAGCCTAGGGCACTTCCACTTATGGTCCTATAGCTTAGGGAAATTAAAATCATAAAGACACAGCCACCCCAAAGTTTGGGACGGCTCTGTTTACAAGAACCTCGTTTACGGTACAAGTTCAATATCGCAGAAAGTGAGTAATTGATAAAGAAGTTGTGGTACTTACGTACAATGCAATATCACTCAGCAATGAAATCTATGTCATCAGGCCCGTAGCAGCATAATGAGTGGATTCAGGTATGATGATTCTAACTGAAATAAGTCACACAGAAAAAGAAACATCATAAGATATCACTAATACACGGAATGTAAACTTGGCTACACAGGAACTGAAATACAAAACAGAACAGGGTCTCAAATTTAGAAAACCAACTTATGCTTGCTAAGGGGAAAGGTGAGTTGGGGTGCTGCCTAAAACCAGAGATTGAAATGAGCACAAATAAAGTTCCTTAAGCCAAATATGGAATAGACAAGAGCTACTCCTTGGTCAATGAAATGGACTCAACACCCCATATTAAACGCCTAAGAATGTACCTGACTAGTAAGTATCTTAAAACCTATGGATTGCTATGTCTCCGAAAGAGAATCAAGCGTGTTTACAGGGGCATAAACGCAGCAGTGATAGGATTGGAGAGGTTCGGTGAGCAAATGAAGACCCTTTGAAGTCATATTGCATGGTACCCATTCCACGGTTCTCAACTCTCCAGGTTTAAGGGATTCTTCCTTCAGCTAAAACATGCATGTGGAACCCAGAGTATGATCCACCGTGTGATCGGGAGACGTGTTCAAATATGTCTCAGTTTTCGACCCCTGGTACTCGGGTGCAACATTCCAGACGCTTTACTAACACTCTCCTGACTTGGAGAATCAGTGCCTTTAACCTCCTGTTTGGCCCAGTTTGCAATTTCTGCAGAAGATGAACAGGAATAGGGAGAACCAATGAGAGACTAGCTGGAGGTGTCTGGACAGGCAAATTTAACTCTCATTTCCCACCAGGAAGAGGAATTAACCAAAGGCTCAGCGTGTCGTGCCGGAACCAGATTAGGGCCTGAAGCAATCCTGCGGTGTTGCGGCCAGCTCACAAGAAAGCGAGTTGAAGAAAGGAGCTCAGGGGCACTGTAATTCACAAACCTGCAGAGTTATAAATGACAGCTATCGTCCAAAAATATACTGAAGTAAGGCTGCCAAGAGGACTTGAAAGCGGGGCAGAATTGCAGGAAACCGATTTCAGGAGGTAGACTGGAATTGCATTTAAAGCATAGGAAAAGAGGCAGAACGTCCACAATGATGCACTTGGCCAAAAAGGGCGTATGCGTTTTTTCCTGAATATATTCAGGAAAAAACGCATACGCCCTTTTTGGCCAACCAAGCAAGCTTGCAAAGGAAATCTGCACTACAATGAAGTCTCACTTCCCCCCCGGTCAAAAGGGCCATCTAAAAAAAGTGTAAAATCCAGAAAGGCATTAGAAGCCATGGAGAACTGGGAGCCTTGTTATGCTGATGGGCGGGATGTAAATTGCCAACAGCCACTCGGCAGAAGTGTATGGTGTTTCCTGAAACATCTAAAAAACAAAGCAACAGAGCTTAGGGCACTTCCACTTATGGTCCCATAGATTAGGGAAATTAAAATCAAAAAGACACAGCCACCCCAAAGTTTGGGACGCCTCTGTTTACAAGAACCTCGTTTACGGTACAAGTTCAATATCACAGAAAGTGAAAAATGGATAAAGAACTTGTGGTACTTAGGTACAATGCAGTATCACTCAGCAATGAAATCTATGTCATCAGGCCCGTAGCAGCATAATGAGTGGATTCAGGTACGATGATTCTAACTGAAATAAGTCACACAGAAAAAGAAATATCATAAGATATCACTAATACACGGAATGTAAACTTGGCTACACAGGAACTGAATTCCAAAACAGAACAGGGTCTCAAATTTAGAAAACCAACTTAAGCTTGCTTAAGGGGAAAGGTGAGTTGGGTTGCTGCATAAAACCAGAGATTGAAATGAGCACAGATAAAGTTCCTTAAGCCAAATATGGAATAGACAAGAGCTACTCCTTGCTCAATGAAATGGACTCAACACCCGATATTAAACGCCTAAGAATGTACCTGACTAGTAAGTATCTTAAAACCTATGGATTGCTATGTCTCCAAAAGAGAATCAAGCGTGTGTACAGGGGCATAAACGCAGCAGTGATAGGATTGGAGAGGTTCGGTGAGCAAATGAAGACCCTTTGAAGTCATATTGCATGGTACCCGTTACACGGGTCTCAACTCTCCAGGTTTAAGGTATTCTTCCTTCAGCTAAAACATGCATGTGGAACCCAGAATATGATCAACCGTGTGAACAGCAGACGTGTTCAAACATGTCTCAGTTTTCCTCCCCTGGTACTCGGGTGCAACATTCCAGACGCTTTACTTACACTCTCTCGACTTGGAGAGTCAGTGCCTTTAACCTCCTGTTTGGCCCAGTTTGCAATTTCTGTGGAAGATGAACAGGAAAAGGGAGAACCAATGAGAGACCAGCTGGAGGTGTCTGGACAGGCAAATTTAACTCTCATTTCCCACCACGAAGAGGAATTAACCAAAGGCTCAGCATGCCGTGCCGGAACCAGATTAGGGCCTGAAGCAATCCTGCGGTGTAGCGGCCAGCTCACAAGAAAGCGAGTTGAAGAAAGGAGCTCAGGGGCACTGTAATTCACAAACCTGCAGAGTTATAAATGACAGCTATCGTCCAAAAATATACTGAAGTAAGGCTGCCAAGAGGACTTGAAAGCGGGGCAGAATTGCAGGAAATCGATTTCAGGAGGTAGACTGGAATTGCATTTAAAGCATAGGAAAAGAGGCAGAACGTCCACAATGATGCACTTGGCCAAAAAGGGCGTATGCGTTTTTTCCTGAATATATTCAGGAAAAAACGCATACGCCCTTTTTGGCCAACCAAGCAAGCTTGCAAAGGAAATCTGCACTACAATGAAGTCTCACTTCCCCCCGGTCAAAAGGGCCATCTGAAAAAAGTGTAAAATCCAGAAGGCAGGACAGGCCATGGAGAACTGGGAGCCTTTTTATGCTGATGGGCGGGATGTAAATTGCCAAGAGCCACTCAGGACAAGTGTCTGGTGTTTCCTGAAACATCTAAAAAACAAAGCAACAGAGGTTAGGGCACTTCCACTTATGGTCCCATAGCTTAGGGAAATTAAAATCAAAAAGACACAGCCACTCCAAAGTTTGGGAGGGCTCTCTTTACAAAAACCTCGTTTACGGAACCAGTTCAATATCACAGAAAGTGAACAATGGATAAAGAAGTTGTGGTACTTACGTACAATGCAATATCACTCAGCAATGAAATCTATGTCATCAGGCCCGTAGCAGCATAATGAGTGGATTCAGGTATGATGATTCTAACTGAAGTAAGTCACACAGAAAAAGAAACATCATAAGATATCACTAATACACGGAATGTAAACTTGGCTACACAGGAACTGAATTACAAAACAGAACAGGGTCTCAAATTTAGAAAACCAACTTATGCTTGCTAAGGGGAAATGTGAGTTGGGGTGTTGCATAAAACCAGAGATTGAAATGAGCACAGATAAAGTTTCTTAAGCCAAATATGTAATAGATAAGAGCTACTCCTTGCTCAACGAAATGGGCTCAACACCCCATATTAAACGCCTAAGAATGCACCTGACTAGTAAGTATCTTAAAACCTATGGATTGCTATGTCTCCGAAAGAGAATCAAGCGTGTGTACAGGGGCATAAATGCAGCAGTGATAGGATTGGAGAGGTTCGGTGAGCAAATGAAGACCCTTTGAAGTCATATTGCATTGTAACCTTTCCAAGGGTCTCAACTCTCCAGGTTTAAGGGATTCTTCCTTCAGCTAAAACATGCATGTGGACCCAGAATATGATCCACCGTGTGATCGGGAGACGTGTTCAAATATGTCTCAGTTTTCGACCCCTGGTACTCGGGTGCAACATTCCAGACGCCTTACTAACACTCTCCTGACTTGGAGAGTCAGTGCCTTTAACCTCCTGTTTGGCCCAGTTTGCAATTTCTGCGGAAGATGAACAGGAATAGGGAGAACCAATGAGAGACTAGCTGGAGGTGTCTGGACGGGCAAATTTAACTCTCATTTCCCACCAGGAAGAGGAATTAACCAAAGGCTCAGCGTGCCGTGCCGGAACCAGATTAGGGCCTGAAGCAATCCTGCGGTGTTGCGGCCAGCTCACAAGAAAGCGAGTTGAAGAAAGGAGCTCAGGGGCACTGTAATTCACAAACCTGCAGAGTTATAAATGACAGCTATCGTCCAAAAATATACTGAAGTAAGGCTGCCAAGTGGACTTGAAAGCGGGGCAGAATTGCAGGAAACCGATTTCAGGAGGTAGACTGGAATTGCAGTTAAAGCATAGGAAAAGAGGCAGAACGTCGACAATGATGCACTTGGCCAAAAAGGGCGTATGCGTTTTTTCCTGAATATATTCAGGAAAAAACGCATACGCCCTTTTTGGCCAACCAAGCAAGCTTGCAAAGGAAATCTGCACTACAATGAAGTCTCACTTCCCCCCGGTCAAAAGGGCCATCAGAAAAAACTGTAAAATCCAGAAGGCAGGACAGGCCATGGAGAACTGGGAGCCTTGTTATGCTGATGGGCGGGATGTAAATTGCCAAGAGCCACTCGGGAGAAGTGTATGGTGTTTCCTGAAACATCTAAAAAACAAAGCAACAGAGCCTAGGGCACTTCCACTTATGGTCCTATAGCTTAGGGAAATTAAAATCAAAAAGACACAGCCACCCCAAAGTTTGGGACGGCTCTGTTTACAAGAACCTCGTTTACAGTACAAGTTCAATATCGCAGAAAGTGAGTAATGGATAAAGAAGTTGTGGTACTTACGTACAATTCAATATCACTCAGCAATGAAATCTATGTCATCAGGCCCGTAGCAGCATAATGAGTGGATTCAGGTATGATGATTCTAACTGAAATAAGTCACACAGAAAAAGAAACATCCTAAGATATCACTAATACACGGAATGTAAACTTGGCTACACAGGAACTGAATTCCAAAACAGAACAGGGTCTCAAATTTAGAAAACCAACTTATGCTTGCTAAGGGTAAAGGTGAGTTGGGGTGCTGCCTAAAACCAGAGATTGAAATGAACACAGATAAACTTCCTTAAGCCAAATATGGAATAGACAAGAGCTATTCCTTGCTCAACGAAATGGACTCAACACCCCATATTAAACGCCTAAGAATGTACCTGACTAGTAAGTATCTTAAAACCTATGGATTGCTATGTCTCCGAAAGAGAATCAAGCGTGTGTACAGGGGCATAAACGCAGCAGTGATAGGATTGGAGAGGTTCGGTGAGCAAATGAAGACCCTTTGAAGTCATATTGCATGGTACCCATTCCACGGGTCTCAACTCTCCAGGTTTAAGGGATTCTTCCTTCAGCTAAAACATGCATGTGGAACCCAGAGTATGATCCACCGTGTGATCGGGAGACGTGTTCAAATATGTCTCAGTTCTCGTCCCCTGGTACTCGGGTGCAACATTCCAGACGCTTTACTAACACTCTCCCGACTTGGAGAGTCAGTGCCTTTAACCTCCTGTTTGGCCCAGTTTGCAATTTCTGCGGAAGATGAACAGGAATAGGGAGAACCAATGAGAGACTAGCTGGAGGTGTCTGGACGGGCAAATTTAACTCTCATTTCCCACCAGGAAGAGGAATTAACCAAAGGCTCAGCGTGCCGTGCCGGAACCAGATTAGGGCCTGAAGCAATCCTGCGGTGTTGCGACCAGCTCACAAGAAAGCGAGTTGAAGAAAGGAGCTCAGGGGCACTGTAATTCACAAACCTGCAGAGTTATAAATGACAGCTATCGTCCAAAAATATACTGAAGTAAGGCTCCCAAGAGGACTTGAAAGCGGGGCAGAATTGCAGGAAACCGATTTCAAGAGGTAGACTGGAATTGCAGTTAAAGCATAGGAAAAGAGGCAGAACGTCCACAATGATGCACTTGGGCAAAAAGGGCGTATGCGTTTTTTCCTGAATATATTCAGGAAAAAACGCATAGGCCATTTTGGCCAACCAAGCAAGCTTGCAAAGGAAATCTGCACTACAATGAAGTCTCACTTCCCCCCCGGTCAAAAGGGCCATCTGAAAAATGTGTAAAATCCAGAAAGGCAGGACAGGCCATGGAGAACTGGGAGCCTTGTTATGCTGATGGGCGGGATGTAAATTGCCAAGAGCCACTCGGGAGAAGTGTATGGTGTTTCCTGAAACATCTAAAAAACAAAGCAACAGAGCCTAGGGCACTTCCACTTATGGTCCTATAGCTTAGGGAAATTAAAATCAAAAAGACACAGCCACCCCAAAGTTTGGGACGGCTCTGTTTACAAGAACCTCATTTACGGTACAAGTTCAATATCACAGAAAGTGAGTAATGGATAAAGAAGTTGTGGTACTTACGTACAATGCAATATCACTCAGCAATGAAATCTATCTCATCAGGCCCGTAGCAGCATAATGAGTGGATTCAGGTATGATGATTCTAACTGAAATAAGTCACACAGAAAAAGAAACATCATAAGATATCACTAATACACGGAATGTAAACTTGGCTACACAGGAACTGAATTACAAAACAGAACAGGGTCTCAAATTTAGAAAACCAACTTATGCTTGCTAAGGGGAAAGGTGAGTTGGGGTGCTGCCTAAAACCAGAGATTGAAATGAGCACAGATAAAGTTCCTTAAGCCAGATATGTAATACACAAGAGCTACACTTTGCTCAGTGAAATGGACTCAACACCTCATATTAAATGCCTAAGAATGTACCTGACTAGTAAGTATCTTAAAATCTATGGATTGCTATGTCTCCGAAAGAGAATCAAGCGTGTGTACAGGGGCATAAACGCAGCAGTGATAGGATTGGAGAGGTTCAGTGAGCAAATGAAGACACTTTGAAGTCATATTGCATGGTACCCATTCCACGGGTCTCAACTCTCCAGGTTTAAGGGATTCTTCCTTCAGCTAAAACATGCATGTGGAACCCAGAGTATGATCAACTGAGTGATCGGGAGACGTGTTCAAATATGTCTCAGTTCTCGTCCCCTGGTACTCGGGTGCAACATTCCAGACGCTTTACTAACACTCTCCCAACTTGGAGAGTCAGTGCCTTTAACCTCCTGTTTGGCCCAGTTTGCAATTTCTGCGGAAGATGAACAGGAATAGGGGGAATCAATGAGAGACTAGCTGGAGGTGTCTGGACGGGCAAATTTAACTCTCATTTCCCACCAGGAAGAGGAATTAACCAAAGGCTCAGCGTGCCGTGCCGGAACCAGATTAGGGCCTGAAGCAATCCTGCGGTGTTGCGACCAGCTCAAAAGAAAGCGAGTTGAAGAAAGGAGCTCAGGGGCACTGTAATTCACAAACATGCAGAGTTATAAATGACAGCTATCGTCCAAAAATATACTGAAGTAAGGCTGCCAAGAGGACTTGAAAGCGGGGCAGAATTGCAGGAAACCGATTTCAGGAGGTAGACTGGAATTGCAGTTAAAGCATAGGAAAAGGGGCAGAACGTCCACAATGATGCACTTGGCCAAAAAGGGCGTATGCGTTTTTTCCTGAATATATTCAGGAAAAAACGCATACGCCCTTTTTGGCCAACCAAGCAAGCTTGCAAAGGAAATCTGCACTACAATGAAGTCTCACTTCCCCCCGGTCAAAAGGGCCATCTGAAAAAAGTGTAAAATCCAGAAGGCAGGACAGGCCATGGAGAACTGGGAGCCTTGTTATGCTGATGGGCGGGATGTAAATTGCCAAGAGCCACTCGGGAGAAGTGTATGGTGTTTCCTGAAACATCTAAAAAACAAACCAACAGAGCCTAGGGCACTTCCACTTATGGTCCTATAGCTTAGGGAAATTAAAATCAAAAAGACACATCCACCCCAAAGTTTGGGACGGCTCTGTTTACAAGAACCTCGTTTACGGTACAAGTTCAATATCGCAGAAAGTGAGTAATGGATAAAGAAGTTGTGGTACTTACGTACAATGCAATATCACTCAGCAATGAAATCTATGTCATCAGGCCCGTAGCAGCATAATGAGTGGATTCAGGTATGATGATTCTAACTGAAATAAGTCACACAGAAAAAGAAACATCATAAGATATCACTAATACACGGAATGTAAACTTGGCTACACAGGAACTGAATTACAAAACAGAACAGGGTCTCAAATTTAGAAAACCAACTTATGCTTGCTAAGGGGAAAGGTGAGTTGGGGTGCTGCCTAAAACCAGAGATTGAAATGAGCACAGATAAAGTTCCTTAAGCCAGATATGTAATACACAAGAGCTACACCTTGCTCAGTGAAATGGACTCAACACCTCATATTAAATGCCTAAGAATGTACCTGACTAGTAAGTATCTTAAAATCTATGGATTGCTATGTCTCCGAAAGAGAATCAAGCGTGTGTACAGGGGCATAAACGCAGCAGTGATAGGATTGGAGAGGTTCAGTGAGCAAATGAAGACACTTTGAAGTCATATTGCATGGTACCCATTCCACGGGTCTCAACTCTCCAGGTTTAAGGGATTCTTCCTTCAGCTAAAACATGCATGTGGAACCCAGAGTATGATAAACTGAGTGATCGGGAGACGTGTTCAAATATGTCTCAGTTCTCGTCCCCTGGTACTCGGGTGCAACATTCCAGACGCTTTACTAACACTCTCCCAACTTGGAGAGTCAGTGCCTTTAACCTCCTGTTTGGCCCAGTTTGCAATTTCTGCGGAAGATGAACAGGAATAGGGAGAATCAATGAGAGACTAGCTGGAGGTGTCTGGACGGGCAAATTTAACTCTCATTTCCCACCAGGAAGAGGAATTAACCAAAGGCTCAGCGTGCCGTGCCGGAACCAGATTAGGGCCTGAAGCAATCCTGCGGTGTTGCGACCAGCTCACAAGAAAGCGAGTTGAAGAAAGGAGCTCAGGGGCACTGTAATTCACAAACATGCAGAGTTATAAATGACAGCTATCGTCCAAAAATATACTGAAGTAAGGCTGCCAAGAGGACTTGAAAGCGGGGCAGAATTGCAGGAAACCGATTTCAGGAGGTAGACTGGAATTGCAGTTAAAGCATAGGAAAAGGGGCAGAACGTCCACAATGATGCACTTGGCCAAAAAGGGCGTATGCGTTTTTTCCTGAATATATTCAGGAAAAAACGCATACGCCCTTTTTGGCCAACCAAGCAAGCTTGCAAAGGAAATCTGCACTACAATGAAGTCTCACTTCCCCCCGGTCAAAAGGGCCATCTGAAAAAAGTGTAAAATCCAGAAGGCAGGACAGGCCATGGAGAACTGGGAGCCTTGTTATGCTGATGGGCGGGATGTAAATTGCCAACAGCCACTCGGGAGAAGTGTATGGTGTTTCCTGAAACATCTAAAAAACAAAGCAACAGAGCCTAGGGCACTTCCACTTATGGTCCTATAGCTTAGGGAAATTAAAATCAAAAAGACACAGCCACCCCAAAGTTTGGGACGGCTCTGTTTACAAGAACCTCGTTTACGGTACAAGTTCAATATCGCAGAAAGTGAGTAATGGATAAAGAAGTTGTGGTACTTACGTACAATGCAATATCACTCAGCAATGAAATCTATGTCATCAGGCCCGTAGCAGCATAATGAGTGGATTCAGGTATGATGATTCTAACTGAAATAAGTCACACAGAAAAAGAAACATCATAAGATATCACTAATACACGGAATGTAAACTTGGCTACACAGGAACTGAATTACAAAACAGAACAGGGTCTCAAATTTAGAAAACCAACTTATGCTTGCTAAGGGGAAAGGTGAGTTGGGGTGCTGCCTAAAACCAGAGATTGAAATGAGCACAGATAAAGTTCCTTAAGCCAAATATGTAATAGACAAGAGCTACACCTTGCTCAACGAAATGGACTCAACACCTCATATTAAATGCCTAAGATTGTACCTGACTAGTGAGTATCTTAAAACCTATGGATTGCTATGTCTCCGAAAGAGAATCAAGCGTGTGTACTGGGGCATAAACGCAGCAGTGATAGGATTGGAGAGGTTCAGTGAGCAAATGAAGACCCTTTGAAGTCATATTGCATGGTACCCATTCCACGGGTCTCAACTCTCCAGGTTTAAGGGATTCTTCCTTCAGCTAAAACATGCATGTGGAACCCAGAGTATGATCAACTGAGTGATCGGGAGACGTGTTCAAATATGTCTCAGTTCTCGTCCCCTGGTACTCGGGTGCAACATTCCAGACGCTTTACTAACACTCTCCCAACTTGGAGAGTCAGTGCCTTTAACCTCCTGTTTGGCCCAGTTTGCAATTTCTGCGGAAGATGAACAGGAATAGGGAGAATCAATGAGAGACTAGCTGGAGGTGTCTGGACGGGCAAATTTAACTCTCATTTCCCACCAGGAAGAGGAATTAACCAAAGGCTCAGCGTGCCGTGCCGGAACCAGATTAGGGCCTGAAGCAATCCTGCGGTGTTGCGACCAGCTCACAAGAAAGCGAGTTGAAGAAAGGAGCTCAGGGGCACTGTAATTCACAAACATGCAGAGTTATAAATGACAGCTATCGTCCAAAAATATACTGAAGTAAGGCTGCCAAGAGGACTTGAAAGCGGGGCAGAATTGCAGGAAACCGATTTCAGGAGGTAGACTGGAATTGCAGTTAAAGCATAGGAAAAGGGGCAGAACGTCCACAATGATGCACTTGGCCAAAAAGGGCGTATGCGTTTTTTCCTGAATATATTCAGGAAAAAACGCATACGCCCTTTTTGGCCAACCAAGCAAGCTTGCAAAGGAAATCTGCACTACAATGAAGTCTCACTTCCCCCCGGTCAAAAGGGCCATCTGAAAAAAGTGTAAAATCCAGAAGGCAGGACAGGCCATGGAGAACTGGGAGCCTTGTTATGCTGATGGGCGGGATGTAAATTGCCAACAGCCACTTGGGAGAAGTGTATGGTGTTTCCTGAAACATCTAAAAAACAAAGCAACAGAGCCTAGGGCACTTCCACTTATGGTCCTATAGCTTAGGGAAATTAAAATCAAAAAGACACAGCCACCCCAAAGTTTGGGACGGCTCTGTTTACAAGAACCTCGTTTACGGTACAAGTTCAATATCGCAGAAAGTGAGTAATGGATAAAGAAGTTGTGGTACTTACGTACAATGCAATATCACTCAGCAATGAAATCTATGTCATCAGGCCCGTAGCAGCATAATGAGTGGATTCAGGTATGATGATTCTAACTGAAATAAGTCACACAGAAAAAGAAACATCATAAGATATCACTAATACACGGAATGTAAACTTGGCTACACAGGAACTGAATTACAAAACAGAACAGGGTCTCAAATTTAGAAAACCAACTTATGCTTGCTAAGGGGAAAGGTGAGTTGGGGTGCTGCCTAAAACCAGAGATTGAAATGAGCACAGATAAAGTTCCTTAAGCCAAATATGTAATAGACAAGAGCTACACCTTGCTCAACGAAATGGACTCAACACCTCATATTAAATGCCTAAGATTGTACCTGACTAGTGAGTATCTTAAAACCCATGGATTGCTATGTCTCCGAAAGAGAATCAAGCGTGTGTACTGGGGCATAAACGCAGCAGTGATAGGATTGGAGAGGTTCAGTGAGCAAATGAAGACCCTTTGAAGTCATATTGCATGGTACCCATTCCACGGGTCTCAACTCTCAAGGTTTAAGGGATTCTTCCTTCAGCTAAAACATGCATGTGGAACCCAGAGTATGATCAACTGAGTGATCGGGAGACGTGTTCAAATATGTCTCAGTTCTCGTCCCCTGGTACTCGGGTGCAACATTCCAGACGCTTTACTAACACTCTCCCAACTTGGAGAGTCAGTGCCTTTAACCTCCTGTTTGGCCCAGTTTGCAATTTCTGCGGAAGATGAACAGGAATAGGGAGAATCAATGAGAGACTAGCTGGAGGTGTCTGGACGGGCAAATTTAACTCTCATTTCCCACCAGGAAGAGGAATTAACCAAAGGCTCAGCGTGCCGTGCCGGAACCAGATTAGGGCCTGAAGCAATCCTGCGGTGTTGCGACCAGCTCACAAGAAAGCGAGTTGAAGAAAGGAGCTCAGGGGCACTGTAATTCACAAACATGCAGAGTTATAAATGACAGCTATCGTCCAAAAATATACTGAAGTAAGGCTGCCAAGAGGACTTGAAAGCGGGGCAGAATTGCAGGAAACCGATTTCAGGAGGTAGACTGGAATTGCAGTTAAAGCATAGGAAAAGAGGCAGAACGTCCACAATGATGCACTTGGCCAAAAAGGGCGTATGCGTTTTTTCCTGAATATATTCAGGAAAAAACGCATACGCCCTTTTTGGCCAACCAAGCAAGCTTGCAAAGGAAATCTGCACTACAATGAAGTCTCACTTCCCCCCGGTCAAAAGGGCCATCTGAAAAAAGTGTAAAATCCAGAAGGCAGGACAGGCCATGGAGAACTGGGAGCCTTGTTATGCTGATGGGCGGGATGTAAATTGCCAAGAGCCACTCGGGAGAAGTGTATGGTGTTTCCTGAAACATCTAAAAAACAAACCAACAGAGCCTAGGGCACTTCCACTTATGGTCCTATAGCTTAGGGAAATTAAAATCAAAAAGACACAGCCACCCCAAAGTTTGGGACAGCTCTGTTTACAAGAACCTCGTTTACAGTACAAGTTCAATATCGCAGAAAGTGAGTAATGGATAAAGAAGTTGTGGTACTTACGTACAATGCAATATCACTCAGCAATGAAATCTATGTCATCAGGCCCGTAGCAGCATAATGAGTGGATTCAGGTATGATGATTCTAACTGAAATAAGTCACACAGAAAAAGAAACATCATAAGATATCACTAATACACGGAATGTAAACTTGGCTACACAGGAACTGAATTACAAAACAGAACAGGGTCTCAAATTTAGAAAACCAACTTATGCTTGCTAAGGGGAAAGGTGAGTTGGGGTGCTGCCTAAAACCAGAGATTTAAATGAGCACAGATAAAGTTCCTTAAGCCAAATATGTAATAGACAAGAGCTACACCTTGCTCAACGAAATGGACTCAACACCTCATATTAAATGCCTAAGATTGTACCTGACTAGTGAGTATCTTAAACCCATGGATTGCTATGTCTCCGAAAGAGAATCAAACGTGTGTACTGGGGCATAAACGCAGCAGTGATAGGATTGGAGAGGTTCAGTGAGCAAATGAAGACCCTTTGAAGTCATATTGCATGGTACCCATTCCACGAGTCTCAACTCTCCAGGTTTAAGGGATTCTTCCTTCAGCTAAAACATGCATGTGGAACCCAGAGTATGATCAACCGTGTGATCGGGAGACGTGTTCAAATATGTCTCAGTTCTCGTCCACTGGTACTCGGGTGCAACATTCCAGACGCTTTACTAACACTCTCCCGACTTGGAGAGTCAGTGCCTTTAACCTCCTGTTTGGCCCAGTTTGCAATTTCTGCGGAAGATGAACAGGAATAGGGGGAATCAATGAGAGACTAGCTGGAGGTGTCTGGACGGGCAAATTTAACTCTCATTCCCACCAGGAAGAGGAATTAACCAAAGGCTCAGCGTGCCGTGCCGGAACCAGATTAGGGCCTGAAGCAATCCTGCGGTGTTGCGACCAGCTCAAAAGAAAGCGAGTTGAAGAAAGGAGCTCAGGGGCACTGTAATTCACAAACATGCAGAGTTATAAATGACAGCTATCGTCCAAAAATATACTGAAGTAAGGCTGCCAAGAGGACTTGAAAGCGGGGCAGAATTGCAGGAAACCGATTTCAGGAGGTAGACTGGAATTGCAGTTAAAGCATAGGAAAAGGGGCAGAACGTCCACAATGATGCACTTGGCCAAAAAGGGCGTATGCGTTTTTTCCTGAATATATTCAGGAAAAAACGCATACGCCCTTTTTGGCCAACCAAGCAAGCTTGCAAAGGAAATCTGCAATACAATGAAGTCTCACTTCCCCCCGGTCAAAAGGGACATCTGAAAAAAGTGTAAAATCCAGAAGGCAGGACAGGCCATGGAGAACTGGGAGCCTTGTTATGCTGATGGGCGGGATGTAAATTGCCAACAGCCACTCGGGAGAAGTGTATGGTGTTTCCTGAAACATCTAAAAAACAAACCAACAGAGCCTAGGGCACTTCCACTTATGGTCCTATAGCTTAGGGAAATTAAAATCAAAAAGACACATCCACCCCAAAGTTTGGGACGGCTCTGTTTACAAGAACCTCGTTTACGGTACAAGTTCAATATCGCAGAAAGTGAGTAATGGATAAAGAAGTTGTGGTACTTACATACAATGCAATATCACTCAGCAATGAAATCTATGTCATCAGGCCCGTAGCAGCATAATGAGTGGATTCAGGTATGATGATTCTAACTGAAATAAGTCACACAGAAAAAGAAACATCATAAGATATCACTAATACACGGAATGTAAACTTGGCTACACAGGAACTGAATTACAATACAGAACAGGGTCTCAAATTTAGAAAACCAACTTATGCTTGCTAAGGGGAAAGGTGAGTTGGGGTGCTGCCTAAAACCAGAGATTGAAATGAGCACAGATAAAGTTCCTTAAGCCAGATATGTAATACACAAGAGCTACACCTTGCTCAGTGAAATGGACTCAACACCTCATATTAAATGCCTAAGAATGTACCTGACTAGTAAGTATCTTAAAATCTATGGATTGCTATGTCTCCGAAAGAGAATCAAGCGTGTGTACAGGGGCATAAACGCAGCAGTGATAGGATTGGAGAGGTTCAGTGAGCAAATGAAGACACTTTGAAGTCATATTGCATGGTACCCATTCCACGGGTCTCAACTCTCCAGGTTTAAGGGATTCTTCCTTCAGCTAAAACATGCATGTGGAACCCAGAGTATGATAAACTGAGTGATCGGGAGACGTGTTCAAATATGTCTCAGTTCTCGTCCCCTGGTACTCGGGTGCAACATTCCAGACGCTTTACTAACACTCTCCCAACTTGGAGAGTCAGTGCCTTTAACCTCCTGTTTGGCCCAGTTTGCAATTTCTGCGGAAGATGAACAGGAATAGGGAGAATCAATGAGAGACTAGCTGGAGGTGTCTGGACGGGCAAATTTAACTCTCATTTCCCACCAGGAAGAGGAATTAACCAAAGGCTCAGCGTGCCGTGCCGGAACCAGATTAGGGCCTGAAGCAATCCTGCGGTGTTGCGACCAGCTCACAAGAAAGCGAGTTGAAGAAAGGAGCTCAGGGGCACTGTAATTCACAAACATGCAGAGTTATAAATGACAGCTATCGTCCAAAAATATACTGAAGTAAGGCTGCCAAGAGGACTTGAAAGCGGGGCAGAATTGCAGGAAACCGATTTCAGGAGGTAGACTGGAATTGCAGTTAAAGCATAGGAAAAGGGGCAGAACGTCCACAATGATGCACTTGGCCAAAAAGGGCGTATGCGTTTTTTCCTGAATATATTCAGGAAAAAACGCATACGCCCTTTTTGGCCAACCAAGCAAGCTTGCAAAGGAAATCTGCACTACAATGAAGTCTCACTTCCCCCCGGTCAAAAGGGCCATCTGAAAAAAGTGTAAAATCCAGAAGGCAGGACAGGCCATGGAGAACTGGGAGCCTTGTTATGCTGATGGGCGGGATGTAAATTGCCAACAGCCACTCGGGAGAAGTGTATGGTGTTTCCTGAAACATCTAAAAAACAAAGCAACAGAGCCTAGGGCACTTCCACTTATGGTCCTATAGCTTAGGGAAATTAAAATCAAAAAGACACAGCCACCCCAAAGTTTGGGACGGCTCTGTTTACAAGAACCTCGTTTACGGTACAAGTTCAATATCGCAGAAAGTGAGTAATGGATAAAGAAGTTGTGGTACTTACGTACAATGCAATATCACTCAGCAATGAAATCTATGTCATCAGGCCCGTAGCAGCATAATGAGTGGATTCAGGTATGATGATTCTAACTGAAATAAGTCACACAGAAAAAGAAACATCATAAGATATCACTAATACACGGAATGTAAACTTGGCTACACAGGAACTGAATTACAAAACAGAACAGGGTCTCAAATTTAGAAAACCAACTTATGCTTGCTAAGGGGAAAGGTGAGTTGGGGTGCTGCCTAAAACCAGAGATTGAAATGAGCACAGATAAAGTTCCTTAAGCCAAATATGTAATAGACAAGAGCTACAACTTGCTCAACGAAATGGACTCAACACCTCATATTAAATGCCTAAGATTGTACCTGACTAGTGAGTATCTTAAAACCTATGGATTGCTATGTCTCCGAAAGAGAATCAAGCATGTGTACTGGGGCATAAACGCAGCAGTGATAGGATTGGAGAGGTTCAGTGAGCAAATGAAGACCCTTTGAAGTCATATTGCATGGTACCCATTCCACGGGTCTCAACTCTCCAGGTTTAAGGGATTCTTCCTTCAGCTAAAACATGCATGTGGAACCCAGAGTATGATCAACTGAGTGATCGGGAGACGTGTTCAAATATGTCTCAGTTCTCGTCCCCTGGTACTCGGGTGCAACATTCCAGACGCTTTACTAACACTCTCCCAACTTGGAGAGTCAGTGCCTTTAACCTCCTGTTTGGCCCAGTTTGCAATTTCTGCGGAAGATGAACAGGAATAGGGAGAATCAATGAGAGACTAGCTGGAGGTGTCTGGACGGGCAAATTTAACTCTCATTTCCCACCAGGAAGAGGAATTAACCAAAGGCTCAGCGTGCCGTGCCGGAACCAGATTAGGGCCTGAAGCAATCCTGCGGTGTTGCGACCAGCTCACAAGAAAGCGAGTTGAAGAAAGGAGCTCAGGGGCACTGTAATTCACAAACATGCAGAGTTATAAATGACAGCTATCGTCCAAAAATATACTGAAGTAAGGCTGCCAAGAGGACTTGAAAGCGGGGCAGAATTGCAGGAAACCGATTTCAGGAGGTAGACTGGAATTGCAGTTAAAGCATAGGAAAAGGGGCAGAACGTCCACAATGATGCACTTGGCCAAAAAGGGCGTATGCGTTTTTTCCTGAATATATTCAGGAAAAAACGCATACGCCCTTTTTGGCCAACCAAGCAAGCTTGCAAAGGAAATCTGCACTACAATGAAGTCTCACTTCCCCCCGGTCAAAAGGGCCATCTGAAAAAAGTGTAAAATCCAGAAGGCAGGACAGGCCATGGAGAACTGGGAGCCTTGTTATGCTGATGGGCGGGATGTAAATTGCCAACAGCCACTCGGGAGAAGTGTATGGTGTTTCCTGAAACATCTAAAAAACAAAGCAACAGAGCCTAGGGCACTTCCACTTATGGTCCTATAGCTTAGGGAAATTAAAATCAAAAAGACACAGCCACCCCAAAGTTTGGGACGGCTCTGTTTACAAGAACCTCGTTTACGGTACAAGTTCAATATCGCAGAAAGTGAGTAATGGATAAAGAATTTGTGGTACTTACGTACAATGCAATATCACTCAGCAATGAAATCTATGTCATCAGGCCCGTAGCAGCATAATGAGTGGATTCAGGTATGATGATTCTAACTGAAATAAGTCACACAGAAAAAGAAACATCATAAGATATCACTAATACACGGAATGTAAACTTGGCTACACAGGAACTGAATTACAAAACAGAACAGGGTCTCAAATTTAGAAAACCAACTTATGCTTGCTAAGGGGAAAGGTGAGTTGGGGTGCTGCCTAAAACCAGAGATTGAAATGAGCACAGATAAAGTTCCTTAAGCCAAATATGTAATAGACAAGAGCTACACCTTGCTCAACGAAATGGACTCAACACCTCATATTAAATGCCTAAGATTGTACCTGACTAGTGAGTATCTTAAAACCTATGGATTGCTATGTCTCCGAAAGAGAATCAAGCGTGTGTACTGGGGCATAAACGCAGCAGTGATAGGATTGGAGAGGTTCAGTGAGCAAATGAAGACCCTTTGAAGTCATATTGCATGGTACCCATTCCACGGGTCTCAACTCTCCAGGTTTAAGGGATTCTTCCTTCAGCTAAAACATGCATGTGGAACCCAGAGTATGATCAACCGTGTGATCGGGAGACGTGTTCAAATATGTCTCAGTTCTCGTCCCCTGGTACTCGGGTGCAACATTCCAGACGCTTTACTAACACTCTCCCGACTTGGAGAGTCAGTGCCTTTAACCTCCTGTTTGGCCCAGTTTGCAATTTCTGCGGAAGATGAACAGGAATAGGGAGAACCAATGAGAGACTAGCTGGAGGTGTCTGGACGGGCAAATTTAACTCTCATTTCCCACCAGGAAGAGGAATTAACCAAAGGCTCAGCGTGCCGTGCTGGAACCAGATTAGGGCCTGAAGCAATCCTGCGGTGTTGCGACCAGCTCACAAGAAAGCGAGTTGAAGAAAGGAACTCAGGGGCACTGTAATTCACAAACCTGCAGAGTTATAAATGACAGCTATCGTCCAAAAATATACTGAAGTAAGGCTGCCAAGAGGACTTGAAAGCGGGGCAGAATTGCAGGAAACCGATTTCAGGAGGTAGACTGGAATTGCAGTTAAAGCATAGGAAAAGAGGCAGAACGTCCACAATGATGCACTTGGCCAAAAAGGGCGTATGCGTTTTTTCCTGAATATATTCAGGAAAAAACGCATACGCCCTTTTTGGCCAACCAAGCAAGCTTGCAAAGGAAATCTGCACTACAATGAAGTCTCACTTCCCCCCGGTCAAAAGGGCCATCTGAAAAAAGTGTAAAATCCAGAAGGCAGGACAGGCCATGGAGAACTGGGAGCCTTGTTATGCTGATGGGAGGGATGTAAATTGCCAAGAGCCACTCGGGAGAAGTGTATGGTGTTTCCTGAAACATCTAAAAAACAAAGCAACAGAGCCTAGGGCACTTCCACTTATGGTCCTATAGCTTAGGGAAATTAAAATCAAAAAGACACAGCCACCCCAAAGTTTGGGACGGCTCTGTTTACAAGAACCTCGTTTACGGTACAAGTTCAATATCGCAGAAAGTGAGTAATGGATAAAGAAGTTGTGGTACTTACGTACAATGCAATATCACTCAGCAATGAAATCTATGTCATCAGGCCCGTAGCAGCATAATGAGTGGATTCAGGTATGATGATTCTAACTGAAATAAGTCACACAGAAAAAGAAACATCATAAGATATCACTAATACACGGAATGTAAACTTGGCTACACAGGAACTGAATTACAAAACAGAACAGGGTCTCAAATTTAGAAAACCAACTTATGCTTGCTAAGGGGAAAGGTGAGTTGGGGTGCTGCCTAAAACCAGAGATTGAAATGAGCACAGATAAAGTTCCTTAAGCCAAATATGTAATAGACAAGAGCTACACCTTGCTCAACGAAATGGACTCAACACCTCATATTAAATGCCTAAGATTGTACCTGACTAGTGAGTATCTTAAAACCCATGGATTGCTATGTCTCCGAAAGAGAATCAAGCGTGTGTACTGGGGCATAAACGCAGCAGTGATAGGATTGGAGAGGTTCAGTGAGCAAATGAAGACCCTTTGAAGTCATATTGCATGGTACCCATTCCACGGGTCTCAACTCTCAAGGTTTAAGGGATTCTTCCTTCAGCTAAAACATGCATGTGGAACCCAGAGTATGATCAACTGAGTGATCGGGAGACGTGTTCAAATATGTCTCAGTTCTCGTCCCCTGGTACTCGGGTGCAACATTCCAGACGCTTTACTAACACTCTCCCAACTTGGAGAGTCAGTGCCTTTAACCTCCTGTTTGGCCCAGTTTGCAATTTCTGCGGAAGATGAACAGGAATAGGGAGAATCAATGAGAGACTAGCTGGAGGTGTCTGGACGGGCAAATTTAACTCTCATTTCCCACCAGGAAGAGGAATTAACCAAAGGCTCAGCGTGCCGTGCCGGAACCAGATTAGGGCCTGAAGCAATCCTGCGGTGTTGCGACCAGCTCACAAGAAAGCGAGTTGAAGAAAGGAGCTCAGGGGCACTGTAATTCACAAACATGCAGAGTTATAAATGACAGCTATCGTCCAAAAATATACTGAAGTAAGGCTGCCAAGAGGACTTGAAAGCGGGGCAGAATTGCAGGAAACCGATTTCAGGAGGTAGACTGGAATTGCAGTTAAAGCATAGGAAAAGGGGCAGAACGTCCACAATGATGCACTTGGCCAAAAAGGGCGTATGCGTTTTTTCCTGAATATATTCAGGAAAAAACGCATACGCCCTTTTTGGCCAACCAAGCAAGCTTGCAAAGGAAATCTGCACTACAATGAAGTCTCACTTCCCCCCGGTCAAAAGGGCCATCTGAAAAAAGTGTAAAATCCAGAAGGCAGGACAGGCCATGGAGAACTGGGAGCCTTGTTATGCTGATGGGCGGGATGTAAATTGCCAACAGCCACTCGGGAGAAGTGTATGGTGTTTCCTGAAACATCTAAAAAACAAAGCAACAGAGCCTAGGGCACTTCCACTTATGGTCCTATAGCTTAGGGAAATTAAAATCAAAAAGACACAGCCACCCCAAAGTTTGGGACGGCTCTGTTTACAAGAACCTCGTTTACGGTACAAGTTCAATATCGCAGAAAGTGAGTAATGGATAAAGAAGTTGTGGTACTTACGTACAATGCAATATCACTCAGCAATGAAATCTATGTCATCAGGCCCGTAGCAGCATAATGAGTGGATTCAGGTATGATGATTCTAACTGAAATAAGTCACACAGAAAAAGAAACATCATAAGATATCACTAATACACGGAATGTAAACTTGGCTACACAGGAACTGAATTACAAAACAGAACAGGGTCTCAAATTTAGAAAACCAACTTATGCTTGCTAAGGGGAAAGGTGAGTTGGGGTGCTGCCTAAAACCAGAGATTGAAATGAGCACAGATAAAGTTCCTTAAGCCAAATATGTAATAGACAAGAGCTACACCTTGCTCAACGAAATGGACTCAACACCTCATATTAAATGCCTAAGATTGTACCTGACTAGTGAGTATCTTAAAACCTATGGATTGCTATGTCTCCGAAAGAGAATCAAGCGTGTGTACTGGGGCATAAACGCAGCAGTGATAGGATTGGAGAGGTTCAGTGAGCAAATGAAGACCCTTTGAAGTCATATTGCATGGTACCCATTCCACGGGTCTCAACTCTCCAGGTTTAAGGGATTCTTCCTTCAGCTAAAACATGCATGTGGAACCCAGAGTATGATCAACCGTGTGATCGGGAGACGTGTTCAAATATGTCTCAGTTCTCGTCCCCTGGTACTCGGGTGCAACATTCCAGACGCTTTACTAACACTCTCCCGACTTGGAGAGTCAGTGCCTTTAACCTCCTGTTTGGCCCAGTTTGCAATTTCTGCGGAAGATGAACAGGAATAGGGAGAACCAATGAGAGACTAGCTGGAGGTGTCTGGACGGGCAAATTTAACTCTCATTTCCCACCAGGAAGAGGAATTAACCAAAGGCTCAGCGTGCCGTGCTGGAACCAGATTAGGGCCTGAAGCAATCCTGCGGTGTTGCGACCAGCTCACAAGAAAGCGAGTTGAAGAAAGGAACTCAGGGGCACTGTAATTCACAAACCTGCAGAGTTATAAATGACAGCTATCGTCCAAAAATATACTGAAGTAAGGCTGCCAAGAGGACTTGAAAGCGGGGCAGAATTGCAGGAAACCGATTTCAGGAGGTAGACTGGAATTGCAGTTAAAGCATAGGAAAAGAGGCAGAACGTCCACAATGATGCACTTGGCCAAAAAGGGCGTATGCGTTTTTTCCTGAATATATTCAGGAAAAAACGCATACGCCCTTTTTGGCCAACCAAGCAAGCTTGCAAAGGAAATCTGCACTACAATGAAGTCTCACTTCCCCCCGGTCAAAAGGGCCATCTGAAAAAAGTGTAAAATCCAGAAGGCAGGACAGGCCATGGAGAACTGGGAGCCTTGTTATGCTGATGGGCGGGATGTAAATTGCCAAGAGCCACTCGGGAGAAGTGTATGGTGTTTCCTGAAACATCTAAAAAACAAAGCAACAGAGCCTAGGGCACTTCCACTTATGGTCCTATAGCTTAGGGAAATTAAAATCAAAAAGACACAGCCACCCCAAAGTTTGGGACGGCTCTGTTTACAAGAACCTCGTTTACGGTACAAGTTCAATATCGCAGAAAGTGAGTAATGGATAAAGAAGTTGTGGTACTTACGTACAATGCAATATCACTCAGCAATGAAATCTATGTCATCAGGCCCGTAGCAGCATAATGAGTGGATTCAGGTATGATGATTCTAACTGAAATAAGTCACACAGAAAAAGAAACATCATAAGATATCACTAATACACGGAATGTAAACTTGGCTACACAGGAAGTGAATTACAAAACAGAACAGGGTCTCAAATTTAGAAAACCAACTTATGCTTGCTAAGGGGAAAGGTGAGTTGGGGTGCTGCCTAAAACCAGAGATTGAAATGAGCACAGATAAAGTTCCTTAAGCCAAATATGTAATAGACAAGAGCTACACCTTGCTCAACGAAATGGACTCAACACCTCATATTAAATGCCTAAGATTGTACCTGACTAGTGAGTATCTTAAAACCCATGGATTGCTATGTCTCCGAAAGAGAATCAAGCGTGTGTACTGGGGCACAAACGCAGCAGTGATAGGATTGGAGAGGTTCAGTGAGCAAATGAAGACCCTTTGAAGTCATATTGCATGGTACCCATTCCACGGGTCTCAACTCTCAAGGTTTAAGGGATTCTTCCTTCAGCTAAAACATGCATGTGGAACCCAGAGTATGATCAACTGAGTGATCGGGAGACGTGTTCAAATATGTCTCAGTTCTCGTCCCCTGGTACTCGGGTGCAACATTCCAGACGCTTTACTAACACTCTCCCAACTTGGAGAGTCAGTGCCTTTAACCTCCTGTTTGGCCCAGTTTGCAATTTCTGCGGAAGATGAACAGGAATAGGGAGAATCAATGAGAGACTAGCTGGAGGTGTCTGGACGGGCAAATTTAACTCTCATTTCCCACCAGGAAGAGGAATTAACCAAAGGCTCAGCGTGCCGTGCCGGAACCAGATTAGGGCCTGAAGCAATCCTGCGGTGTTGCGACCAGCTCACAAGAAAGCGAGTTGAAGAAAGGAGCTCAGGGGCACTGTAATTCACAAACATGCAGAGTTATAAATGACAGCTATCGTCCAAAAATATACTGAAGTAAGGCTGCCAAGAGGACTTGAAAGCGGGGCAGAATTGCAGGAAACCGATTTCAGGAGGTAGACTGGAATTGCAGTTAAAGCATAGGAAAAGGGGCAGAACGTCCACAATGATGCACTTGGCCAAAAAGGGCGTATGCGTTTTTTCCTGAATATATTCAGGAAAAAACGCATACGCCCTTTTTGGCCAACCAAGCAAGCTTGCAAAGGAAATCTGCACTACAATGAAGTCTCACTTCCCCCCGGTCAAAAGGGCCATCTGAAAAAAGTGTAAAATCCAGAAGGCAGGACAGGCCATGGAGAACTGGGAGCCTTGTTATTCTGATGGGCGGGATGTAAATTGCCAACAGCCACTCGGGAGAAGTGTATGGTGTTTCCTGAAACATCTAAAAAACAAAGCAACAGAGCCTAGGGCACTTCCACTTATGGTCCTATAGCTTAGGGAAATTAAAATCAAAAAGACACAGCCACCCCAAAGTTTGGGACGGCTCTGTTTACAAGAACCTCGTTTACGGTACAAGTTCAATATCGCAGAAAGTGAGTAATGGATAAAGAAGTTGTGGTACTTACGTACAATGCAATATCACTCAGCAATGAAATCTATGTCATCAGGCCCGTAGCAGCATAATGAGTGGATTCAGGTATGATGATTCTAACTGAAATAAGTCACACAGAAAAAGAAACATCATAAGATATCACTAATACACGGAATGTAAACTTGGCTACACAGGAACTGAATTACAAAACAGAACAGGGTCTCAAATTTAGAAAACCAACTTATGCTTGCTAAGGGGAAAGGTGAGTTGGGGTGCTGCCTAAAACCAGAGATTGAAATGAGCACAGATAAAGTTCCTTAAGCCAAATATGTAATAGACAAGAGCTACACCTTGCTCAACGAAATGGACTCAACACCTCATATTAAATGCCTAAGATTGTACCTGACTAGTGAGTATCTTAAAACCTATGGATTGCTATGTCTCCGAAAGAGAATCAAGCGTGTGTACTGGGGCATAAACGCAGCAGTGATAGGATTGGAGAGGTTCAGTGAGCAAATGAAGACCCTTTGAAGTCATATTGCATGGTACCCATTCCACGGGTCTCAACTCTCCAGGTTTAAGGGATTCTTCCTTCAGCTAAAACATGCATGTGGAACCCAGAGTATGATCAACCGTGTGATCGGGAGACGTGTTCAAATATGTCTCAGTTCTCGTCCCCTGGTACTCGGGTGCAACATTCCAGACGCTTTACTAACACTCTCCCGACTTGGAGAGTCAGTGCCTTTAACCTCCTGTTTGGCCCAGTTTGCAATTTCTGCGGAAGATGAACAGGAATAGGGAGAACCAATGAGAGACTAGCTGGAGGTGTCTGGACGGGCAAATTTAACTCTCATTTCCCACCAGGAAGAGGAATTAACCAAAGGCTCAGCGTGCCGTGCCGGAACCAGATTAGGGCCTGAAGCAATCCTGCGGTGTTGCGACCAGCTCACAAGAAAGCGAGTTGAAGAAAGGAGCTCAGGGGCACTGTAATTCACAAACCTGCAGACTTATAAATGAAAGCTATCGTCCAAAAATATACTGAAGTAAGGCTGCCAAGAGGACTTGAAAGCGGGGCAGAATTGCAAGAAACCGATTTCAGGAGGTAGACTGGAATTGCAGTTAAAGCATAGGAAAAGAGGCAGAACGTCCACAATGATGCACTTGGCCAAAAAGGGCGTATGCGTTTTTTCCTGAATATATTCAGGAAAAAACGCATACGCCCTTTTTGGCCAACCAAGCAAGCTTGCAAAGGAAATCTGCACTACAATGAAGTCTCACTTCCCCCCGGTCAAAAGGGCCATCTGAAAAAAGTGTAAAATCCAGAAGGCAGGACAGGCCATGGAGAACTGGGAGCCTTGTTATGCTGATGGGCGGGATGTAAATTGCCAACAGCCACTCGGGAGAAGTGTATGGTGTTTCCTGAAACATCTAAAAAACAAAGCAACAGAGCCTAGGGCACTTCCACTTATGGTCCTATAGCTTAGGGAAATTAAAATCAAAAAGACACAGCCACCCCAAAGTTTGGGACAGCTCTGTTTACAAGAACCTCGTTTACGGTACAAGTTCAATATCGCAGAAAGTGAGTAATGGATAAAGAAGTTGTGGTACTTACGTACAATGCAATATCACTCAGCAATGAAATCTATGTCATCAGGCCCGTAGCAGCATAATGAGTGGATTCAGGTATGATGATTCTAACTGAAATAAGTCACACAGAAAAAGAAACATCATAAGATATCACTAATACACGGAATGTAAACTTGGCTACACAGGAACTGAATTACAAAACAGAACAGGGTCTCAAATTTAGAAAACCAACTTATGCTTGCTAAGGGGAAAGGTGAGTTGGGGTGCTGCCTAAAACCAGAGATTGAAATGAGCACAGATAAAGTTCCTTAAGCCAAATATGTAATAGACAAGAGCTACACCTTGCTCAACGAAATGGACTCAACACCTCATATTAAATGCCTAAGATTGTACCTGACTAGTGAGTATCTTAAAACCCATGGATTGCTATGTCTCCGAAAGAGAATCAAGCGTGTGTACTGGGGCATAAACGCAGCAGTGATAGGATTGGAGAGGTTCAGTGAGCAAATGAAGACCCTTTGAAGTCATATTGCATGGTACCCATTCCACGGGTCTCAACTCTCAAGGTTTAAGGGATTCTTCCTTCAGCTAAAACATGCATGTGGAACCCAGAGTATGATCAACTGAGTGATCGGGAGACGTGTTCAAATATGTCTCAGTTCTCGTCCCCTGGTACTCGGGTGCAACATTCCAGACGCTTTACTAACACTCTCCCGACTTGGAGAGTCAGTGCCTTTAACCTCCTGTTTGGCCCAGTTTGCAATTTCTGCGGAAGATGAACAGGAATAGGGAGAATCAATGAGAGACTAGCTGGAAGTGTCTGGACGGGCAAATTTAACTCTCATTTCCCACCAGGAAGAGGAATTAACCAAAGGCTCAGCGTGCCGTGCCGGAACCAGATTAGGGCCTGAAGCAATCCTGCGGTGTTGCGACCAGCTCACAAGAAAGCGAGTTGAAGAAAGGAGCTCAGGGGCACTGTAATTCACAAACATGCAGAGTTATAAATGACAGCTATCGTCCAAAAATATACTGAAGTAAGGCTGCCAAGAGGACTTGAAAGCGGGGCAGAATTGCAGGAAACCGATTTCAGGAGGTAGACTGGAATTGCAGTTAAAGCATAGGAAAAGAGGCAGAACGTCCACAATGATGCACTTGGCCAAAAAGGGCGTATGCGTTTTTTCCTGAATATATTCAGGAAAAAACGCATACGCCCTTTTTGGCCAACCAAGCAAGCTTGCAAAGGAAATCTGCACTACAATGAAGTCTCACTTCCCCCCGGTCAAAAGGGCCATCTGAAAAAAGTGTAAAATCCAGAAGGCAGGACAGGCCATGGAGAACTGGGAGCCTTGTTATGCTGATGGGCGGGATGTAAATTGCCAAGAGCCACTCGGGAGAAGTGTATGGTGTTTCCTGAAACATCTAAAAAACAAAGCAACAGAGCCTAGGGCACTTCCACTTATGGTCCTATAGCTTAGGGAAATTAAAATCAAAAAGACACAGCCACCCCAAAGTTTGGGACGGCTCTGTTTACAAGAACCTCGTTTACGGTACAAGTTCAATATCGCAGAAAGTGAGTAATGGATAAAGAAGTTGTGGTACTTACGTACAATGCAATATCACTCAGCAATGAAATCTATGTCATCAGGCCCGTAGCAGCATAATGAGTGGATTCAGGTATGATGATTCTAACTGAAATAAGTCACACAGAAAAAGAAACATCATAAGATATCACTAATACACGGAATGTAAACTTGGCTACACAGGAACTGAATTACAAAACAGAACAGGGTCTCAAATTTAGAAAACCAACTTATGCTTGCTAAGGGGAAAGGTGAGTTGGGGTGCTGCCTAAAACCAGAGATTGAAATGAGCACAGATAAAGTTCCTTAAGCCAAATATGTAATAGACAAGAGCTACACCTTGCTCAACGAAATGGACTCAACACCTCATATTAAATGCCTAAGATTGTACCTGACTAGTGAGTATCTTAAAACCCATGGATTGCTATGTCTCCGAAAGAGAATCAAGCGTGTGTACTGGGGCATAAACGCAGCAGTGATAGGATTGGAGAGGTTCAGTGAGCAAATGAAGACCCTTTGAAGTCATATTGCATGGTACCCATTCCACGGGTCTCAACTCTCAAGGTTTAAGGGATTCTTCCTTCAGCTAAAACATGCATGTGGAACCCAGAGTATGATCAACTGAGTGATCGGGAGACGTGTTCAAATATGTCTCAGTTCTCGTCCCCTGGTACTCGGGTGCAACATTCCAGACGCTTTACTAACACTCTCCCAACTTGGAGAGTCAGTGCCTTTAACCTCCTGTTTGGCCCAGTTTGCAATTTCTGCGGAAGATGAACAGGAATAGGGAGAATCAATGAGAGACTAGCTGGAGGTGTCTGGACGGGCAAATTTAACTCTCATTTCCCACCAGGAAGAGGAATTAACCAAAGGCTCAGCGTGCCGTGCCGGAACCAGATTAGGGCCTGAAGCAATCCTGCGGTGTTGCGACCAGCTCACAAGAAAGCGAGTTGAAGAAAGGAGCTCAGGGGCACTGTAATTCACAAACATGCAGAGTTATAAATGACAGCTATCGTCCAAAAATATACTGAAGTAAGGCTGCCAAGAGGACTTGAAAGCGGGGCAGAATTGCAGGAAACCGATTTCAGGAGGTAGACTGGAATTGCAGTTAAAGCATAGGAAAAGGGGCAGAACGTCCACAATGATGCACTTGGCCAAAAAGGGCGTATGCGTTTTTTCCTGAATATATTCAGGAAAAAACGCATACGCCCTTTTTGGCCAACCAAGCAAGCTTGCAAAGGAAATCTGCACTACAATGAAGTCTCACTTCCCCCCGGTCAAAAGGGCCATCTGAAAAAAGTGTAAAATCCAGAAGGCAGGACAGGCCATGGAGAACTGGGAGCCTTGTTATGCTGATGGGCGGGATGTAAATTGCCAACAGCCACTCGGGAGAAGTGTATGGTGTTTCCTGAAACATCTAAAAAACAAAGCAACAGAGCCTAGGGCACTTCCACTTATGGTCCTATAGCTTAGGGAAATTAAAATCAAAAAGACACATCCACCCCAAAGTTTGGGACGGCTCTGTTTACAAGAACCTCGTTTACGGTACAAGTTCAATATCGCAGAAAGTGAGTAATGGATAAAGAAGTTGTGGTACTTACATACAATGCAATATCACTCAGCAATGAAATCTATGTCATCAGGCCCGTAGCAGCATAATGAGTGGATTCAGGTATGATGATTCTAACTGAAATAAGTCACACAGAAAAAGAAACATCATAAGATATCACTAATACACGGAATGTAAACTTGGCTACACAGGAACTGAATTACAAAACAGAACAGGGTCTCAAATTTAGAAAACCAACTTATGCTTGCTAAGGGGAAAGGTGAGTTGGGGTGCTGCCTAAAACCAGAGATTGAAATGAGCACAGATAAAGTTCCTTAAGCCAGATATGTAATACACAAGAGCTACACCTTGCTCAGTGAAATGGACTCAACACCTCATATTAAATGCCTAAGAATGTACCTGACTAGTAAGTATCTTAAAATCTATGGATTGCTATGTCTCCGAAAGAGAATCAAGCGTGTGTACAGGGGCATAAACGCAGCAGTGATAGGATTGGAGAGGTTCAGTGAGCAAATGAAGACACTTTGAAGTCATATTGCATGGTACCCATTCCACGGGTCTCAACTCTCCAGGTTTAAGGGATTCTTCCTTCAGCTAAAACATGCATGTGGAACCCAGAGTATGATCAACTGAGTGATCGGGAGACGTGTTCAAATATGTCTCAGTTCTCGTCCCCTGGTACTCGGGTGCAACATTCCAGACGCTTTACTAACACTCTCCCAACTTGGAGAGTCAGTGCCTTTAACCTCCTGTTTGGCCCAGTTTGCAATTTCTGCGGAAGATGAACAGGAATAGGGAGAATCAATGAGAGACTAGCTGGAGGTGTCTGGACGGGCAAATTTAACTCTCATTTCCCACCAGGAAGAGGAATTAACCAAAGGCTCAGCGTGCCGTGCCGGAACCAGATTAGGGCCTGAAGCAATCCTGCGGTGTTGCGACCAGCTCACAAGAAAGCGAGTTGAAGAAAGGAGCTCAGGGGCACTGTAATTCACAAACATGCAGAGTTATAAATGACAGCTATCGTCCAAAAATATACTGAAGTAAGGCTGCCAAGAGGACTTGAAAGCGGGGCAGAATTGCAGGAAACCGATTTCAGGAGGTAGACTGGAATTGCAGTTAAAGCATAGGAAAAGGGGCAGAACGTCCACAATGATGCACTTGGCCAAAAAGGGCGTATGCGTTTTTTCCTGAATATATTCAGGAAAAAACGCATACGCCCTTTTTGGCCAACCAAGCAAGCTTGCAAAGGAAATCTGCACTACAATGAAGTCTCACTTCCCCCCGGTCAAAAGGGCCATCTGAAAAAAGTGTAAAATCCAGAAGGCAGGACAGGCCATGGAGAACTGGGAGCCTTGTTATGCTGATGGGCGGGATGTAAATTGCCAACAGCCACTCGGGAGAAGTGTATGGTGTTTCCTGAAACATCTAAAAAACAAAGCAACAGAGCCTAGGGCACTTCCACTTATGGTCCTATAGCTTAGGGAAATTAAAATCAAAAAGACACAGCCACCCCAAAGTTTGGGACGGCTCTGTTTACAAGAACCTCGTTTACGGTACAAGTTCAATATCGCAGAAAGTGAGTAATGGATAAAGAAGTTGTGGTACTTACGTACAATGCAATATCACTCAGCAATGAAATCTATGTCATCAGGCCCGTAGCAGCATAATGAGTGGATTCAGGTATGATGATTCTAACTGAAATAAGTCACACAGAAAAAGAAACATCATAAGATATCACTAATACACGGAATGTAAACTTGGCTACACAGGAACTGAATTACAAAACAGAACAGGGTCTCAAATTTAGAAAACCAACTTATGCTTGCTAAGGGGAAAGGTGAGTTGGGGTGCTGCCTAAAACCAGAGATTGAAATGAGCACAGATAAAGTTCCTTAAGCCAAATATGTAATAGACAAGAGCTACACCTTGCTCAACGAAATGGACTCAACACCTCATATTAAATGCCTAAGATTGTACCTGACTAGTGAGTATCTTAAAACCTATGGATTGCTATGTCTCCGAAAGAGAATCAAGCGTGTGTACTGGGGCATAAACGCAGCAGTGATAGGATTGGAGAGGTTCAGTGAGCAAATGAAGACCCTTTGAAGTCATATTGCATGGTACCCATTCCACGGGTCTCAACTCTCCAGGTTTAAGGGATTCTTCCTTCAGCTAAAACATGCATGTGGAACCCAGAGTATGATCAACCGTGTGATCGGGAGACGTGTTCAAATATGTCTCAGTTCTCGTCCCCTGGTACTCGGGTGCAACATTCCAGACGCTTTACTAACACTCTCCCGACTTGGAGAGTCAGTGCCTTTAACCTCCTGTTTGGCCCAGTTTGCAATTTCTGCGGAAGATGAACAGGAATAGGGAGAACCAATGAGAGACTAGCTGGAGGTGTCTGGACGGGCAAATTTAACTCTCATTTCCCACCAGGAAGAGGAATTAACCAAAGGCTCAGCGTGCCGTGCTGGAACCAGATTAGGGCCTGAAGCAATCCTGCGGTGTTGCGACCAGCTCACAAGAAAGCGAGTTGAAGAAAGGAACTCAGGGGCACTGTAATTCACAAACCTGCAGAGTTATAAATGACAGCTATCGTCCAAAAATATACTGAAGTAAGGCTGCCAAGAGGACTTGAAAGCGGGGCAGAATTGCAGGAAACCGATTTCAGGAGGTAGACTGGAATTGCAGTTAAAGCATAGGAAAAGAGGCAGAACGTCCACAATGATGCACTTGGCCAAAAAGGGCGTATGCGTTTTTTCCTGAATATATTCAGGAAAAAACGCATACGCCCTTTTTGGCCAACCAAGCAAGCTTGCAAAGGAAATCTGCACTACAATGAAGTCTCACTTCCCCCCGGTCAAAAGGGCCATCTGAAAAAAGTGTAAAATCCAGAAGGCAGGACAGGCCATGGAGAACTGGGAGCCTTGTTATGCTGATGGGCGGGATGTAAATTGCCAAGAGCCACTCGGGAGAAGTGTATGGTGTTTCCTGAAACATCTAAAAAACAAAGCAACAGAGCCTAGGGCACTTCCACTTATGGTCCTATAGCTTAGGGAAATTAAAATCAAAAAGACACAGCCACCCCAAAGTTTGGGACGGCTCTGTTTACAAGAACCTCGTTTACGGTACAAGTTCAATATCGCAGAAAGTGAGTAATGGATAAAGAAGTTGTGGTACTTACGTACAATGCAATATCACTCAGCAATGAAATCTATGTCATCAGGCCCGTAGCAGCATAATGAGTGGATTCAGGTATGATGATTCTAACTGAAATAAGTCACACAGAAAAAGAAACATCATAAGATATCACTAATACACGGAATGTAAACTTGGCTACACAGGAACTGAATTACAAAACAGAACAGGGTCTCAAATTTAGAAAACCAACTTATGCTTGCTAAGGGGAAAGGTGAGTTGGGGTGCTGCCTAAAACCAGAGATTGAAATGAGCACAGATAAAGTTCCTTAAGCCAAATATGTAATAGACAAGAGCTACACCTTGCTCAACGAAATGGACTCAACACCTCATATTAAATGCCTAAGATTGTACCTGACTAGTGAGTATCTTAAAACCCATGGATTGCTATGTCTCCGAAAGAGAATCAAGCGTGTGTACTGGGGCATAAACGCAGCAGTGATAGGATTGGAGAGGTTCAGTGAGCAAATGAAGACCCTGTGAAGTCATATTGCATGGTACCCATTCCACGGGTCTCAACTCTCAAGGTTTAAGGGATTCTTCCTTCAGCTAAAACATGCATGTGGAACCCAGAGTATGATCAACTGAGTGATCGGGAGACGTGTTCAAATATGTCTCAGTTCTCGTCCCCTGGTACTCGGGTGCAACATTCCAGACGCTTTACTAACACTCTCCCAACTTGGAGAGTCAGTGCCTTTAACCTCCTGTTTGGCCCAGTTTGCAATTTCTGCGGAAGATGAACAGGAATAGGGAGAATCAATGAGAGACTAGCTGGAGGTGTCTGGACGGGCAAATTTAACTCTCATTTCCCACCAGGAAGAGGAATTAACCAAAGGCTCAGCGTGCCGTGCCGGAACCAGATTAGGGCCTGAAGCAATCCTGCGGTGTTGCGACCAGCTCACAAGAAAGCGAGTTGAAGAAAGGAGCTCAGGGGCACTGTAATTCACAAACATGCAGAGTTATAAATGACAGCTATCGTCCAAAAATATACTGAAGTAAGGCTGCCAAGAGGACTTGAAAGCGGGGCAGAATTGCAGGAAACCGATTTCAGGAGGTAGACTGGAATTGCAGTTAAAGCATAGGAAAAGGGGCAGAACGTCCACAATGATGCACTTGGCCAAAAAGGGCGTATGCGTTTTTTCCTGAATATATTCAGGAAAAAACGCATACGCCCTTTTTGGCCAACCAAGCAAGCTTGCAAAGGAAATCTGCACTACAATGAAGTCTCACTTCCCCCCGGTCAAAAGGGCCATCTGAAAAAAGTGTAAAATCCAGAAGGCAGGACAGGCCATGGAGAACTGGGAGCCTTGTTATGCTGATGGGCGGGATGTAAATTGCCAACAGCCACTCGGGAGAAGTGTATGGTGTTTCCTGAAACATCTAAAAAACAAAGCAACAGAGCCTAGGGCACTTCCACTTATGGTCCTATAGCTTAGGGAAATTAAAATCAAAAAGACACAGCCACCCCAAAGTTTGGGACGGCTCTGTTTACAAGAACCTCGTTTACGGTACAAGTTCAATATCGCAGAAAGTGAGTAATGGATAAAGAAGTTGTGGTACTTACGTACAATGCAATATCACTCAGCAATGAAATCTATGTCATCAGGCCCGTAGCAGCATAATGAGTGGATTCAGGTATGATGATTCTAACTGAAATAAGTCACACAGAAAAAGAAACATCATAAGATATCACTAATACACGGAATGTAAACTTGGCTACACAGGAACTGAATTACAAAACAGAACAGGGTCTCAAATTTAGAAAACCAACTTATGCTTGCTAAGGGGAAAGGTGAGTTGGGGTGCTGCCTAAAACCAGAGATTGAAATGAGCACAGATAAAGTTCCTTAAGCCAAATATGTAATAGACAAGAGCTACACCTTGCTCAACGAAATGGACTCAACACCTCATATTAAATGCCTAAGATTGTACCTGACTAGTGAGTATCTTAAAACCTATGGATTGCTATGTCTCCGAAAGAGAATCAAGCGTGTGTACTGGGGCATAAACGCAGCAGTGATAGGATTGGAGAGGTTCAGTGAGCAAATGAAGACCCTTTGAAGTCATATTGCATGGTACCCATTCCACGGGTCTCAACTCTCCAGGTTTAAGGGATTCTTCCTTCAGCTAAAACATGCATGTGGAACCCAGAGTATGATCAACCGTGTGATCGGGAGACGTGTTCAAATATGTCTCAGTTCTCGTCCCCTGGTACTCGGGTGCAACATTCCAGACGCTTTACTAACACTCTCCCGACTTGGAGAGTCAGTGCCTTTAACCTCCTGTTTGGCCCAGTTTGCAATTTCTGCGGAAGATGAACAGGAATAGGGAGAACCAATGAGAGACTAGCTGGAGGTGTCTGGACGGGCAAATTTAACTCTCATTTCCCACCAGGAAGAGGAATTAACCAAAGGCTCAGCGTGCCGTGCTGGAACCAGATTAGGGCCTGAAGCAATCCTGCGGTGTTGCGACCAGCTCACAAGAAAGCGAGTTGAAGAAAGGAACTCAGGGGCACTGTAATTCACAAACCTGCAGAGTTATAAATGACAGCTATCGTCCAAAAATATACTGAAGTAAGGCTGCCAAGAGGACTTGAAAGCGGGGCAGAATTGCAGGAAACCGATTTCAGGAGGTAGACTGGAATTGCAGTTAAAGCATAGGAAAAGAGGCAGAACGTCCACAATGATGCACTTGGCCAAAAAGGGCGTATGCGTTTTTTCCTGAATATATTCAGGAAAAAACGCATACGCCCTTTTTGGCCAACCAAGCAAGCTTGCAAAGGAAATCTGCACTACAATGAAGTCTCACTTCCCCCCGGTCAAAAGGGCCATCTGAAAAAAGTGTAAAATCCAGAAGGCAGGACAGGCCATGGAGAACTGGGAGCCTTGTTATGCTGATGGGCGGGATGTAAATTGCCAAGAGCCACTCGGGAGAAGTGTATGGTGTTTCCTGAAACATCTAAAAAACAAAGCAACAGAGCCTAGGGCACTTCCACTTATGGTCCTATAGCTTAGGGAAATTAAAATCAAAAAGACACAGCCACCCCAAAGTTTGGGACGGCTCTGTTTACAAGAACCTCGTTTACGGTACAAGTTCAATATCGCAGAAAGTGAGTAATGGATAAAGAAGTTGTGGTACTTACGTACAATGCAATATCACTCAGCAATGAAATCTATGTCATCAGGCCCGTAGCAGCATAATGAGTGGATTCAGGTATGATGATTCTAACTGAAATAAGTCACACAGAAAAAGAAACATCATAAGATATCACTAATACACGGAATGTAAACTTGGCTACACAGGAACTGAATTACAAAACAGAACAGGGTCTCAAATTTAGAAAACCAACTTATGCTTGCTAAGGGGAAAGGTGAGTTGGGGTGCTGCCTAAAACCAGAGATTGAAATGAGCACAGATAAAGTTCCTTAAGCCAAATATGTAATAGACAAGAGCTACACCTTGCTCAACGAAATGGACTCAACACCTCATATTAAATGCCTAAGATTGTACCTGACTAGTGAGTATCTTAAAACCCATGGATTGCTATGTCTCCGAAAGAGAATCAAGCGTGTGTACTGGGGCACAAACGCAGCAGTGATAGGATTGGAGAGGTTCAGTGAGCAAATGAAGACCCTTTGAAGTCATATTGCATGGTACCCATTCCACGGGTCTCAACTCTCAAGGTTTAAGGGATTCTTCCTTCAGCTAAAACATGCATGTGGAACCCAGAGTATGATCAACTGAGTGATCGGGAGACGTGTTCAAATATGTCTCAGTTCTCGTCCCCTGGTACTCGGGTGCAACATTCCAGACGCTTTACTAACACTCTCCCAACTTGGAGAGTCAGTGCCTTTAACCTCCTGTTTGGCCCAGTTTGCAATTTCTGCGGAAGATGAACAGGAATAGGGAGAATCAATGAGAGACTAGCTGGAGGTGTCTGGACGGGCAAATTTAACTCTCATTTCCCACCAGGAAGAGGAATTAACCAAAGGCTCAGCGTGCCGTGCCGGAACCAGATTAGGGCCTGAAGCAATCCTGCGGTGTTGCGACCAGCTCACAAGAAAGCGAGTTGAAGAAAGGAGCTCAGGGGCACTGTAATTCACAAACATGCAGAGTTATAAATGACAGCTATCGTCCAAAAATATACTGAAGTAAGGCTGCCAAGAGGACTTGAAAGCGGGGCAGAATTGCAGGAAACCGATTTCAGGAGGTAGACTGGAATTGCAGTTAAAGCATAGGAAAAGGGGCAGAACGTCCACAATGATGCACTTGGCCAAAAAGGGCGTATGCGTTTTTTCCTGAATATATTCAGGAAAAAACGCATACGCCCTTTTTGGCCAACCAAGCAAGCTTGCAAAGGAAATCTGCACTACAATGAAGTCTCACTTCCCCCCGGTCAAAAGGGCCATCTGAAAAAAGTGTAAAATCCAGAAGGCAGGACAGGCCATGGAGAACTGGGAGCCTTGTTATTCTGATGGGCGGGATGTAAATTGCCAACAGCCACTCGGGAGAAGTGTATGGTGTTTCCTGAAACATCTAAAAAACAAAGCAACAGAGCCTAGGGCACTTCCACTTATGGTCCTATAGCTTAGGGAAATTAAAATCAAAAAGACACAGCCACCCCAAAGTTTGGGACGGCTCTGTTTACAAGAACCTCGTTTACGGTACAAGTTCAATATCGCAGAAAGTGAGTAATGGATAAAGAAGTTGTGGTACTTACGTACAATGCAATATCACTCAGCAATGAAATCTATGTCATCAGGCCCGTAGCAGCATAATGAGTGGATTCAGGTATGATGATTCTAACTGAAATAAGTCACACAGAAAAAGAAACATCATAAGATATCACTAATACACGGAATGTAAACTTGGCTACACAGGAACTGAATTACAAAACAGAACAGGGTCTCAAATTTAGAAAACCAACTTATGCTTGCTAAGGGGAAAGGTGAGTTGGGGTGCTGCCTAAAACCAGAGATTGAAATGAGCACAGATAAAGTTCCTTAAGCCAAATATGTAATAGACAAGAGCTACACCTTGCTCAACGAAATGGACTCAACACCTCATATTAAATGCCTAAGATTGTACCTGACTAGTGAGTATCTTAAAACCCATGGATTGCTATGTCTCCGAAAGAGAATCAAGCGTGTGTACTGGGGCATAAACGCAGCAGTGATAGGATTGGAGAGGTTCAGTGAGCAAATGAAGACCCTGTGAAGTCATATTGCATGGTACCCATTCCACGGGTCTCAACTCTCCAGGTTTAAGGGATTCTTCCTTCAGCTAAAACATGCATGTGGAACCCAGAGTATGATCAACCGTGTGATCGGGAGACGTGTTCAAATATGTCTCAGTTCTCGTCCCCTGGTACTCGGGTGCAACATTCCAGACGCTTTACTAACACTCTCCCGACTTGGAGAGTCAGTGCCTTTAACCTCCTGTTTGGCCCAGTTTGCAATTTCTGCGGAAGATGAACAGGAATAGGGAGAACCAATGAGAGACTAGCTGGAGGTGTCTGGACGGGCAAATTTAACTCTCATTTCCCACCAGGAAGAGGAATTAACCAAAGGCTCAGCGTGCCGTGCCGGAACCAGATTAGGGCCTGAAGCAATCCTGCGGTGTTGCGACCAGCTCACAAGAAAGCGAGTTGAAGAAAGGAGCTCAGGGGCACTGTAATTCACAAACCTGCAGACTTATAAATGAAAGCTATCGTCCAAAAATATACTGAAGTAAGGCTGCCAAGAGGACTTGAAAGCGGGGCAGAATTGCAAGAAACCGATTTCAGGAGGTAGACTGGAATTGCAGTTAAAGCATAGGAAAAGAGGCAGAACGTCCACAATGATGCACTTGGCCAAAAAGGGCGTATGCGTTTTTTCCTGAATATATTCAGGAAAAAACGCATACGCCCTTTTTGGCCAACCAAGCAAGCTTGCAAAGGAAATCTGCACTACAATGAAGTCTCACTTCCCCCCGGTCAAAAGGGCCATCTGAAAAAAGTGTAAAATCCAGAAGGCAGGACAGGCCATGGAGAACTGGGAGCCTTGTTATGCTGATGGGCGGGATGTAAATTGCCAAGAGCCACTCGGGAGAAGTGTATGGTGTTTCCTGAAACATCTAAAAAACAAAGCAACAGAGCCTAGGGCACTTCCACTTATGGTCCTATAGCTTAGGGAAATTAAAATCAAAAAGACACAGCCACCCCAAAGTTTGGGACAGCTCTGTTTACAAGAACCTCGTTTACGGTACAAGTTCAATATCGCAGAAAGTGAGTAATGGATAAAGAAGTTGTGGTACTTACGTACAATGCAATATCACTCAGCAATGAAATCTATGTCATCAGGCCCGTAGCAGCATAATGAGTGGATTCAGGTATGATGATTCTAACTGAAATAAGTCACACAGAAAAAGAAACATCATAAGATATCACTAATACACGGAATGTAAACTTGGCTACACAGGAACTGAATTACAAAACAGAACAGGGTCTCAAATTTAGAAAACCAACTTATGCTTGCTAAGGGGAAAGGTGAGTTGGGGTGCTGCCTAAAACCAGAGATTGAAATGAGCACAGATAAAGTTCCTTAAGCCAAATATGTAATAGACAAGAGCTACACCTTGCTCAACGAAATGGACTCAACACCTCATATTAAATGCCTAAGATTGTACCTGACTAGTGAGTATCTTAAAACCCATGGATTGCTATGTCTCCGAAAGAGAATCAAGCGTGTGTACTGGGGCATAAACGCAGCAGTGATAGGATTGGAGAGGTTCAGTGAGCAAATGAAGACCCTTTGAAGTCATATTGCATGGTACCCATTCCACGGGTCTCAACTCTCAAGGTTTAAGGGATTCTTCCTTCAGCTAAAACATGCATGTGGAACCCAGAGTATGATCAACTGAGTGATCGGGAGACGTGTTCAAATATGTCTCAGTTCTCGTCCCCTGGTACTCGGGTGCAACATTCCAGACGCTTTACTAACACTCTCCCGACTTGGAGAGTCAGTGCCTTTAACCTCCTGTTTGGCCCAGTTTGCAATTTCTGCGGAAGATGAACAGGAATAGGGAGAATCAATGAGAGACTAGCTGGAAGTGTCTGGACGGGCAAATTTAACTCTCATTTCCCACCAGGAAGAGGAATTAACCAAAGGCTCAGCGTGCCGTGCCGGAACCAGATTAGGGCCTGAAGCAATCCTGCGGTGTTGCGACCAGCTCACAAGAAAGCGAGTTGAAGAAAGGAGCTCAGGGGCACTGTAATTCACAAACATGCAGAGTTATAAATGACAGCTATCGTCCAAAAATATACTGAAGTAAGGCTGCCAAGAGGACTTGAAAGCGGGGCAGAATTGCAGGAAACCGATTTCAGGAGGTAGACTGGAATTGCAGTTAAAGCATAGGAAAAGAGGCAGAACGTCCACAATGATGCACTTGGCCAAAAAGGGCGTATGCGTTTTTTCCTGAATATATTCAGGAAAAAACGCATACGCCCTTTTTGGCCAACCAAGCAAGCTTGCAAAGGAAATCTGCACTACAATGAAGTCTCACTTCCCCCCGGTCAAAAGGGCCATCTGAAAAAAGTGTAAAATCCAGAAGGCAGGACAGGCCATGGAGAACTGGGAGCCTTGTTATGCTGATGGGCGGGATGTAAATTGCCAAGAGCCACTCGGGAGAAGTGTATGGTGTTTCCTGAAACATCTAAAAAACAAAGCAACAGAGCCTAGGGCACTTCCACTTATGGTCCTATAGCTTAGGGAAATTAAAATCAAAAAGACACAGCCACCCCAAAGTTTGGGACGGCTCTGTTTACAAGAACCTCGTTTACGGTACAAGTTCAATATCGCAGAAAGTGAGTAATGGATAAAGAAGTTGTGGTACTTACGTACAATGCAATATCACTCAGCAATGAAATCTATGTCATCAGGCCCGTAGCAGCATAATGAGTGGATTCAGGTATGATGATTCTAACTGAAATAAGTCACACAGAAAAAGAAACATCATAAGATATCACTAATACACGGAATGTAAACTTGGCTACACAGGAACTGAATTACAAAACAGAACAGGGTCTCAAATTTAGAAAACCAACTTATGCTTGCTAAGGGGAAAGGTGAGTTGGGGTGCTGCCTAAAACCAGAGATTGAAATGAGCACAGATAAAGTTCCTTAAGCCAAATATGTAATAGACAAGAGCTACACCTTGCTCAACGAAATGGACTCAACACCTCATATTAAATGCCTAAGATTGTACCTGACTAGTGAGTATCTTAAAACCCATGGATTGCTATGTCTCCGAAAGAGAATCAAGCGTGTGTACTGGGGCATAAACGCAGCAGTGATAGGATTGGAGAGGTTCAGTGAGCAAATGAAGACCCTTTGAAGTCATATTGCATGGTACCCATTCCACGGGTCTCAACTCTCAAGGTTTAAGGGATTCTTCCTTCAGCTAAAACATGCATGTGGAACCCAGAGTATGATCAACTGAGTGATCGGGAGACGTGTTCAAATATGTCTCAGTTCTCGTCCCCTGGTACTCGGGTGCAACATTCCAGACGCTTTACTAACACTCTCCCAACTTGGAGAGTCAGTGCCTTTAACCTCCTGTTTGGCCCAGTTTGCAATTTCTGCGGAAGATGAACAGGAATAGGGAGAATCAATGAGAGACTAGCTGGAGGTGTCTGGACGGGCAAATTTAACTCTCATTTCCCACCAGGAAGAGGAATTAACCAAAGGCTCAGCGTGCCGTGCCGGAACCAGATTAGGGCCTGAAGCAATCCTGCGGTGTTGCGACCAGCTCACAAGAAAGCGAGTTGAAGAAAGGAGCTCAGGGGCACTGTAATTCACAAACATGCAGAGTTATAAATGACAGCTATCGTCCAAAAATATACTGAAGTAAGGCTGCCAAGAGGACTTGAAAGCGGGGCAGAATTGCAGGAAACCGATTTCAGGAGGTAGACTGGAATTGCAGTTAAAGCATAGGAAAAGGGGCAGAACGTCCACAATGATGCACTTGGCCAAAAAGGGCGTATGCGTTTTTTCCTGAATATATTCAGGAAAAAACGCATACGCCCTTTTTGGCCAACCAAGCAAGCTTGCAAAGGAAATCTGCACTACAATGAAGTCTCACTTCCCCCCGGTCAAAAGGGCCATCTGAAAAAAGTGTAAAATCCAGAAGGCAGGACAGGCCATGGAGAACTGGGAGCCTTGTTATGCTGATGGGCGGGATGTAAATTGCCAACAGCCACTCGGGAGAAGTGTATGGTGTTTCCTGAAACATCTAAAAAACAAAGCAACAGAGCCTAGGGCACTTCCACTTATGGTCCTATAGCTTAGGGAAATTAAAATCAAAAAGACACAGCCACCCCAAAGTTTGGGACGGCTCTGTTTACAAGAACCTCGTTTACGGTACAAGTTCAATATCGCAGAAAGTGAGTAATGGATAAAGAAGTTGTGGTACTTACGTACAATGCAATATCACTCAGCAATGAAATCTATGTCATCAGGCCCGTAGCAGCATAATGAGTGGATTCAGGTATGATGATTCTAACTGAAATAAGTCACACAGAAAAAGAAACATCATAAGATATCACTAATACACGGAATGTAAACTTGGCTACACAGGAACTGAATTACAAAACAGAACAGGGTCTCAAATTTAGAAAACCAACTTATGCTTGCTAAGGGGAAAGGTGAGTTGGGGTGCTGCCTAAAACCAGAGATTGAAATGAGCACAGATAAAGTTCCTTAAGCCAAATATGTAATAGACAAGAGCTACACCTTGCTCAACGAAATGGACTCAACACCTCATATTAAATGCCTAAGATTGTACCTGACTAGTGAGTATCTTAAAACCTATGGATTGCTATGTCTCCGAAAGAGAATCAAGCGTGTGTACTGGGGCATAAACGCAGCAGTGATAGGATTGGAGAGGTTCAGTGAGCAAATGAAGACCCTTTGAAGTCATATTGCATGGTACCCATTCCACGGGTCTCAACTCTCCAGGTTTAAGGGATTCTTCCTTCAGCTAAAACATGCATGTGGAACCCAGAGTATGATCAACCGTGTGATCGGGAGACGTGTTCAAATATGTCTCAGTTCTCGTCCCCTGGTACTCGGGTGCAACATTCCAGACGCTTTACTAACACTCTCCCGACTTGGAGAGTCAGTGCCTTTAACCTCCTGTTTGGCCCAGTTTGCAATTTCTGCGGAAGATGAACAGGAATAGGGAGAACCAATGAGAGACTAGCTGGAGGTGTCTGGACGGGCAAATTTAACTCTCATTTCCCACCAGGAAGAGGAATTAACCAAAGGCTCAGCGTGCCGTGCTGGAACCAGATTAGGGCCTGAAGCAATCCTGCGGTGTTGCGACCAGCTCACAAGAAAGCGAGTTGAAGAAAGGAACTCAGGGGCACTGTAATTCACAAACCTGCAGAGTTATAAATGACAGCTATCGTCCAAAAATATACTGAAGTAAGGCTGCCAAGAGGACTTGAAAGCGGGGCAGAATTGCAGGAAACCGATTTCAGGAGGTAGACTGGAATTGCAGTTAAAGCATAGGAAAAGAGGCAGAACGTCCACAATGATGCACTTGGCCAAAAAGGGCGTATGCGTTTTTTCCTGAATATATTCAGGAAAAAACGCATACGCCCTTTTTGGCCAACCAAGCAAGCTTGCAAAGGAAATCTGCACTACAATGAAGTCTCACTTCCCCCCGGTCAAAAGGGCCATCTGAAAAAAGTGTAAAATCCAGAAGGCAGGACAGGCCATGGAGAACTGGGAGCCTTGTTATGCTGATGGGCGGGATGTAAATTGCCAAGAGCCACTCGGGAGAAGTGTATGGTGTTTCCTGAAACATCTAAAAAACAAAGCAACAGAGCCTAGGGCACTTCCACTTATGGTCCTATAGCTTAGGGAAATTAAAATCAAAAAGACACAGCCACCCCAAAGTTTGGGACGGCTCTGTTTACAAGAACCTCGTTTACGGTACAAGTTCAATATCGCAGAAAGTGAGTAATGGATAAAGAAGTTGTGGTACTTACGTACAATGCAATATCACTCAGCAATGAAATCTATGTCATCAGGCCCGTAGCAGCATAATGAGTGGATTCAGGTATGATGATTCTAACTGAAATAAGTCACACAGAAAAAGAAACATCATAAGATATCACTAATACACGGAATGTAAACTTGGCTACACAGGAACTGAATTACAAAACAGAACAGGGTCTCAAATTTAGAAAACCAACTTATGCTTGCTAAGGGGAAAGGTGAGTTGGGGTGCTGCCTAAAACCAGAGATTGAAATGAGCACAGATAAAGTTCCTTAAGCCAAATATGTAATAGACAAGAGCTACACCTTGCTCAACGAAATGGACTCAACACCTCATATTAAATGCCTAAGATTGTACCTGACTAGTGAGTATCTTAAAACCCATGGATTGCTATGTCTCCGAAAGAGAATCAAGCGTGTGTACTGGGGCACAAACGCAGCAGTGATAGGATTGGAGAGGTTCAGTGAGCAAATGAAGACCCTTTGAAGTCATATTGCATGGTACCCATTCCACGGGTCTCAACTCTCAAGGTTTAAGGGATTCTTCCTTCAGCTAAAACATGCATGTGGAACCCAGAGTATGATCAACTGAGTGATCGGGAGACGTGTTCAAATATGTCTCAGTTCTCGTCCCCTGGTACTCGGGTGCAACATTCCAGACGCTTTACTAACACTCTCCCAACTTGGAGAGTCAGTGCCTTTAACCTCCTGTTTGGCCCAGTTTGCAATTTCTGCGGAAGATGAACAGGAATAGGGAGAATCAATGAGAGACTAGCTGGAGGTGTCTGGACGGGCAAATTTAACTCTCATTTCCCACCAGGAAGAGGAATTAACCAAAGGCTCAGCGTGCCGTGCCGGAACCAGATTAGGGCCTGAAGCAATCCTGCGGTGTTGCGACCAGCTCACAAGAAAGCGAGTTGAAGAAAGGAGCTCAGGGGCACTGTAATTCACAAACATGCAGAGTTATAAATGACAGCTATCGTCCAAAAATATACTGAAGTAAGGCTGCCAAGAGGACTTGAAAGCGGGGCAGAATTGCAGGAAACCGATTTCAGGAGGTAGACTGGAATTGCAGTTAAAGCATAGGAAAAGGGGCAGAACGTCCACAATGATGCACTTGGCCAAAAAGGGCGTATGCGTTTTTTCCTGAATATATTCAGGAAAAAACGCATACGCCCTTTTTGGCCAACCAAGCAAGCTTGCAAAGGAAATCTGCACTACAATGAAGTCTCACTTCCCCCCGGTCAAAAGGGCCATCTGAAAAAAGTGTAAAATCCAGAAGGCAGGACAGGCCATGGAGAACTGGGAGCCTTGTTATTCTGATGGGCGGGATGTAAATTGCCAACAGCCACTCGGGAGAAGTGTATGGTGTTTCCTGAAACATCTAAAAAACAAAGCAACAGAGCCTAGGGCACTTCCACTTATGGTCCTATAGCTTAGGGAAATTAAAATCAAAAAGACACAGCCACCCCAAAGTTTGGGACGGCTCTGTTTACAAGAACCTCGTTTACGGTACAAGTTCAATATCGCAGAAAGTGAGTAATGGATAAAGAAGTTGTGGTACTTACGTACAATGCAATATCACTCAGCAATGAAATCTATGTCATCAGGCCCGTAGCAGCATAATGAGTGGATTCAGGTATGATGATTCTAACTGAAATAAGTCACACAGAAAAAGAAACATCATAAGATATCACTAATACACGGAATGTAAACTTGGCTACACAGGAACTGAATTACAAAACAGAACAGGGTCTCAAATTTAGAAAACCAACTTATGCTTGCTAAGGGGAAAGGTGAGTTGGGGTGCTGCCTAAAACCAGAGATTGAAATGAGCACAGATAAAGTTCCTTAAGCCAAATATGTAATAGACAAGAGCTACACCTTGCTCAACGAAATGGACTCAACACCTCATATTAAATGCCTAAGATTGTACCTGACTAGTGAGTATCTTAAAACCTATGGATTGCTATGTCTCCGAAAGAGAATCAAGCGTGTGTACTGGGGCATAAACGCAGCAGTGATAGGATTGGAGAGGTTCAGTGAGCAAATGAAGACCCTTTGAAGTCATATTGCATGGTACCCATTCCACGGGTCTCAACTCTCCAGGTTTAAGGGATTCTTCCTTCAGCTAAAACATGCATGTGGAACCCAGAGTATGATCAACCGTGTGATCGGGAGACGTGTTCAAATATGTCTCAGTTCTCGTCCCCTGGTACTCGGGTGCAACATTCCAGACGCTTTACTAACACTCTCCCGACTTGGAGAGTCAGTGCCTTTAACCTCCTGTTTGGCCCAGTTTGCAATTTCTGCGGAAGATGAACAGGAATAGGGAGAACCAATGAGAGACTAGCTGGAGGTGTCTGGACGGGCAAATTTAACTCTCATTTCCCACCAGGAAGAGGAATTAACCAAAGGCTCAGCGTGCCGTGCCGGAACCAGATTAGGGCCTGAAGCAATCCTGCGGTGTTGCGACCAGCTCACAAGAAAGCGAGTTGAAGAAAGGAGCTCAGGGGCACTGTAATTCACAAACCTGCAGACTTATAAATGAAAGCTATCGTCCAAAAATATACTGAAGTAAGGCTGCCAAGAGGACTTGAAAGCGGGGCAGAATTGCAAGAAACCGATTTCAGGAGGTAGACTGGAATTGCAGTTAAAGCATAGGAAAAGAGGCAGAACGTCCACAATGATGCACTTGGCCAAAAAGGGCGTATGCGTTTTTTCCTGAATATATTCAGGAAAAAACGCATACGCCCTTTTTGGCCAACCAAGCAAGCTTGCAAAGGAAATCTGCACTACAATGAAGTCTCACTTCCCCCCGGTCAAAAGGGCCATCTGAAAAAAGTGTAAAATCCAGAAGGCAGGACAGGCCATGGAGAACTGGGAGCCTTGTTATGCTGATGGGCGGGATGTAAATTGCCAAGAGCCACTCGGGAGAAGTGTATGGTGTTTCCTGAAACATCTAAAAAACAAAGCAACAGAGCCTAGGGCACTTCCACTTATGGTCCTATAGCTTAGGGAAATTAAAATCAAAAAGACACAGCCACCCCAAAGTTTGGGACAGCTCTGTTTACAAGAACCTCGTTTACGGTACAAGTTCAATATCGCAGAAAGTGAGTAATGGATAAAGAAGTTGTGGTACTTACGTACAATGCAATATCACTCAGCAATGAAATCTATGTCATCAGGCCCGTAGCAGCATAATGAGTGGATTCAGGTATGATGATTCTAACTGAAATAAGTCACACAGAAAAAGAAACATCATAAGATATCACTAATACACGGAATGTAAACTTGGCTACACAGGAACTGAATTACAAAACAGAACAGGGTCTCAAATTTAGAAAACCAACTTATGCTTGCTAAGGGGAAAGGTGAGTTGGGGTGCTGCCTAAAACCAGAGATTGAAATGAGCACAGATAAAGTTCCTTAAGCCAAATATGTAATAGACAAGAGCTACACCTTGCTCAACGAAATGGACTCAACACCTCATATTAAATGCCTAAGATTGTACCTGACTAGTGAGTATCTTAAAACCCATGGATTGCTATGTCTCCGAAAGAGAATCAAGCGTGTGTACTGGGGCATAAACGCAGCAGTGATAGGATTGGAGAGGTTCAGTGAGCAAATGAAGACCCTTTGAAGTCATATTGCATGGTACCCATTCCACGGGTCTCAACTCTCAAGGTTTAAGGGATTCTTCCTTCAGCTAAAACATGCATGTGGAACCCAGAGTATGATCAACTGAGTGATCGGGAGACGTGTTCAAATATGTCTCAGTTCTCGTCCCCTGGTACTCGGGTGCAACATTCCAGACGCTTTACTAACACTCTCCCAACTTGGAGAGTCAGTGCCTTTAACCTCCTGTTTGGCCCAGTTTGCAATTTCTGCGGAAGATGAACAGGAATAGGGAGAATCAATGAGAGACTAGCTGGAAGTGTCTGGACGGGCAAATTTAACTCTCATTTCCCACCAGGAAGAGGAATTAACCAAAGGCTCAGCGTGCCGTGCCGGAACCAGATTAGGGCCTGAAGCAATCCTGCGGTGTTGCGACCAGCTCACAAGAAAGCGAGTTGAAGAAAGGAGCTCAGGGGCACTGTAATTCACAAACATGCAGAGTTATAAATGACAGCTATCGTCCAAAAATATACTGAAGTAAGGCTGCCAAGAGGACTTGAAAGCGGGGCAGAATTGCAGGAAACCGATTTCAGGAGGTAGACTGGAATTGCAGTTAAAGCATAGGAAAAGAGGCAGAACGTCCACAATGATGCACTTGGCCAAAAAGGGCGTATGCGTTTTTTCCTGAATATATTCAGGAAAAAACGCATACGCCCTTTTTGGCCAACCAAGCAAGCTTGCAAAGGAAATCTGCACTACAATGAAGTCTCACTTCCCCCCGGTCAAAAGGGCCATCTGAAAAAAGTGTAAAATCCAGAAGGCAGGACAGGCCATGGAGAACTGGGAGCCTTGTTATGCTGATGGGCGGGATGTAAATTGCCAAGAGCCACTCGGGAGAAGTGTATGGTGTTTCCTGAAACATCTAAAAAACAAAGCAACAGAGCCTAGGGCACTTCCACTTATGGTCCTATAGCTTAGGGAAATTAAAATCAAAAAGACACAGCCACCCCAAAGTTTGGGACGGCTCTGTTTACAAGAACCTCGTTTACGGTACAAGTTCAATATCGCAGAAAGTGAGTAATGGATAAAGAAGTTGTGGTACTTACGTACAATGCAATATCACTCAGCAATGAAATCTATGTCATCAGGCCCGTAGCAGCATAATGAGTGGATTCAGGTATGATGATTCTAACTGAAATAAGTCACACAGAAAAAGAAACATCATAAGATATCACTAATACACGGAATGTAAACTTGGCTACACAGGAACTGAATTACAAAACAGAACAGGGTCTCAAATTTAGAAAACCAACTTATGCTTGCTAAGGGGAAAGGTGAGTTGGGGTGCTGCCTAAAACCAGAGATTGAAATGAGCACAGATAAAGTTCCTTAAGCCAAATATGTAATAGACAAGAGCTACACCTTGCTCAACGAAATGGACTCAACACCTCATATTAAATGCCTAAGATTGTACCTGACTAGTGAGTATCTTAAAACCCATGGATTGCTATGTCTCCGAAAGAGAATCAAGCGTGTGTACTGGGGCATAAACGCAGCAGTGATAGGATTGGAGAGGTTCAGTGAGCAAATGAAGACCCTTTGAAGTCATATTGCATGGTACCCATTCCACGGGTCTCAACTCTCAAGGTTTAAGGGATTCTTCCTTCAGCTAAAACATGCATGTGGAACCCAGAGTATGATCAACTGAGTGATCGGGAGACGTGTTCAAATATGTCTCAGTTCTCGTCCCCTGGTACTCGGGTGCAACATTCCAGACGCTTTACTAACACTCTCCCAACTTGGAGAGTCAGTGCCTTTAACCTCCTGTTTGGCCCAGTTTGCAATTTCTGCGGAAGATGAACAGGAATAGGGAGAATCAATGAGAGACTAGCTGGAGGTGTCTGGACGGGCAAATTTAACTCTCATTTCCCACCAGGAAGAGGAATTAACCAAAGGCTCAGCGTGCCGTGCCGGAACCAGATTAGGGCCTGAAGCAATCCTGCGGTGTTGCGACCAGCTCACAAGAAAGCGAGTTGAAGAAAGGAGCTCAGGGGCACTGTAATTCACAAACATGCAGAGTTATAAATGACAGCTATCGTCCAAAAATATACTGAAGTAAGGCTGCCAAGAGGACTTGAAAGCGGGGCAGAATTGCAGGAAACCGATTTCAGGAGGTAGACTGGAATTGCAGTTAAAGCATAGGAAAAGGGGCAGAACGTCCACAATGATGCACTTGGCCAAAAAGGGCGTATGCGTTTTTTCCTGAATATATTCAGGAAAAAACGCATACGCCCTTTTTGGCCAACCAAGCAAGCTTGCAAAGGAAATCTGCACTACAATGAAGTCTCACTTCCCCCCGGTCAAAAGGGCCATCTGAAAAAAGTGTAAAATCCAGAAGGCAGGACAGGCCATGGAGAACTGGGAGCCTTGTTATGCTGATGGGCGGGATGTAAATTGCCAACAGCCACTCGGGAGAAGTGTATGGTGTTTCCTGAAACATCTAAAAAACAAACCAACAGAGCCTAGGGCACTTCCACTTATGGTCCTATAGCTTAGGGAAATTAAAATCAAAAAGACACATCCACCCCAAAGTTTGGGACGGCTCTGTTTACAAGAACCTCGTTTACGGTACAAGTTCAATATCGCAGAAAGTGAGTAATGGATAAAGAAGTTGTGGTACTTACATACAATGCAATATCACTCAGCAATGAAATCTATGTCATCAGGCCCGTAGCAGCATAATGAGTGGATTCAGGTATGATGATTCTAACTGAAATAAGTCACACAGAAAAAGAAACATCATAAGATATCACTAATACACGGAATGTAAACTTGGCTACACAGGAACTGAATTACAAAACAGAACAGGGTCTCAAATTTAGAAAACCAACTTATGCTTGCTAAGGGGAAAGGTGAGTTGGGGTGCTGCCTAAAACCAGAGATTGAAATGAGCACAGATAAAGTTCCTTAAGCCAGATATGTAATACACAAGAGCTACACCTTGCTCAGTGAAATGGACTCAACACCTCATATTAAATGCCTAAGAATGTACCTGACTAGTAAGTATCTTAAAATCTATGGATTGCTATGTCTCCGAAAGAGAATCAAGCGTGTGTACAGGGGCATAAACGCAGCAGTGATAGGATTGGAGAGGTTCAGTGAGCAAATGAAGACACTTTGAAGTCATATTGCATGGTACCCATTCCACGGGTCTCAACTCTCCAGGTTTAAGGGATTCTTCCTTCAGCTAAAACATGCATGTGGAACCCAGAGTATGATCAACTGAGTGATCGGGAGACGTGTTCAAATATGTCTCAGTTCTCGTCCCCTGGTACTCGGGTGCAACATTCCAGACGCTTTACTAACACTCTCCCAACTTGGAGAGTCAGTGCCTTTAACCTCCTGTTTGGCCCAGTTTGCAATTTCTGCGGAAGATGAACAGGAATAGGGAGAATCAATGAGAGACTAGCTGGAGGTGTCTGGACGGGCAAATTTAACTCTCATTTCCCACCAGGAAGAGGAATTAACCAAAGGCTCAGCGTGCCGTGCCGGAACCAGATTAGGGCCTGAAGCAATCCTGCGGTGTTGCGACCAGCTCACAAGAAAGCGAGTTGAAGAAAGGAGCTCAGGGGCACTGTAATTCACAAACATGCAGAGTTATAAATGACAGCTATCGTCCAAAAATATACTGAAGTAAGGCTGCCAAGAGGACTTGAAAGCGGGGCAGAATTGCAGGAAACCGATTTCAGGAGGTAGACTGGAATTGCAGTTAAAGCATAGGAAAAGGGGCAGAACGTCCACAATGATGCACTTGGCCAAAAAGGGCGTATGCGTTTTTTCCTGAATATATTCAGGAAAAAACGCATACGCCCTTTTTGGCCAACCAAGCAAGCTTGCAAAGGAAATCTGCACTACAATGAAGTCTCACTTCCCCCCGGTCAAAAGGGCCATCTGAAAAAAGTGTAAAATCCAGAAGGCAGGACAGGCCATGGAGAACTGGGAGCCTTGTTATGCTGATGGGCGGGATGTAAATTGCCAACAGCCACTCGGGAGAAGTGTATGGTGTTTCCTGAAACATCTAAAAAACAAAGCAACAGAGCCTAGGGCACTTCCACTTATGGTCCTATAGCTTAGGGAAATTAAAATCAAAAAGACACAGCCACCCCAAAGTTTGGGACGGCTCTGTTTACAAGAACCTCGTTTACGGTACAAGTTCAATATCGCAGAAAGTGAGTAATGGATAAAGAAGTTGTGGTACTTACGTACAATGCAATATCACTCAGCAATGAAATCTATGTCATCAGGCCCGTAGCAGCATAATGAGTGGATTCAGGTATGATGATTCTAACTGAAATAAGTCACACAGAAAAAGAAACATCATAAGATATCACTAATACACGGAATGTAAACTTGGCTACACAGGAACTGAATTACAAAACAGAACAGGGTCTCAAATTTAGAAAACCAACTTATGCTTGCTAAGGGGAAAGGTGAGTTGGGGTGCTGCCTAAAACCAGAGATTGAAATGAGCACAGATAAAGTTCCTTAAGCCAAATATGTAATAGACAAGAGCTACAACTTGCTCAACGAAATGGACTCAACACCTCATATTAAATGCCTAAGATTGTACCTGACTAGTGAGTATCTTAAAACCTATGGATTGCTATGTCTCCGAAAGAGAATCAAGCATGTGTACTGGGGCATAAACGCAGCAGTGATAGGATTGGAGAGGTTCAGTGAGCAAATGAAGACCCTTTGAAGTCATATTGCATGGTACCCATTCCACGGGTCTCAACTCTCCAGGTTTAAGGGATTCTTCCTTCAGCTAAAACATGCATGTGGAACCCAGAGTATGATCAACTGAGTGATCGGGAGACGTGTTCAAATATGTCTCAGTTCTCGTCCCCTGGTACTCGGGTGCAACATTCCAGACGCTTTACTAACACTCTCCCAACTTGGAGAGTCAGTGCCTTTAACCTCCTGTTTGGCCCAGTTTGCAATTTCTGCGGAAGATGAACAGGAATAGGGAGAATCAATGAGAGACTAGCTGGAGGTGTCTGGACGGGCAAATTTAACTCTCATTTCCCACCAGGAAGAGGAATTAACCAAAGGCTCAGCGTGCCGTGCCGGAACCAGATTAGGGCCTGAAGCAATCCTGCGGTGTTGCGACCAGCTCACAAGAAAGCGAGTTGAAGAAAGGAGCTCAGGGGCACTGTAATTCACAAACATGCAGAGTTATAAATGACAGCTATCGTCCAAAAATATACTGAAGTAAGGCTGCCAAGAGGACTTGAAAGCGGGGCAGAATTGCAGGAAACCGATTTCAGGAGGTAGACTGGAATTGCAGTTAAAGCATAGGAAAAGGGGCAGAACGTCCACAATGATGCACTTGGCCAAAAAGGGCGTATGCGTTTTTTCCTGAATATATTCAGGAAAAAACGCATACGCCCTTTTTGGCCAACCAAGCAAGCTTGCAAAGGAAATCTGCACTACAATGAAGTCTCACTTCCCCCCGGTCAAAAGGGCCATCTGAAAAAAGTGTAAAATCCAGAAGGCAGGACAGGCCATGGAGAACTGGGAGCCTTGTTATGCTGATGGGCGGGATGTAAATTGCCAACAGCCACTCGGGAGAAGTGTATGGTGTTTCCTGAAACATCTAAAAAACAAAGCAACAGAGCCTAGGGCACTTCCACTTATGGTCCTATAGCTTAGGGAAATTAAAATAAAAAAGACACAGCCACCCCAAAGTTTGGGACGGCTCTGTTTACAAGAACCTCGTTTACGGTACAAGTTCAATATCGCAGAAAGTGAGTAATGGATAAAGAATTTGTGGTACTTACGTACAATGCAATATCACTCAGCAATGAAATCTATGTCATCAGGCCCGTAGCAGCATAATGAGTGGATTCAGGTATGATGATTCTAACTGAAATAAGTCACACAGAAAAAGAAACATCATAAGATATCACTAATACACGGAATGTAAACTTGGCTACACAGGAACTGAATTACAAAACAGAACAGGGTCTCAAATTTAGAAAACCAACTTATGCTTGCTAAGGGGAAAGGTGAGTTGGGGTGCTGCCTAAAACCAGAGATTGAAATGAGCACAGATAAAGTTCCTTAAGCCAAATATGTAATAGACAAGAGCTACACCTTGCTCAACGAAATGGACTCAACACCTCATATTAAATGCCTAAGATTGTACCTGACTAGTGAGTATCTTAAAACCTATGGATTGCTATGTCTCCGAAAGAGAATCAAGCGTGTGTACTGGGGCATAAACGCAGCAGTGATAGGATTGGAGAGGTTCAGTGAGCAAATGAAGACCCTTTGAAGTCATATTGCATGGTACCCATTCCACGGGTCTCAACTCTCCAGGTTTAAGGGATTCTTCCTTCAGCTAAAACATGCATGTGGAACCCAGAGTATGATCAACCGTGTGATCGGGAGACGTGTTCAAATATGTCTCAGTTCTCGTCCCCTGGTACTCGGGTGCAACATTCCAGACGCTTTACTAACACTCTCCCGACTTGGAGAGTCAGTGCCTTTAACCTCCTGTTTGGCCCAGTTTGCAATTTCTGCGGAAGATGAACAGGAATAGGGAGAACCAATGAGAGACTAGCTGGAGGTGTCTGGACGGGCAAATTTAACTCTCATTTCCCACCAGGAAGAGGAATTAACCAAAGGCTCAGCGTGCCGTGCTGGAACCAGATTAGGGCCTGAAGCAATCCTGCGGTGTTGCGACCAGCTCACAAGAAAGCGAGTTGAAGAAAGGAACTCAGGGGCACTGTAATTCACAAACCTGCAGAGTTATAAATGACAGCTATCGTCCAAAAATATACTGAAGTAAGGCTGCCAAGAGGACTTGAAAGCGGGGCAGAATTGCAGGAAACCGATTTCAGGAGGTAGACTGGAATTGCAGTTAAAGCATAGGAAAAGAGGCAGAACGTCCACAATGATGCACTTGGCCAAAAAGGGCGTATGCGTTTTTTCCTGAATATATTCAGGAAAAAACGCATACGCCCTTTTTGGCCAACCAAGCAAGCTTGCAAAGGAAATCTGCACTACAATGAAGTCTCACTTCCCCCCGGTCAAAAGGGCCATCTGAAAAAAGTGTAAAATCCAGAAGGCAGGACAGGCCATGGAGAACTGGGAGCCTTGTTATGCTGATGGGCGGGATGTAAATTGCCAAGAGCCACTCGGGAGAAGTGTATGGTGTTTCCTGAAACATCTAAAAAACAAAGCAACAGAGCCTAGGGCACTTCCACTTATGGTCCTATAGCTTAGGGAAATTAAAATCAAAAAGACACAGCCACCCCAAAGTTTGGGACGGCTCTGTTTACAAGAACCTCGTTTACGGTACAAGTTCAATATCGCAGAAAGTGAGTAATGGATAAAGAAGTTGTGGTACTTACGTACAATGCAATATCACTCAGCAATGAAATCTATGTCATCAGGCCCGTAGCAGCATAATGAGTGGATTCAGGTATGATGATTCTAACTGAAATAAGTCACACAGAAAAAGAAACATCATAAGATATCACTAATACACGGAATGTAAACTTGGCTACACAGGAACTGAATTACAAAACAGAACAGGGTCTCAAATTTAGAAAACCAACTTATGCTTGCTAAGGGGAAAGGTGAGTTGGGGTGCTGCCTAAAACCAGAGATTGAAATGAGCACAGATAAAGTTCCTTAAGCCAAATATGTAATAGACAAGAGCTACACCTTGCTCAACGAAATGGACTCAACACCTCATATTAAATGCCTAAGATTGTACCTGACTAGTGAGTATCTTAAAACCCATGGATTGCTATGTCTCCGAAAGAGAATCAAGCGTGTGTACTGGGGCATAAACGCAGCAGTGATAGGATTGGAGAGGTTCAGTGAGCAAATGAAGACCCTTTGAAGTCATATTGCATGGTACCCATTCCACGGGTCTCAACTCTCAAGGTTTAAGGGATTCTTCCTTCAGCTAAAACATGCATGTGGAACCCAGAGTATGATCAACTGAGTGATCGGGAGACGTGTTCAAATATGTCTCAGTTCTCGTCCCCTGGTACTCGGGTGCAACATTCCAGACGCTTTACTAACACTCTCCCAACTTGGAGAGTCAGTGCCTTTAACCTCCTGTTTGGCCCAGTTTGCAATTTCTGCGGAAGATGAACAGGAATAGGGAGAATCAATGAGAGACTAGCTGGAGGTGTCTGGACGGGCAAATTTAACTCTCATTTCCCACCAGGAAGAGGAATTAACCAAAGGCTCAGCGTGCCGTGCCGGAACCAGATTAGGGCCTGAAGCAATCCTGCGGTGTTGCGACCAGCTCACAAGAAAGCGAGTTGAAGAAAGGAGCTCAGGGGCACTGTAATTCACAAACATGCAGAGTTATAAATGACAGCTATCGTCCAAAAATATACTGAAGTAAGGCTGCCAAGAGGACTTGAAAGCGGGGCAGAATTGCAGGAAACCGATTTCAGGAGGTAGACTGGAATTGCAGTTAAAGCATAGGAAAAGGGGCAGAACGTCCACAATGATGCACTTGGCCAAAAAGGGCGTATGCGTTTTTTCCTGAATATATTCAGGAAAAAACGCATACGCCCTTTTTGGCCAACCAAGCAAGCTTGCAAAGGAAATCTGCACTACAATGAAGTCTCACTTCCCCCCGGTCAAAAGGGCCATCTGAAAAAAGTGTAAAATCCAGAAGGCAGGACAGGCCATGGAGAACTGGGAGCCTTGTTATGCTGATGGGCGGGATGTAAATTGCCAACAGCCACTCGGGAGAAGTGTATGGTGTTTCCTGAAACATCTAAAAAACAAAGCAACAGAGCCTAGGGCACTTCCACTTATGGTCCTATAGCTTAGGGAAATTAAAATCAAAAAGACACAGCCACCCCAAAGTTTGGGACGGCTCTGTTTACAAGAACCTCGTTTACGGTACAAGTTCAATATCGCAGAAAGTGAGTAATGGATAAAGAAGTTGTGGTACTTACGTACAATGCAATATCACTCAGCAATGAAATCTATGTCATCAGGCCCGTAGCAGCATAATGAGTGGATTCAGGTATGATGATTCTAACTGAAATAAGTCACACAGAAAAAGAAACATCATAAGATATCACTAATACACGGAATGTAAACTTGGCTACACAGGAACTGAATTACAAAACAGAACAGGGTCTCAAATTTAGAAAACCAACTTATGCTTGCTAAGGGGAAAGGTGAGTTGGGGTGCTGCCTAAAACCAGAGATTGAAATGAGCACAGATAAAGTTCCTTAAGCCAAATATGTAATAGACAAGAGCTACACCTTGCTCAACGAAATGGACTCAACACCTCATATTAAATGCCTAAGATTGTACCTGACTAGTGAGTATCTTAAAACCTATGGATTGCTATGTCTCCGAAAGAGAATCAAGCGTGTGTACTGGGGCATAAACGCAGCAGTGATAGGATTGGAGAGGTTCAGTGAGCAAATGAAGACCCTTTGAAGTCATATTGCATGGTACCCATTCCACGGGTCTCAACTCTCCAGGTTTAAGGGATTCTTCCTTCAGCTAAAACATGCATGTGGAACCCAGAGTATGATCAACCGTGTGATCGGGAGACGTGTTCAAATATGTCTCAGTTCTCGTCCCCTGGTACTCGGGTGCAACATTCCAGACGCTTTACTAACACTCTCCCGACTTGGAGAGTCAGTGCCTTTAACCTCCTGTTTGGCCCAGTTTGCAATTTCTGCGGAAGATGAACAGGAATAGGGAGAACCAATGAGAGACTAGCTGGAGGTGTCTGGACGGGCAAATTTAACTCTCATTTCCCACCAGGAAGAGGAATTAACCAAAGGCTCAGCGTGCCGTGCTGGAACCAGATTAGGGCCTGAAGCAATCCTGCGGTGTTGCGACCAGCTCACAAGAAAGCGAGTTGAAGAAAGGAACTCAGGGGCACTGTAATTCACAAACCTGCAGAGTTATAAATGACAGCTATCGTCCAAAAATATACTGAAGTAAGGCTGCCAAGAGGACTTGAAAGCGGGGCAGAATTGCAGGAAACCGATTTCAGGAGGTAGACTGGAATTGCAGTTAAAGCATAGGAAAAGAGGCAGAACGTCCACAATGATGCACTTGGCCAAAAAGGGCGTATGCGTTTTTTCCTGAATATATTCAGGAAAAAACGCATACGCCCTTTTTGGCCAACCAAGCAAGCTTGCAAAGGAAATCTGCACTACAATGAAGTCTCACTTCCCCCCGGTCAAAAGGGCCATCTGAAAAAAGTGTAAAATCCAGAAGGCAGGACAGGCCATGGAGAACTGGGAGCCTTGTTATGCTGATGGGCGGGATGTAAATTGCCAAGAGCCACTCGGGAGAAGTGTATGGTGTTTCCTGAAACATCTAAAAAACAAAGCAACAGAGCCTAGGGCACTTCCACTTATGGTCCTATAGCTTAGGGAAATTAAAATCAAAAAGACACAGCCACCCCAAAGTTTGGGACGGCTCTGTTTACAAGAACCTCGTTTACGGTACAAGTTCAATATCGCAGAAAGTGAGTAATGGATAAAGAAGTTGTGGTACTTACGTACAATGCAATATCACTCAGCAATGAAATCTATGTCATCAGGCCCGTAGCAGCATAATGAGTGGATTCAGGTATGATGATTCTAACTGAAATAAGTCACACAGAAAAAGAAACATCATAAGATATCACTAATACACGGAATGTAAACTTGGCTACACAGGAACTGAATTACAAAACAGAACAGGGTCTCAAATTTAGAAAACCAACTTATGCTTGCTAAGGGGAAAGGTGAGTTGGGGTGCTGCCTAAAACCAGAGATTGAAATGAGCACAGATAAAGTTCCTTAAGCCAAATATGTAATAGACAAGAGCTACACCTTGCTCAACGAAATGGACTCAACACCTCATATTAAATGCCTAAGATTGTACCTGACTAGTGAGTATCTTAAAACCCATGGATTGCTATGTCTCCGAAAGAGAATCAAGCGTGTGTACTGGGGCACAAACGCAGCAGTGATAGGATTGGAGAGGTTCAGTGAGCAAATGAAGACCCTTTGAAGTCATATTGCATGGTACCCATTCCACGGGTCTCAACTCTCAAGGTTTAAGGGATTCTTCCTTCAGCTAAAACATGCATGTGGAACCCAGAGTATGATCAACTGAGTGATCGGGAGACGTGTTCAAATATGTCTCAGTTCTCGTCCCCTGGTACTCGGGTGCAACATTCCAGACGCTTTACTAACACTCTCCCAACTTGGAGAGTCAGTGCCTTTAACCTCCTGTTTGGCCCAGTTTGCAATTTCTGCGGAAGATGAACAGGAATAGGGAGAATCAATGAGAGACTAGCTGGAGGTGTCTGGACGGGCAAATTTAACTCTCATTTCCCACCAGGAAGAGGAATTAACCAAAGGCTCAGCGTGCCGTGCCGGAACCAGATTAGGGCCTGAAGCAATCCTGCGGTGTTGCGACCAGCTCACAAGAAAGCGAGTTGAAGAAAGGAGCTCAGGGGCACTGTAATTCACAAACATGCAGAGTTATAAATGACAGCTATCGTCCAAAAATATACTGAAGTAAGGCTGCCAAGAGGACTTGAAAGCGGGGCAGAATTGCAGGAAACCGATTTCAGGAGGTAGACTGGAATTGCAGTTAAAGCATAGGAAAAGGGGCAGAACGTCCACAATGATGCACTTGGCCAAAAAGGGCGTATGCGTTTTTTCCTGAATATATTCAGGAAAAAACGCATACGCCCTTTTTGGCCAACCAAGCAAGCTTGCAAAGGAAATCTGCACTACAATGAAGTCTCACTTCCCCCCGGTCAAAAGGGCCATCTGAAAAAAGTGTAAAATCCAGAAGGCAGGACAGGCCATGGAGAACTGGGAGCCTTGTTATTCTGATGGGCGGGATGTAAATTGCCAACAGCCACTCGGGAGAAGTGTATGGTGTTTCCTGAAACATCTAAAAAACAAAGCAACAGAGCCTAGGGCACTTCCACTTATGGTCCTATAGCTTAGGGAAATTAAAATCAAAAAGACACAGCCACCCCAAAGTTTGGGACGGCTCTGTTTACAAGAACCTCGTTTACGGTACAAGTTCAATATCGCAGAAAGTGAGTAATGGATAAAGAAGTTGTGGTACTTACGTACAATGCAATATCACTCAGCAATGAAATCTATGTCATCAGGCCCGTAGCAGCATAATGAGTGGATTCAGGTATGATGATTCTAACTGAAATAAGTCACACAGAAAAAGAAACATCATAAGATATCACTAATACACGGAATGTAAACTTGGCTACACAGGAACTGAATTACAAAACAGAACAGGGTCTCAAATTTAGAAAACCAACTTATGCTTGCTAAGGGGAAAGGTGAGTTGGGGTGCTGCCTAAAACCAGAGATTGAAATGAGCACAGATAAAGTTCCTTAAGCCAAATATGTAATAGACAAGAGCTACACCTTGCTCAACGAAATGGACTCAACACCTCATATTAAATGCCTAAGATTGTACCTGACTAGTGAGTATCTTAAAACCTATGGATTGCTATGTCTCCGAAAGAGAATCAAGCGTGTGTACTGGGGCATAAACGCAGCAGTGATAGGATTGGAGAGGTTCAGTGAGCAAATGAAGACCCTTTGAAGTCATATTGCATGGTACCCATTCCACGGGTCTCAACTCTCCAGGTTTAAGGGATTCTTCCTTCAGCTAAAACATGCATGTGGAACCCAGAGTATGATCAACCGTGTGATCGGGAGACGTGTTCAAATATGTCTCAGTTCTCGTCCCCTGGTACTCGGGTGCAACATTCCAGACGCTTTACTAACACTCTCCCGACTTGGAGAGTCAGTGCCTTTAACCTCCTGTTTGGCCCAGTTTGCAATTTCTGCGGAAGATGAACAGGAATAGGGAGAACCAATGAGAGACTAGCTGGAGGTGTCTGGACGGGCAAATTTAACTCTCATTTCCCACCAGGAAGAGGAATTAACCAAAGGCTCAGCGTGCCGTGCCGGAACCAGATTAGGGCCTGAAGCAATCCTGCGGTGTTGCGACCAGCTCACAAGAAAGCGAGTTGAAGAAAGGAGCTCAGGGGCACTGTAATTCACAAACCTGCAGACTTATAAATGAAAGCTATCGTCCAAAAATATACTGAAGTAAGGCTGCCAAGAGGACTTGAAAGCGGGGCAGAATTGCAAGAAACCGATTTCAGGAGGTAGACTGGAATTGCAGTTAAAGCATAGGAAAAGAGGCAGAACGTCCACAATGATGCACTTGGCCAAAAAGGGCGTATGCGTTTTTTCCTGAATATATTCAGGAAAAAACGCATACGCCCTTTTTGGCCAACCAAGCAAGCTTGCAAAGGAAATCTGCACTACAATGAAGTCTCACTTCCCCCCGGTCAAAAGGGCCATCTGAAAAAAGTGTAAAATCCAGAAGGCAGGACAGGCCATGGAGAACTGGGAGCCTTGTTATGCTGATGGGCGGGATGTAAATTGCCAAGAGCCACTCGGGAGAAGTGTATGGTGTTTCCTGAAACATCTAAAAAACAAAGCAACAGAGCCTAGGGCACTTCCACTTATGGTCCTATAGCTTAGGGAAATTAAAATCAAAAAGACACAGCCACCCCAAAGTTTGGGACAGCTCTGTTTACAAGAACCTCGTTTACGGTACAAGTTCAATATCGCAGAAAGTGAGTAATGGATAAAGAAGTTGTGGTACTTACGTACAATGCAATATCACTCAGCAATGAAATCTATGTCATCAGGCCCGTAGCAGCATAATGAGTGGATTCAGGTATGATGATTCTAACTGAAATAAGTCACACAGAAAAAGAAACATCATAAGATATCACTAATACACGGAATGTAAACTTGGCTACACAGGAACTGAATTACAAAACAGAACAGGGTCTCAAATTTAGAAAACCAACTTATGCTTGCTAAGGGGAAAGGTGAGTTGGGGTGCTGCCTAAAACCAGAGATTGAAATGAGCACAGATAAAGTTCCTTAAGCCAAATATGTAATAGACAAGAGCTACACCTTGCTCAACGAAATGGACTCAACACCTCATATTAAATGCCTAAGATTGTACCTGACTAGTGAGTATCTTAAAACCCATGGATTGCTATGTCTCCGAAAGAGAATCAAGCGTGTGTACTGGGGCATAAACGCAGCAGTGATAGGATTGGAGAGGTTCAGTGAGCAAATGAAGACCCTTTGAAGTCATATTGCATGGTACCCATTCCACGGGTCTCAACTCTCAAGGTTTAAGGGATTCTTCCTTCAGCTAAAACATGCATGTGGAACCCAGAGTATGATCAACTGAGTGATCGGGAGACGTGTTCAAATATGTCTCAGTTCTCGTCCCCTGGTACTCGGGTGCAACATTCCAGACGCTTTACTAACACTCTCCCAACTTGGAGAGTCAGTGCCTTTAACCTCCTGTTTGGCCCAGTTTGCAATTTCTGCGGAAGATGAACAGGAATAGGGAGAATCAATGAGAGACTAGCTGGAAGTGTCTGGACGGGCAAATTTAACTCTCATTTCCCACCAGGAAGAGGAATTAACCAAAGGCTCAGCGTGCCGTGCCGGAACCAGATTAGGGCCTGAAGCAATCCTGCGGTGTTGCGACCAGCTCACAAGAAAGCGAGTTGAAGAAAGGAGCTCAGGGGCACTGTAATTCACAAACATGCAGAGTTATAAATGACAGCTATCGTCCAAAAATATACTGAAGTAAGGCTGCCAAGAGGACTTGAAAGCGGGGCAGAATTGCAGGAAACCGATTTCAGGAGGTAGACTGGAATTGCAGTTAAAGCATAGGAAAAGAGGCAGAACGTCCACAATGATGCACTTGGCCAAAAAGGGCGTATGCGTTTTTTCCTGAATATATTCAGGAAAAAACGCATACGCCCTTTTTGGCCAACCAAGCAAGCTTGCAAAGGAAATCTGCACTACAATGAAGTCTCACTTCCCCCCGGTCAAAAGGGCCATCTGAAAAAAGTGTAAAATCCAGAAGGCAGGACAGGCCATGGAGAACTGGGAGCCTTGTTATGCTGATGGGCGGGATGTAAATTGCCAAGAGCCACTCGGGAGAAGTGTATGGTGTTTCCTGAAACATCTAAAAAACAAAGCAACAGAGCCTAGGGCACTTCCACTTATGGTCCTATAGCTTAGGGAAATTAAAATCAAAAAGACACAGCCACCCCAAAGTTTGGGACAGCTCTGTTTACAAGAACCTCGTTTACAGTACAAGTTCAATATCGCAGAAAGTGAGTAATGGATAAAGAAGTTGTGGTACTTACGTACAATGCAATATCACTCAGCAATGAAATCTATGTCATCAGGCCCGTAGCAGCATAATGAGTGGATTCAGGTATGATGATTCTAACTGAAATAAGTCACACAGAAAAAGAAACATCATAAGATATCACTAATACACGAAATGTAAACTTGGCTACACAGGAACTGAATTACAAAACAGAACAGGGTCTCAAATTTAGAAAACCAACTTATGCTTGCTAAGGGGAAAGGTGAGTTGGGGTGCTGCCTAAAACCAGAGATTTAAATGAGCACAGATAAAGTTCCTTAAGCCAAATATGTAATAGACAAGAGCTACACCTTGCTCAACGAAATGGACTCAACACCTCATATTAAATGCCTAAGATTGTACCTGACTAGTGAGTATCTTAAACCCATGGATTGCTATGTCTCCGAAAGAGAATCAAACGTGTGTACTGGGGCATAAACGCAGCAGTGATAGGATTGGAGAGGTTCAGTGAGCAAATGAAGACCCTTTGAAGTCATATTGCATGGTACCCATTCCACGAGTCTCAACTCTCCAGGTTTAAGGGATTCTTCCTTCAGCTAAAACATGCATGTGGAACCCAGAGTATGATCAACCGTGTGATCGGGAGACGTGTTCAAATATGTCTCAGTTCTCGTCCACTGGTACTCGGGTGCAACATTCCAGACGCTTTACTAACACTCTCCCGACTTGGAGAGTCAGTGCCTTTAACCTCCTGTTTGGCCCAGTTTGCAATTTCTGCGGAAGATGAACAGGAATAGGGAGAACCAATGAGAGACTAGCTGGAGGTGTCTGGACGGGCAAATTTAACTCTCATTTCCCACCAGGAAGAGGAATTAACCAAAGGCTCAGCGTGCCGTGCCGGAACCAGATTAGGGCCTGAAGCAATCCTGCGGTGTTGCGACCAGCTCACAAGAAAGCGAGTTGAAGAAAGGAGCTCAGGGGCACTGTAATTCACAAACCTGCAGACTTATAAATGAAAGCTATCGTCCAAAAATATACTGAAGTAAGGCTGCCAAGAGGACTTGAAAGCGGGGCAGAATTGCAAGAAACCGATTTCAGGAGGTAGACTGGAATTGCAGTTAAAGCATAGGAAAAGAGGCAGAACGTCCACAATGATGCACTTGGCCAAAAAGGGCGTATGCGTTTTTTCCTGAATATATTCAGGAAAAAACGCATACGCCCTTTTTGGCCAACCAAGCAAGCTTGCAAAGGAAATCTGCACTACAATGAAGTCTCACTTCCCCCCGGTCAAAAGGGCCATCTGAAAAAAGTGTAAAATCCAGAAGGCAGGACAGGCCATGGAGAACTGGGAGCCTTGTTATGCTGATGAGCAGGATGTAAATTGCCAAGAGCCACTCGGGAGAAGTGTATGGTGTTTCCTGAAACATCTAAAAAACAAAGCAACAGAGCCTAGGGCACTTCCACTTATGGTCCTATAGCTTAGGGAAATTAAAATCAAAAAGACACAGCCACCCCAAAGTTTGGGACGGCTCTGTTTACAAGAACCTCGTTTACGGTACAAGTTCAATATCGCAGAAAGTGAGTAATGGATAAAGAATTTGTGGTACTTACGTACAATGCAATATCACTCAGCAATGAAATCTATGTCATCAGGCCCGTAGCAGCATAATGAGTGGATTCAGGTATGCTGATTCTAACTGAAATAAGTCACACAGAAAAAGAAACATCATAAGATATCACTAATACACGGAATGTAAACTTGGCTACACAGGAACTGAATTACAAAACAGAACAGGGTCTCAAATTTAGAAAACCAACTTATGCTTGCTAAGGGGAAAGGTGAGTTGGGGTGCTGCCTAAAACCAGAGATCGAAATGAGCACAGATAAAGTTCCTTAAGCCAAATATGTAATAGACAAGAGCTACACCTTGCTCAACGAAATGGACACAACACCTCATATTAAATGCCTAAGATTGTACCTGACTAGTGAGTATCTTAAAACCCATGGATTGCTATGTCTCCGAAAGAGAATCAAGCGTGTGTACTGGGGCATAAACGCAGCAGTGATAGGATTGGAGAGGTTCAGTGAGCAAATGAAGACCCTTTGAAGTCATATTGCATGGTACCCATTCCACGGGTCTCAACTCTCCAGGTTTAAGGGATTCTTCCTTCAGCTAAAACATGCATGTGGAACCGAGAGTATGATCCACCGTGTGATCGGGAGACGTGTTCAAATATGTCTCAGTTCTCGTCCCCTGGTACTCGGGTGCAACATTCCAGACGTTTTACTAACACTCTCCCGACTTGGAGAGTCAGTGCCTTTAACCTCCTGTTTGGCCCAGTTTGCAATTTCTGCGGAAGATGAACAGGAATAGGGAGAACCAATGAGAGACTAGCTGGAGGTGTCTGGACGGGCAAATTTAACTCTCATTTCCCACCAGGAAGAGGAATTAACCAAAGGCTCAGTGTGCCGTGCCGGAACCAGATTAGGGCCTGAAGCAATCCTGCGGTGTTGCGGCCAGCTCACAAGAAAGCGAGTTGAAGAAAGGAGCTCAGGGGCACTGTAATTCACAAACCTGCAGAGTTATAAATGACAGCTCTCGTCCAAAAATATACTGAAGTAAGGCTGCCAAGAGGACTTGAAAGCGGGGCAGAATTGCAGGAAACCGATTTCAGGAGGTAGACTGAAATTGCAGTTAAAGCATAGGAAAAGAGGCAGAACGTCCACAATGATGCACTTGGCCAAAAAGGGCGTATGCGTTTTTTCCTGAATATATTCAGGAAAAAACGCATACGCCCTTTTTGGCCAACCAAGCAAGCTTGCAAAGGAAATCTGCACTACAATGAAGTCTCACTTCCCCCCGGTCAAAAGGGCCATCTGAAAAAAGTGTAAAATCCAGAAGGCAGGACAGGCCATGGAGAACTGGGAGCCTTGTTATGCTGATGGGCGGGATGTAAATTGCCAAGAGCCACTCGGGAGAAGTGTATGGTGTTTCCTGAAACATCTAAAAAACAAAGCAACAGAGCCTAGGGCACTTCCACTTATGGTCCTATAGCTTAGGGAAATTAAAATCAAAAAGACACAGCCACCCCAAAGTTTGGGACGGCTCTGTTTACAAGAACCTCGTTTACGGTACAAGTTCAATATCGCAGAAAGTGAGTAATGGATAAAGAAGTTGTGGTACTTACGTACAATGCAATATCACTCAGCAATGAAATCTATGTCATCAGGCCCGTAGCAGCATAATGAGTGGATTCAGGTATGATGATTCTAACTGAAATAAGTCACACAGAAAAAGAAACATCATAAGATATCACTAATACACGGAATGTAAACTTGGCTACACAGGAACTGAATTACAAAACAGAACAGGGTCTCAAATTTAGAAAACCAACTTATGCTTGCTAAGGGGAAAGGTGAGTTGGGGTGCTGCCTAAAACCAGAGATTGAAATGAGCACAGATAAAGTTCCTTAAGCCAAATATGTAATAGACAAGAGCTACACCTTGCTCAACGAAATGGACTCAACACCTCATATTAAATGCCTAAGATTGTACCTGACTAGTGAGTATCTTAAAACCCATGGATTGCTATGTCTCCGAAAGAGAATCAAGCGTGTGTACTGGGGCACAAACGCAGCAGTGATAGGATTGGAGAGGTTCAGTGAGCAAATGAAGACCCTTTGAAGTCATATTGCATGGTACCCATTCCACGGGTCTCAACTCTCAAGGTTTAAGGGATTCTTCCTTCAGCTAAAACATGCATGTGGAACCCAGAGTATGATCAACTGAGTGATCGGGAGACGTGTTCAAATATGTCTCAGTTCTCGTCCCCTGGTACTCGGGTGCAACATTCCAGACGCTTTACTAACACTCTCCCAACTTGGAGAGTCAGTGCCTTTAACCTCCTGTTTGGCCCAGTTTGCAATTTCTGCGGAAGATGAACAGGAATAGGGAGAATCAATGAGAGACTAGCTGGAGGTGTCTGGACGGGCAAATTTAACTCTCATTTCCCACCAGGAAGAGGAATTAACCAAAGGCTCAGCGTGCCGTGCCGGAACCAGATTAGGGCCTGAAGCAATCCTGCGGTGTTGCGACCAGCTCACAAGAAAGCGAGTTGAAGAAAGGAGCTCAGGGGCACTGTAATTCACAAACATGCAGAGTTATAAATGACAGCTATCGTCCAAAAATATACTGAAGTAAGGCTGCCAAGAGGACTTGAAAGCGGGGCAGAATTGCAGGAAACCGATTTCAGGAGGTAGACTGGAATTGCAGTTAAAGCATAGGAAAAGGGGCAGAACGTCCACAATGATGCACTTGGCCAAAAAGGGCGTATGCGTTTTTTCCTGAATATATTCAGGAAAAAACGCATACGCCCTTTTTGGCCAACCAAGCAAGCTTGCAAAGGAAATCTGCACTACAATGAAGTCTCACTTCCCCCCGGTCAAAAGGGCCATCTGAAAAAAGTGTAAAATCCAGAAGGCAGGACAGGCCATGGAGAACTGGGAGCCTTGTTATGCTGATGGGCGGGATGTAAATTGCCAAGAGCCACTCGGGAGAAGTGTATGGTGTTTCCTGAAACATCTAAAAAACAAAGCAACAGAGCCTAGGGCACTTCCACTTATGGTCCTATAGCTTAGGGAAATTAAAATCAAAAAGACACAGCCACCCCAAAGTTTGGGACGGCTCTGTTTACAAGAACCTCGTTTACGGTACAAGTTCAATATCGCAGAAAGTGAGTAATGGATAAAGAAGTTGTGGTACTTACGTACAATGCAATATCACTCAGCAATGAAATCTATGTCATCAGGCCCGTAGCAGCATAATGAGTGGATTCAGGTATGATGATTCTAACTGAAATAAGTCACACAGAAAAAGAAACATCATAAGATATCACTAATACACGGAATGTAAACTTGGCTACACAGGAACTGAATTACAAAACAGAACAGGGTCTCAAATTTAGAAAACCAACTTATGCTTGCTAAGGGGAAAGGTGAGTTGGGGTGCTGCCTAAAACCAGAGATTGAAATGAGCACAGATAAAGTTCCTTAAGCCAAATATGTAATAGACAAGAGCTACACCTTGCTCAACGAAATGGACTCAACACCTCATATTAAATGCCTAAGATTGTACCTGACTAGTGAGTATCTTAAACCCATGGATTGCTATGTCTCCGAAAGAGAATCAAACGTGTGTACTGGGGCATAAACGCAGCAGTGATAGGATTGGAGAGGTTCAGTGAGCAAATGAAGACCCTTTGAAGTCATATTGCATGGTACCCATTCCACGAGTCTCAACTCTCCAGGTTTAAGGGATTCTTCCTTCAGCTAAAACATGCATGTGGAACCCAGAGTATGATCAACCGTGTGATCGGGAGACGTGTTCAAATATGTCTCAGTTCTCGTCCACTGGTACTCGGGTGCAACATTCCAGACGCTTTACTAACACTCTCCCGACTTGGAGAGTCAGTGCCTTTAACCTCCTGTTTGGCCCAGTTTGCAATTTCTGCGGAAGATGAACAGGAATAGGGAGAACCAATGAGAGACTAGCTGGAGGTGTCTGGACGGGCAAATTTAACTCTCATTTCCCACCAGGAAGAGGAATTAACCAAAGGCTCAGCGTGCCGTGCCGGAACCAGATTAGGGCCTGAAGCAATCCTGCGGTGTTGCGACCAGCTCACAAGAAAGCGAGTTGAAGAAAGGAGCTCAGGGGCACTGTAATTCACAAACCTGCAGACTTATAAATGAAAGCTATCGTCCAAAAATATACTGAAGTAAGGCTGCCAAGAGGACTTGAAAGCGGGGCAGAATTGCAAGAAACCGATTTCAGGAGGTAGACTGGAATTGCAGTTAAAGCATAGGAAAAGAGGCAGAACGTCCACAATGATGCACTTGGCCAAAAAGGGCGTATGCGTTTTTTCCTGAATATATTCAGGAAAAAACGCATACGCCCTTTTTGGCCAACCAAGCAAGCTTGCAAAGGAAATCTGCACTACAATGAAGTCTCACTTCCCCCCGGTCAAAAGGGCCATCTGAAAAAAGTGTAAAATCCAGAAGGCAGGACAGGCCATGGAGAACTGGGAGCCTTGTTATGCTGATGGGCGGGATGTAAATTGCCAAGAGCCACTCGGGAGAAGTGTATGGTGTTTCCTGAAACATCTAAAAAACAAAGCAACAGAGCCTAGGGCACTTCCACTTATGGTCCTATAGCTTAGGGAAATTAAAATCAAAAAGACACAGCCACCCCAAAGTTTGGGACAGCTCTGTTTACAAGAACCTCGTTTACGGTACAAGTTCAATATCGCAGAAAGTGAGTAATGGATAAAGAAGTTGTGGTACTTACGTACAATGCAATATCACTCAGCAATGAAATCTATGTCATCAGGCCCGTAGCAGCATAATGAGTGGATTCAGGTATGATGATTCTAACTGAAATAAGTCACACAGAAAAAGAAACATCATAAGATATCACTAATACACGGAATGTAAACTTGGCTACACAGGAACTGAATTACAAAACAGAACAGGGTCTCAAATTTAGAAAACCAACTTATGCTTGCTAAGGGGAAAGGTGAGTTGGGGTGCTGCCTAAAACCAGAGATTTAAATGAGCACAGATAAAGTTCCTTAAGCCAAATATGTAATAGACAAGAGCTACACCTTGCTCAACGAAATGGACTCAACACCTCATATTAAATGCCTAAGATTGTACCTGACTAGTGAGTATCTTAAACCCATGGATTGCTATGTCTCCGAAAGAGAATCAAACGTGTGTACTGGGGCATAAACGCAGCAGTGATAGGATTGGAGAGGTTCAGTGAGCAAATGAAGACCCTTTGAAGTCATATTGCATGGTACCCATTCCACGAGTCTCAACTCTCCAGGTTTAAGGGATTCTTCCTTCAGCTAAAACATGCATGTGGAACCCAGAGTATGATCAACCGTGTGATCGGGAGACGTGTTCAAATATGTCTCAGTTCTCGTCCACTGGTACTCGGGTGCAACATTCCAGACGCTTTACTAACACTCTCCCGACTTGGAGAGTCAGTGCCTTTAACCTCCTGTTTGGCCCAGTTTGCAATTTCTGCGGAAGATGAACAGGAATAGGGAGAACCAATGAGAGACTAGCTGGAGGTGTCTGGACGGGCAAATTTAACTCTCATTTCCCACCAGGAAGAGGAATTAACCAAAGGCTCAGCGTGCCGTGCCGGAACCAGATTAGGGCCTGAAGCAATCCTGCGGTGTTGCGACCAGCTCACAAGAAAGCGAGTTGAAGAAAGGAGCTCAGGGGCACTGTAATTCACAAACCTGCAGACTTATAAATGAAAGCTATCGTCCAAAAATATACTGAAGTAAGGCTGCCAAGAGGACTTGAAAGCGGGGCAGAATTGCAAGAAACCGATTTCAGGAGGTAGACTGGAATTGCAGTTAAAGCATAGGAAAAGAGGCAGAACGTCCACAATGATGCACTTGGCCAAAAAGGGCGTATGCGTTTTTTCCTGAATATATTCAGGAAAAAACGCATACGCCCTTTTTGGCCAACCAAGCAAGCTTGCAAAGGAAATCTGCACTACAATGAAGTCTCACTTCCCCCCGGTCAAAAGGGCCATCTGAAAAAAGTGTAAAATCCAGAAGGCAGGACAGGCCATGGAGAACTGGGAGCCTTGTTATGCTGATGAGCAGGATGTAAATTGCCAAGAGCCACTCGGGAGAAGTGTATGGTGTTTCCTGAAACATCTAAAAAACAAAGCAACAGAGCCTAGGGCACTTCCACTTATGGTCCTATAGCTTAGGGAAATTAAAATCAAAAAGACACAGCCACCCCAAAGTTTGGGACGGCTCTGTTTACAAGAACCTCATTTACGGTACAAGTTCAATATCGCAGAAAGTGAGTAATGGATAAAGAATTTGTGGTACTTACGTACAATGCAATATCACTCAGCAATGAAATCTATGTCATCAGGCCCGTAGCAGCATAATGAGTGGATTCAGGTATGCTGATTCTAACTGAAATAAGTCACACAGAAAAAGAAACATCATAAGATATCACTAATACACGGAATGTAAACTTGGCTACACAGGAACTGAATTACAAAACAGAACAGGGTCTCAAATTTAGAAAACCAACTTATGCTTGCTAAGGGGAAAGGTGAGTTGGGGTGCTGCCTAAAACCAGAGATCGAAATGAGCACAGATAAAGTTCCTTAAGCCAAATATGTAATAGACAAGAGCTACACCTTGCTCAACGAAATGGACACAACACCTCATATTAAATGCCTAAGATTGTACCTGACTAGTGAGTATCTTAAAACCCATGGATTGCTATGTCTCCGAAAGAGAATCAAGCGTGTGTACTGGGGCATAAACGCAGCAGTGATAGGATTGGAGAGGTTCAGTGAGCAAATGAAGACCCTTTGAAGTCATATTGCATGGTACCCATTCCACGGGTCTCAACTCTCCAGGTTTAAGGGATTCTTCCTTCAGCTAAAACATGCATGTGGAACCGAGAGTATGATCCACCGTGTGATCGGGAGACGTGTTCAAATATGTCTCAGTTCTCGTCCCCTGGTACTCGGGTGCAACATTCCAGACGTTTTACTAACACTCTCCCGACTTGGAGAGTCAGTGCCTTTAACCTCCTGTTTGGCCCAGTTTGCAATTTCTGCGGAAGATGAACAGGAATAGGGAGAACCAATGAGAGACTAGCTGGAGGTGTCTGGACGGGCAAATTTAACTCTCATTTCCCACCAGGAAGAGGAATTAACCAAAGGCTCAGCGTGCCGTGCCGGAACCAGATTAGGGCCTGAAGCAATCCTGCGGTGTTGCGACCAGCTCACAAGAAAGCGAGTTGAAGAAAGGAGCTCAGGGGCACTGTAATTCACAAACATGCAGAGTTATAAATGACAGCTATCGTCCAAAAATATACTGAAGTAAGGCTGCCAAGAGGACTTGAAAGCGGGGCAGAATTGCAGGAAACCGATTTCAGGAGGTAGACTGGAATTGCATTTAAAGCATAGGAAAAGAGGCAGAACGTCCACAATGATGCACTTGGCCAAAAAGGGCGTATGCGTTTTTTCCTGAATATATTCAGGAAAAAACGCATACGCCCTTTTTGGCCAACCAAGCAAGCTTGCAAAGGAAATCTGCACTACAATGAAGTCTCACTTCCCCCCGGTCAAAAGGGCCATCTGAAAAAAGTGTAAAATCCAGAAGGCAGGACAGGCCATGGAGAACTGGGAGCCTTGTTATGCTGATGGGCGGGATGTAAATTGCCAAGAGCCACTCGGGAGAAGTGTATGGTGTTTCCTGAAACATCTAAAAAACAAAGCAACAGAGCCTAGGGCACTTCCACTTATGGTCCTATAGCTTAGGGAAATTAAAATCAAAAAGACACAGCCACCCCAAAGTTTGGGACAGCTCTGTTTACAAGAACCTCGTTTACAGTACAAGTTCAATATCGCAGAAAGTGAGTAATGGATAAAGAAGTTGTGGTACTTACGTACAATGCAATATCACTCAGCAATGAAATCTATGTCATCAGGCCCGTAGCAGCATAATGAGTGGATTCAGGTATGATGATTCTAACTGAAATAAGTCACACAGAAAAAGAAACATCATAAGATATCACTAATACACGGAATGTAAACTTGGCTACACAGGAACTGAATTACAAAACAGAACAGGGTCTCAAATTTAGAAAACCAACTTATGCTTGCTAAGGGGAAAGGTGAGTTGGGGTGCTGCCTAAAACCAGAGATTGAAATGAGCACAGATAAAGTTCCTTAAGCCAAATATGTAATAGACAAGAGCTACACCTTGCTCAACGAAATGGACTCAACACCTCATATTAAATGCCTAAGATTGTACCTGACTAGTGAGTATCTTAAACCCATGGATTGCTATGTCTCCGAAAGAGAATCAAACGTGTGTACTGGGGCATAAACGCAGCAGTGATAGGATTGGAGAGGTTCAGTGAGCAAATGAAGACCCTTTGAAGTCATATTGCATGGTACCCATTCCACGAGTCTCAACTCTCCAGGTTTAAGGGATTCTTCCTTCAGCTAAAACATGCATGTGGAACCCAGAGTATGATCAACCGTGTGATCGGGAGACGTGTTCAAATATGTCTCAGTTCTCGTCCACTGGTACTCGGGTGCAACATTCCAGACGCTTTACTAACACTCTCCCGACTTGGAGAGTCAGTGCCTTTAACCTCCTGTTTGGCCCAGTTTGCAATTTCTGCGGAAGATGAACAGGAATAGGGAGAACCAATGAGAGACTAGCTGGAGGTGTCTGGACGGGCAAATTTAACTCTCATTTCCCACCAGGAAGAGGAATTAACCAAAGGCTCAGCGTGCCGTGCCGGAACCAGATTAGGGCCTGAAGCAATCCTGCGGTGTTGCGACCAGCTCACAAGAAAGCGAGTTGAAGAAAGGAGCTCAGGGGCACTGTAATTCACAAACCTGCAGACTTATAAATGAAAGCTATCGTCCAAAAATATACTGAAGTAAGGCTGCCAAGAGGACTTGAAAGCGGGGCAGAATTGCAAGAAACCGATTTCAGGAGGTAGACTGGAATTGCAGTTAAAGCATAGGAAAAGAGGCAGAACGTCCACAATGATGCACTTGGCCAAAAAGGGCGTATGCGTTTTTTCCTGAATATATTCAGGAAAAAACGCATACGCCCTTTTTGGCCAACCAAGCAAGCTTGCAAAGGAAATCTGCACTACAATGAAGTCTCACTTCCCCCCGGTCAAAAGGGCCATCTGAAAAAAGTGTAAAATCCAGAAGGCAGGACAGGCCATGGAGAACTGGGAGCCTTGTTATGCTGATGAGCAGGATGTAAATTGCCAAGAGCCACTCGGGAGAAGTGTATGGTGTTTCCTGAAACATCTAAAAAACAAAGCAACAGAGCCTAGGGCACTTCCACTTATGGTCCTATAGCTTAGGGAAATTAAAATCAAAAAGACACAGCCACCCCAAAGTTTGGGACGGCTCTGTTTACAAGAACCTCATTTACGGTACAAGTTCAATATCGCAGAAAGTGAGTAATGGATAAAGAATTTGTGGTACTTACGTACAATGCAATATCACTCAGCAATGAAATCTATGTCATCAGGCCCGTAGCAGCATAATGAGTGGATTCAGGTATGCTGATTCTAACTGAAATAAGTCACACAGAAAAAGAAACATCATAAGATATCACTAATACACGGAATGTAAACTTGGCTACACAGGAACTGAATTACAAAACAGAACAGGGTCTCAAATTTAGAAAACCAACTTATGCTTGCTAAGGGGAAAGGTGAGTTGGGGTGCTGCCTAAAACCAGAGATCGAAATGAGCACAGATAAAGTTCCTTAAGCCAAATATGTAATAGACAAGAGATACACCTTGCTCAACGAAATGGACACAACACCTCATATTAAATGCCTAAGATTGTACCTGACTAGTGAGTATCTTAAAACCCATGGATTGCTATGTCTCCGAAAGAGAATCAAGCGTGTGTACTGGGGCATAAACGCAGCAGTGATAGGATTGGAGAGGTTCAGTGAGCAAATGAAGACCCTTTGAAGTCATATTGCATGGTACCCATTCCACGGGTCTCAACTCTCCAGGTTTAAGGGATTCTTCCTTCAGCTAAAACATGCATGTGGAACCGAGAGTATGATCCACCGTGTGATCGGGAGACGTGTTCAAATATGTCTCAGTTCTCGTCCCCTGGTACTCGGGTGCAACATTCCAGACGTTTTACTAACACTCTCCCGACTTGGAGAGTCAGTGCCTTTAACCTCCTGTTTGGCCCAGTTTGCAATTTCTGCGGAAGATGAACAGGAATAGGGAGAACCAATGAGAGACTAGCTGGAGGTGTCTGGACGGGCAAATTTAACTCTCATTTCCCACCAGGAAGAGGAATTAACCAAAGGCTCAGCGTGCCGTGCTGGAACCAGATTAGGGCCTGAAGCAATCCTGCGGTGTTGCGGCCAGCTCACAAGAAAGCGAGTTGAAGAAAGGAGCTCAGGGGCACTGTAATTCACAAACCTGCAGAGTTATAAATGACAGCTCTCGTCCAAAAATATACTGAAGTAAGGCTGCCAAGAGGACTTGAAAGCGGGGCAGAATTGCAGGAAACCGATTTCAGGAGGTAGACTGAAATTGCAGTTAAAGCATAGGAAAAGAGGCAGAACGTCCACAATGATGCACTTGGCCAAAAAGGGCGTATGCGTTTTTTCCTGAATATATTCAGGAAAAAACGCATACGCCCTTTTTGGCCAACCAAGCAAGCTTGCAAAGGAAATCTGCACTACAATGAAGTCTCACTTCCCCCCGGTCAAAAGGCCCATCTGAAAAAAGTGTAAAATCCAGAAGGCAGGACAGGCCATGGAGAACTGGGAGCCTTGTTATGCTGATGGGCGGGATGTAAATTGCCAACAGCCACTCGGGAGAAGTGTATGGTGTTTCCTGAAACATCTAAAAAACAAAGCAACAGAGCCTAGGGCACTTCCACTTATGGTCCTATAGCTTAGGGAAATTAAAATCAAAAAGACACAGCCACCCCAAAGTTTGGGACGGCTCTGTTTACAAGAACCTCGTTTACGGTACAAGTTCAATATCGCAGAAAGTGAGTAATGGATAAAGAAGTTGTGGTACTTACGTACAATGCAATATCACTCAGCAATGAAATCTATGTCATCAGGCCCGTAGCAGCATAATGAGTGGATTCAGGTATGCTGATTCTAACTGAAATAAGTCACACAGAAAAAGAAACATCATAAGATATCACTAATACACGGAATGTAAACTTGGCTACACAGGAACTGAATTACAAAACAGAACAGGGTCTCAAATTTAGAAAACCAACTTATGCTTGCTAAGGGGAAAGGTGAGTTGGGGTGCTGCCTAAAACCAGAGATTGAAATGAGCACAGATAAAGTTCCTTAAGCCAAATATGGAATAGACAAGAGCTACTCCTTGCTCAACGAAATGGACTCAACACCCCATATTAAACGCCTAAGAATGTACCTGACTAGTAAGTATCTTAAAACCTATGGATTGCTATGTCTCCGAAAGAGAATCAAGCGTGTGTACAGGGGCATAAACGCAGCAGTGATAGGATTGGAGAGGTTCGGTGAGCAAATGAAGACCCTTAGAAGTCATATTGCATGGTACCCATTCCACGGGTCTCAATTCTCCAGGTTTAAGGGATTCTTCCTTCAGCTAAAACATGCATGTGGAACCCAGAGTATGATCCACCGTGTGATCGGGAGACGTGTTCAAATATGTCTCAGTTCTCGTCCCCTGGTACTCGGGTGCAACATTCCAGACGCTTTACTAACACTCTCCCGACTTGGAGAGTCAGTGCCTTTAACCTCCTGTTTGGCCCAGTTTGCAATTTCTGCGGAAGATGAACAGGAATAGGGAGAACCAATGAGAGACTAGCTGGAGGTGTCTGGACGGGCAAATTTAACTCTCATTTCCCACCAGGAAGAGGAATTAACCAAAGGCTCAGCGTGCCGTGCCAGAACCAGATTAGGGCCTGAAGCAATCCTGCGGTGTTGCGACCAGCTCACAAGAAAGCGAGTTGAAGAAAGGAGCTCAGGGGCACTGTAATTCACAAACCTGCAGACTTATAAATGACAGCTATCGTCCAAAAATATACTGAAGTAAGGCTGCCAAGAGGACTTGAAAGCGGGGCAGAATTGCAGGAAACCGATTTCAGGAGGTAGACTGGAATTGCAGTTAAAGCATAGGAAAAGAGGCAGAACGTCCACAATGATGCACTTGGCCAAAAAGGGCGTATGCGTTTTTTCCTGAATATATTCAGGAAAAAACGCATACGCCCTTTTTGGCCAACCAAGCAAGCTTGCAAAGGAAATCTGCACTACAATGAAGTCTCACTTCCCCCCGGTTAAAAGGGCCATCTGAAAAAAGTGTAAAATCCAGAAGGCAGGACAGGCCATGGAGAACTGGGAGCCTTGTTATGCTGATGGGCGGGATGTAAATTGCCAAGAGCCACTCGGGAGAAGTGTATGGTGTTTCCTGAAACATCTAAAAAACAAAGCAACAGAGCCTAGGGCACTTCCACTTATGGTCCTATAGCTTAGGGAAATTAAAATCAAAAAGACACAGCCACCCCAAAGTTTGGGACGGCTCTGTTTACAAGAACCTCGTTTACGGTACAAGTTCAATATCGCAGAAAGTGAGTAATGGATAAAGAAGTTGTGGTACTTACGTACAATGCAATATCACTCAGCAATGAAATCTATGTCATCAGGCCCGTAGCAGCATAATGAGTGGATTCAGGTATGATGATTCTAACCGAAATAAGTCACACAGAAAAAGAAACATCATAAGATATCACTAATACACGGAATGTAAACTTGGCTACACAGGAACTGAAATACAAAACAGAACAGGGTCTCAAATTTAGAAAACCAACTTATGCTTGCTAAGGGGAAAGGTGAGTTGGGGTGCTGCCTAAAACCAGAGATTGAAATGAGCACAGATAAAGTTCCTTAAGCCAAATATGTAATAGACAAGAGCTACACCTTGCTCAACGAAATGGACTCAACACCTCATATTAAATGCTTAAGAATGTACCTGACTAGAAAGTATCTTAAAACCTATGGATTGCTATGTCTCCGAAAGAGAATCAAGCGTGTGTACAGGGGCATAAACGCAGCAGTGATAGGATTGGAGAGGTTCAGTGAGCAAATGAAGACCCTTTGAAGTCATATTGCATGGTACCCATTCCATGGGTCTCAACTCTCCAGGTTTAAGGGATTCTTCCTTCAGCTAAAACATGCATGTGGAACCCAGAGTATGATCAACCGTGTGATCGGGAGACGTGTTCAAATATGTCTCAGTACTCGTCCCCTGGTACTCGGGTGCAACATTCCAGACGCTTTACTAACACTCTCCCGACTTGGAGAGTCAGTGCCTTTAACCTCCTGTTTGGCCCAGTTTGCAATTTCTGCGGAAGATGAACAGGAATAGGGAGAACCAAAGAGAGACTAGCTGGAGGTGTCTGGACGGGCAAATTTAACTCTCATTTCCCACCAGGAAGAGGAATTAACCAAAGGCTCAGCGTGCCGTGCCGGAACCAGATTAGGGCCTGCAGCAATCCTGCGGTGTTGCGGCCATCTCACAAGAAAGCGAGTTGAAGAAAGGAGCTCAGGGGCACTGTAATTCACAAACCTGCAGAGTTATAAATGACAGCTCTCGTCCAAAAATATACTGAAGTAAGGCTGCCAAGAGGACTTGAAAGCGGGGCAGAATTGCAAGAAACCGATTTCAGGAGGTAGACTGGAATTGCAGTTAAAGCATAGGAAAAGAGGCAGAACGTCCACAATGATGCACTTGGCCAAAAAGGGCGTATGCGTTTTTTCCTGAATATATTCAGGAAAAAACGCATACGCCCTTTTTGGCCAACCAAGCAAGCTTGCAAAGGAAATCTGCACTACAATGAAGTCTCACTTCCCCCCGGTCAAAAGGGCCATCTGAAAAAAGTGTAAATTCCAGAAGGCAGGACAGGCCATGGAGAACTGGGAGCCTTGTTATGCTGATGGGCGGGATATAAATTGCCAAAAGCCACTCGGGAGAAGTGTATGGTGTTTCCTGAAACATCTAAAAACCAAAGCAACAGAGCGTAGGGCACTTCCATTTATGGTCCTATAGCTTAGGGAAATTAAAATAAAAAAGACACAGCCACCCCAAAGTTTGGGACAGCTCTGTTTACAAGAACCTCGTTTACGGTACAAGTTCAATATCGTAGAAAGTGAATAATGGATAAAGAAGTTGTGGTACTTACGTACAATGCAATATCACTCAGCAATGAAATCTATGTCATCAGGCCCGTAGCAGCATAATGAGTTGATTCAGGTATGATGATTCTAACTGAAATAAGTCACACAGAAAAAGAAACATCATAAGATGTCACTAATACACGGAATGTAAACTTGGCTACACAGGAACTGAATTACAAAACAGAACAGGGTCTCAAATTTACAAAACCAACTTATGCTTGCTAAGGGGGAATGTGAGTTGGGGTGCTGCCTAAAACCAGAGATTGAAATGAGCACAGATAAATTCCTTAAGCCAAGTATGGAATAGACAAGAGCTACTCTTTGCTCAACAAAATGGACTCAACACCCCATATTAAACGCCTAAGAATGTACCTGACTAGTAAGTATCTTAAAACCTATGGATTGCTATGTCTCCGAAAGAGAATCAATCGTATGTACGGGGGCATAAACGCAGCAGTGAGAGCATTGGAGAGGTTCGGTGAGCAAATGAAGACCCTTTGAAGTCATATAGCATGGTACCCATTCCACGGGTCTCAACTCTCCAGGTTTAAGGGATTCTTCCTTCAGCTAAAACATGCATGTGGAACCCAGAGTATGATCAACCGTGTGATCAGGAGACGTGTTCAAATATGTCTCAGTTTTCGACCCCTGGTACTCGGGTGCAACATTCCAGACGCTTTACTAACACTCTCCCCACTTGGAGAGTCAGTGCCTTTAACCTACTGTTTGGCCCAGTTTGCAATTTCTGTGGAAGATGAACAGGAATAGGGAGAACCAATGAGAGACTAGCTGGAGGTGTCTGGACGGGCAAATTTAACTCTCATTTCCCACCAGGAAGAGGAATTAACCAAAGGCTCAGTGTGCCGTGCCGGAACCAGATTAGGGCCTGAAGCAATCCTGTGATGTTGCGGCCAGCTCACAAGAAAGCGAGTTGAAGAATGGAGCTCAGGGGCACTGTAATTCACAAACCTGCAGAGTTATAAATGACAGCTATCGTCCAAAAATATACTGAAGTAAGGCTGCCAAGAGGACTTGAAAGCGGGGCAGAATTGCAGGAAACCGATTTAAGGAGGTAGACTAGAATTGCATTTAAAGCATAGGAAAAGAGGCAGAACGTCGACAATGATGCACTTGGCCAAAAAGGGCATATGCGTTTTTTCCTGAATATATTCAGGAAAAAACGCATACGCCCTTTTTGGCCAACCAAGCAAGCTTGCAAAGGAAATCTGCAGTACAATGAAGTCTCACTTCCCCCCGGTCAAAAGGGCCATCTGAAAAAAGTGTAAAATCCAGAAAGGCAGGACAGGCCATGGAGAACTGGGAGCCTTGTTGGGCTGATGGGCGGGATGTAAATTGCCAACAGACACTCCGGAGAAGTGTATGGTGTTTCCTGAAACATCTAAAAAACAAAGCAACAGAGCCTAGGGCACTTCCACTTATGGTCCTATAGCTTAGGGAAATTAAAATCAAAAAGACACAGCCACCCCAAAGTTTGGGACGGCTCTGTTTACAAGAACCTCGTTTACGGTACAAGTTCAATATCGCAGAAAGTGAATAATGGATAAAGAAGTTGTGGTACTTACGTACAATGCAATATCACTCAGCAATGAAATCTATGTCATCAGGCCCGTAGCAGCATAATGAGTGGATTCAGGTATGATGATTCTAACTGAAATAAGTCACACAGAAAAAGAAATATCATAAGATATCACTAATACACGGAATGTAAACTTGGCTACACAGGAACTGAATTACAAAACAGAACAGGGTCTCAAATTTAGAAAACCAACTTATGCTTGCTAAGGGGAAAGGTGAGTTGGGGTGCTGCCTAAAACCAGAGATTGAAATGAGCACAGATAAAGTTCTTAAGCCAAATATGTAATAGATAAGTGCTACTCCTTGCTCAACGAAATGGACTCAACACCCCATATTAAACGTCTAAGAATGTACCTGACTAGTAAGTATCTTAAACGCTATGGATTGCTATGTCTCCGAAAGAGAATCAAGCGTGTGTACAGGGGAATAAACGCAGCAGTGATAGGATTGGAGAGGTTCGGTGAGCAAATGAAGACCCTTTGAAGTCATATTGCATGGTACCCATTCCACGGGTCTCAACTCTCCAGGTTTAAGGAATTCTTCCTTCAGCTAAAACACGCATGTGGAACCCAGAGTATGATCAACCGTGTGATCGGGAGACGTGTTCAAGTATGTCTCAGTTCTCGTCCCCTGGTACTCGGGTGCAACATTCCAGACACTTTACTAACACTCTCCCGACTTGGAGAGTCAGTGCCTTTAACCTCCTGTTTGGCCCAGTTTGCAATTTCTGCGGAAGATGAACAGGAATAGGGAGAACCAATGAGAGACTAGCTGGAGGTGTCTGGACGGGCAAATTTAACTCTCATTTCCCACCAGGAAGAGGAATTAACCAAAGGCTCAGCGTGCCGTGCCGGAACCAGATTAGGGCCTGAAGCAATCCTGTGATGTTGCGGCCAGCTCACAAGAAAGCGAGTTGAAGAATGGAGATCAGGGGCACTGTAATTCACAAACCTGCAGAGTTATAAATGACAGCTATCGTCCAAAAATATACTGAAGTAAGGCTGCCAAGAGGACTTGAAAGCGGGGCAGAATTGCAGGAAACCGATTTCAGGAGGTAGACTAGAATTGCATTTAAAGCATAGGAAAAGAGGCAGAACGTCCACAATGATGCACTTGGCCAAAAAGGGCGTATGCGTTTTTTCCTGAATATATTCAGGAAAAAACGCATACGCCCTTTTTGGCCAACCAAGCAAGCTTGCAAAGGAAATCTGCACTACAATGAAGTCTCACTTCTCCCCGGTCAAAAGGGTCATCTGAAAAAAGTGTAAAATCCAGAAGGCAGGACAGGCCATGGAGAACTGGGAGCCTTGTTATGCTGATGGGCGGGATGTAAATTGCCAAGAGCCACTCGGGAGAAGTGTATGGTGTTTCCTGAAACATCTAAAAAACAAAGCAACAGAGCCTAGGGCACTTCCACTTATGGTCCTATAGCTTAGGGAAATTAAAATCAAAAAGACACAGCCACCCCAAAGTTTGGGACAGCTCTGTTTACCAGAACCTCGTTTACAGTACAAGTTCAATATCGCAGAAAGTGAGTAATGGATAAAGAAGTTGTGGTACTTACGTACAATGCAATATCACTCAGCAATGAAATCTATGTCATCAGGCCCGTAGCAGCATAATGAGTGGATTCAGGTATGATGATTCTAACTGAAATAAGTCACACAGAAAAAGAAACATCATAAGATATCACTAATACACGGAATGTAAACTTGGCTACACAGGAACTGAATTACAAAACAGAACAGGGTCTCAAATTTAGAAAACCAACTTATGCTTGCTAAGGGGAAAGGTGAGTTGGGGTGCTGCCTAAAACCAGAGATTTAAATGAGCACAGATAAAGTTCCTTAAGCCAAATATGTAATAGACAAGAGCTACACCTTGCTCAACGAAATGGACTCAACACCTCATATTAAATGCCTAAGATTGTACCTGACTAGTGAGTATCTTAAACCCATGGATTGCTATGTCTCCGAAAGAGAATCAAACGTGTGTACTGGGGCATAAACGCAGCAGTGATAGGATTGGAGAGGTTCAGTGAGCAAATGAAGACCCTTTGAAGTCATATTGCATGGTACCCATTCCACGAGTCTCAACTCTCCAGGTTTAAGGGATTCTTCCTTCAGCTAAAACATGCATGTGGAACCCAGAGTATGATCAACCGTGTGATCGGGAGACGTGTTCAAATATGTCTCAGTTCTCGTCCACTGGTACTCGGGTGCAACATTCCAGACGCTTTACTAACACTCTCCCGACTTGGAGAGTCAGTGCCTTTAACCTCCTGTTTGGCCCAGTTTGCAATTTCTGCGGAAGATGAACAGGAATAGGGAGAACCAATGAGAGACTAGCTGGAGGTGTCTGGACGGGCAAATTTAACTCTCATTTCCCACCAGGAAGAGGAATTAACCAAAGGCTCAGCATGCCGTGCCGGAACCAGATTAGGGCCTGAAGCAATCCTGCGGTGTTGCGACCAGCTCACAAGAAAGCGAGTTGAAGAAAGGAGCTCAGGGGCACTGTAATTCACAAACCTGCAGACTTATAAATGAAAGCTATCGTCCAAAAATATACTGAAGTAAGGCTGCCAAGAGGACTTGAAAGCGGGGCAGAATTGCAAGAAACCGATTTCAGGAGGTAGACTGGAATTGCAGTTAAAGCATAGGAAAAGAGGCAGAACGTCCACAATGATGCACTTGGCCAAAAAGGGCGTATGCGTTTTTTCCTGAATATATTCAGGAAAAAACGCATACGCCCTTTTTGGCCAACCAAGCAAGCTTGCAAAGGAAATCTGCACTACAATGAAGTCTCACTTCCCCCCGGTTAAAAGGGCCATCTGAAAAAAGTGTAAAATCCAGAAGGCAGGACAGGCCATGGAGAACTGGGAGCCTTGTTATGCTGATGGGCGGGATGTAAATTGCCAAGAGCCACTCGGGAGAAGTGTATGGTGTTTCCTGAAACATCTAAAAAACAAAGCAACAGAGCCTAGGGCACTTCCACTTATGGTCCTATAGCTTAGGGAAATTAAAATCAAAAAGACACAGCCACCCCAAAGTTTGGGACGGCTCTGTTTACAAGAACCTCGTTTACGGTACAAGTTCAATATCGCAGAAAGTGAGTAATGGATAAAGAAGTTGTGGTACTTACGTACAATGCAATATCACTCAGCAATGAAATCTATGTCATCAGGCCCGTAGCAGCATAATGAGTGGATTCAGGTATGATGATTCTAACTGAAATAAGCCACACAGAAAAAGAAACATCATAAGATATCACTAATACACGGAATGTAAACTTGGCTACACAGGAACTGAAATACAAAACAGAACAGGGTCTCAAATTTAGAAAACCAACTTATGCTTGCTAAGGGGAAAGGTGAGTTGGGGTGCTGCCTAAAACCAGAGATTGAAATGAGCACAGATAAAGTTCCTTAAGCCAAATATGTAATAGACAAGAGCTACACCTTGCTCAACGAAATGGACTCAACACCTCATATTAAATGCTTAAGAATGTACCTGACTAGAAAGTATCTTAAAACCTATGGATTGCTATGTCTCCGAAAGAGAATCAAGCGTGTGTACAGGGGCATAAACGCAGCAGTGATAGGATTGGAGAGGTTCAGTGAGCAAATGAAGACCCTTTGAAGTCATATTGCATGGTACCCATTCCATGGGTCTCAACTCTCCAGGTTTAAGGGATTCTTCCTTCAGCTAAAACATGCATGTGGAACCCAGAGTATGATCAACCGTGTGATCGGGAGACGTGTTCAAATATGTCTCAGTACTCGTCCCCTGGTACTCGGGTGCAACATTCCAGACGCTTTACTAACACTCTCCCGACTTGGAGAGTCAGTGCCTTTAACCTCCTGTTTGGCCCAGTTTGCAATTTCTGCGGAAGATGAACAGGAATAGGGAGAACCAAAGAGAGACTAGCTGGAGGTGTCTGGACGGGCAAATTTAACTCTCATTTCCCACCAGGAAGAGGAATTAACCAAAGGCTCAGCGTGCCGTGCCGGAACCAGATTAGGGCCTGCAGCAATCCTGCGGTGTTGCGGCCATCTCACAAGAAAGCGAGTTGAAGAAAGGAGCTCAGGGGCACTGTAATTCACAAACCTGCAGAGTTATAAATGACAGCTCTCGTCCAAAAATATACTGAAGTAAGGCTGCCAAGAGGACTTGAAAGCGGGGCAGAATTGCAAGAAACCGATTTCAGGAGGTAGACTGGAATTGCAGTTAAAGCATAGGAAAAGAGGCAGAACGTCCACAATGATGCACTTGGCCAAAAAGTGCGTATGCATTTTTTCCTGAATATATTCAGGAAAAAACGCATACGCCCTTTTTGGCCAACCAAGCAAGCTTGCAAAGGAAATCTGCACTACAATGAAGTCTCACTTCCCCCCGGTTAAAAGGGCCATCTGAAAAAAGTGTAAATTCCAGAAGGCAGGACAGGCCATGGAGAACTGGGAGCCTTGTTATGCTGATGGGCGGGATGTAAATTGCCAAAAGCCACGCGGGAGAAGTGTATGGTGTTTCCTGAAACATCTAAAAACCAAAGCAACAGAGCGTAGGGCACTTCCATTTATGGTCCTATAGCTTAGGGAAATTAAAATAAAAAAGACACAGCCACCCCAAAGTTTGGGACAGCTCTGTTTACAAGAACCTCGTTTACGGTACAAGTTCAATATCGTAGAAAGTGAATAATGGATAAAGAAGTTGTGGTACTTACGTACAATGCAATATCACTCAGCAATGAAATCTATGTCATCAGGCCCGTAGCAGCATAATGAGTTGATTCAGGTATGATGATTCTAACTGAAATAAGGCACACAGAAAAAGAAACATCATAAGATGTCACTAATACACGGAATGTAAACTTGGCTACACAGGAACTGAATTACAAAACAGAACAGGGTCTCAAATTTACAAAACCAACTTATGCTTGCTAAGGGGGAAGGTGAGTTGGGGTGCTGCCTAAAACCAGAGATTGAAATGAGCACAGATAAATTCCTTAAGCCAAGTATGGAATAGACAAGAGCTACTCTTTGCTCAACAAAATGGACTCAACACCCCATATTAAACGCCTAAGAATGTACCTGACTAGTAAGTATCTTAAAACCTATGGATTGCTATGTCTCCGAAAGAGAATCAATCGTGTGTACGGGGGCATAAACGCAGCAGTGACAGCATTGGAGAGGTTCGGTGAGCAAATGAAGACCATTTGAAGTCATATAGCATGGTACCCATTCCACGGGTCTCAACTCTCCAGGTTTAAGGGATTCTTCCTTCAGCTAAAACATGCATGTGGAACCCAGAGTATGATCAACCGTGTGATCAGGAGACGTGTTCAAATATGTCTCAGTTTTCGACCCCTGGTACTCGGGTGCAACATTCCAGACGCTTTACTAACACTCTCCCCACTTGGAGAGTCAGTGCCTTTAACCTACTGTTTGGCCCAGTTTGCAATTTCTGTGGAAGATGAACAGGAATAGGGAGAACCAATGAGAGACTAGCTGGAGGTGTCTGGACGGGCAAATTTAACTCTCATTTCCCACCAGGAAGAGGAATTAACCAAAGGCTCAGTGTGCCGTGCCGGAACCAGATTAGGGCCTGAAGCAATCCTGTGATGTTGCGGCCAGCTCACAAGAAAGCGAGTTGAAGAATGGAGCTCAGGGGCACTGTAATTCACAAACCTGCAGAGTTATAAATGACAGCTATCGTCCAAAAATATACTGAAGTAAGGCTGCCAAGAGGACTTGAAAGCGGGGCAGAATTGCAGGAAACCGATTTCAGGAGGTAGACTAGAATTGCATTTAAAGCATAGGAAAAGAGGCAGAACGTCGACAATGATGCACTTGGCCAAAAAGGGCGTATGCGTTTTTTCCTGAATATATTCAGGAAAAAACGCATACGCCCTTTTTGGCCAACCAAGCAAGCTTGCAAAGGAAATCTGCAGTACAATGAAGTCTCACTTCCCCCCGGTCAAAAGGGCCATCTAAAAAAAGTGTAAAATCCAGAAAGGCAGGACAGGCCATGGAGAACTGGGAGCCTTGTTGTGCTGATGGGCGGGATGTAAATTGCCAACAGACACTCCGGAGAAGTGTATGGTGTTTCCTGAAACATCTAAAAAACAAAGCAACAGAGCCTAGGGCACTTCCACTTATGGTCCTATAGCTTAGGGAAATTAAAATCAAAAAGACACAGCCACCCCAAAGTTTGGGACGGCTCTGTTTACAAGAACCTCGTTTACGGTACAAGTTCAATATCGCAGAAAGTGAATAATGGATAAAGAAGTTGTGGTACTTACGTACAATGCAATATCACTCAGCAATGAAATCTATGTCATCAGGCCCGTAGCAGCATAATGAGTGGATTCAGGTATGATGATTCTAACTGAAATAAGTCACACAGAAAAAGAAATATCATAAGATATCACTAATACACGGAATGTAAACTTGGCTACACAGGAACTGAATTACAAAACAGAACAGGGTCTCAAATTTAGAAAACCAACTTATGCTTGCTAAGGGGAAAGGTGAGTTTGGGTGCTGCCTAAAACCAGAGATTGAAATGAGCACAGATAAAGTTCTTAAGCCAAATATGTAATAGATAAGTGCTACTCCTTGCTCAACGAAATGGACTCAACACCCCATATTAAACGTCTAAGAATGTACCTGACTAGTAAGTATCTTAAACGCTATGGATTGCTATGTCTCTGAAAGAGAATCAAGCGTGTGTACAGGGGAATAAACGCAGCAGTGATAGGATTGGAGAGGTTCGGTGAGCAAATGAAGACCCTTTGAAGTCATATTGCATGGTACCCATTCCACGGGTCTCAACTCTCCAGGTTTAAGGAATTCTTCCTTCAGCCAAAACACGCATGTGGAACCCAGAGTATGATCAACCGTGTGATCGGGAGACGTGTTCAAGTATGTCTCAGTTCTCGTCCCCTGGTACTCGGGTGCAACATTCCAGACGCTTTACTAACACTCTCCCGACTTGGAGAGTCAGTGCCTTTAACCTCCTGTTTGGCCCAGTTTGCAATTTCTGCGGAAGATGAACAGGAATAGGGAGAACCAATGAGAGACTAGCTGGAGGTGTCTGGACGGGCAAATTTAACTCTCATTTCCCACCAGGAAGAGGAATTAACCAAAGGCTCAGTGTGCCGTGCCGGAACCAGATTAGGGCCTGAAGCAATCCTGTGATGTTGCGGCCAGCTCACAAGAAAGCGAGTTGAAGAATGGAGCTCAGGGGCACTGTAATTCACAAACCTGCAGAGTTATAAATGACAGCTATCGTCCAAAAATATACTGAAGTAAGGCTGCCAAGAGGACTTGAAAGCGGGGCAGAATTGCAGGAAACCGATTTCAGGAGGTAGACTAGAATTGCATTTAAAGCATAGGAAAAGAGGCAGAACGTCCACAATGATGCACTTGGCCAAAAAGGGCGTATGCGTTTTTTCCTGAATATATTCAGGAAAAAACGCATACGCCCTTTTTGGCCAACCAAGCAAGCTTTCAAAGGAAATCTGCACTACAATGAAGTCTCACTTCTCCCCGGTCAAAAGGGCCATCTGAAAAAAGTGTAAAATCCAGAAGGCAGGACAGGCCATGGAGAACTGGGAGCCTTGTTATGCTGATGGGCGGGATGTAAATTGCCAAGAGCCACTCGGGAGAAGTGTATGGTGTTTCCTGAAACATCTAAAAAACAAAGCAACAGAGCCTAGGGCACTTCCACTTATGGTCCTATAGCTTAGGGAAATTAAAATCAAAAAGACACAGCCACCCCAAAGTTTGGGACAGCTCTGTTTACCAGAACCTCGTTTACAGTACAAGTTCAATATCGCAGAAAGTGAGTAATGGATAAAGAAGTTGTGGTACTTACGTACAATGCAATATCACTCAGCAATGAAATCTATGTCATCAGGCCCGTAGCAGCATAATGAGTGGATTCAGGTATGATGATTCTAACTGAAATAAGTCACACAGAAAAAGAAACATCATAAGATATCACTAATACACGGAATGTAAACTTGGCTACACAGGAACTGAATTACAAAACAGAACAGGGTCTCAAATTTAGAAAACCAACTTATGCTTGCTAAGGGGAAAGGTGAGTTGGGGTGCTGCCTAAAACCAGAGATTTAAATGAGCACAGATAAAGTTCCTTAAGCCAAATATGTAATAGACAAGAGCTACACCTTGCTCAACGAAATGGACTCAACACCTCATATTAAATGCCTAAGATTGTACCTGACTAGTGAGTATCTTAAACCCATGGATTGCTATGTCTCCGAAAGAGAATCAAACGTGTGTACTGGGGCATAAACGCAGCAGTGATAGGATTGGAGAGGTTCAGTGAGCAAATGAAGACCCTTTGAAGTCATATTGCATGGTACCCATTCCACGAGTCTCAACTCTCAAGGTTTAAGGGATTCTTCCTTCAGCTAAAACATGCATGTGGAACCCAGAGTATGATCAACCGTGTGATCGGGAGACGTGTTCAAATATGTCTCAGTTCTCGTCCACTGGTACTCGGGTGCAACATTCCAGACGCTTTACTAACACTCTCCCGACTTGGAGAGTCAGTGCCTTTAACCTCCTGTTTGGCCCAGTTTGCAATTTCTGCGGAAGATGAACAGGAATAGGGAGAACCAATGAGAGACTAGCTGGAGGTGTCTGGACGGGCAAATTTAACTCTCATTTCCCACCAGGAAGAGGAATTAACCAAAGGCTCAGCGTGCCGTGCCAGAACCAGATTAGGGCCTGAAGCAATCCTGCGGTGTTGCGACCAGCTCACAAGAAAGCGAGTTGAAGAAAGGAGCTCAGGGGCACTGTAATTCACAAACCTGCAGACTTATAAATGAAAGCTATCGTCCAAAAATATACTGAAGTAAGGCTGCCAAGAGGACTTGAAAGCGGGGCAGAATTGCAAGAAACCGATTTCAGGAGGTAGACTGGAATTGCAGTTAAAGCATAGGAAAAGAGGCAGAACGTCCACAATGATGCACTTGGCCAAAAAGGGCGTATGCGTTTTTTCCTGAATATATTCAGGAAAAAACGCATACGCCCTTTTTGGCCAACCAAGCAAGCTTGCAAAGGAAATCTGCACTACAATGAAGTCTCACTTCCCCCCGGTCAAAAGGGCCATCTGAAAAAAGTGTAAAATCCAGAAGGCAGGACAGGCCATGGAGAACTGGGAGCCTTGTTATGCTGATGGGCGGGATGTAAATTGCCAAGAGCCACTCGGGAGAAGTGTATGGTGTTTCCTGAAACATCTAAAAAACAAAGCAACAGAGCCTAGGGCACTTCCACTTATGGTCCTATAGCTTAGGGAAATTAAAATCAAAAAGACACAGCCACCCCAAAGTTTGGGACGGCTCTGTTTACAAGAACCTCGTTTACGGTACAAGTTCAATATCGCAGAAAGTGAGTAATGGATAAAGAAGTTGTGGTACTTACGTACAATGCAATATCACTCAGCAATGAAATCTATGTCATCAGGCCCGTAGCAGCATAATGAGTGGATTCAGGTATGCTGATTCTAACTGAAATAAGTCACACAGAAAAAGAAACATCATAAGATATCACTAATACACGGAATGTAAACTTGGCTACACAGGAACTGAATTACAAAACAGAACAGGGTCTCAAATTTAGAAAACCAACTTATGCTTGCTAAGGGGAAAGGTGAGTTGGGGTGCTGCCTAAAACCAGAGATCGAAATGAGCACAGATAAAGTTCCTTAAGCCAAATATGTAATAGACAAGAGCTACACCTTGCTCAACGAAATGGACTCAACACCTCATATTAAATGCCTAAGATTGTACCTGACTAGTGAGTATCTTAAAACCTATGGATTGCTATGTCTCCGAAAGAGAATCAAGCGTGTGTACTGGGGCATACACGCAGCAGTGATAGGATTGGAGAGGTTCAGTGAGCAAATGAAGACCCTTTGAAGTCATATTGCATGGTACCCATTCCACGGGTCTCAACTCTCCAGGTTTAAGGGATTCTTCCTTCAGCTAAAACATGCATGTGGAACCCAGAGTATGATCAACCGTGTGATCGGGAGACGTGTTCAAATATGTCTCAGTTCTCGACCCCTGGTACTCGGGTGCAACATTCCAGACGCTTTACTAACACTCTCCCGACTTGGAGAGTCAGTGCCTTTAACCTCCTGTTTGGCCCAGTTTGCAATTTCTGCGGAAGATGAACAGGAATAGGGAGAACCAATGAGAGACTAGCTGGAGGTGTCTGGACGGGCAAATTTAACTCTCATTTCCCACCAGGAAGAGGAATTAACCAAAGGCTCAGCGTGCCGTGCTGGAACCAGATTAGGGCCTGAAGCAATCCTGCGGTGTTGCGGCCAGCTCACAAGAAAGCGAGTTGAAGAAAGGAGCTCAGGGGCACTGTAATTCACAAACATGCAGAGTTATAAATGACAGCTATCGTCCAAAAATATACTGAAGTAAGGCTGCCAAGAGGACTTGAAAGCGGGGCAGAATTGCAAGAAACCGATTTCAGGAGGTGGACTGGAATTGCAGTTAAAGCATAGGAAAAGAGGCAGAACGTCCACAATGATGCACTTGGCCAAAAAGGGCGTATGCGTTTTTTCCTGAATATATTCAGGAAAAAACGCATACGCCCTTTTTGGCCAACCAAGCAAGCTTGCAAAGGAAATCTGCACTACAATGAAGTCTCACTTCCCCCCAGTCAAAAGGGCCATCTGAAAATAGTGTAAAATCCAGAAGGCAGGACAGGCCATGGAGAACTGGGAGCCTTGTTATGCTGATGAGCGGGATGTAAATTGCCAAGAGCCACTCGGGAGAAGTGTATGGTGTTTCCTGAAACATCTAAAAAACAAAGCAACAGAGCCTAGGGCACTTCCACTTATGGTCCTATAGATTAGGGAAATTAAAATCAAAAAGACACAGCCACCCCAAAGTTTGGGATGGCTCTGTTTACAAGAACCTCGTTTACGGTACAAGTGCAATATCGCAGAAAGTGAGTAATGGATAAAGAAGTTGTGGTACATACGTACAATGCAATATCACTCAGCAATGAAATCTATGTCATCAGGCCCGTAGCAGCATAATGAGTGGATTCAGGTATGATGATTCTAACTGAAATAAGTCACACAGAAAAAGAAACATCATAAGATATCACTAATACACGGAATGTAAACTTGGCTACACAGGAACTGAATTACAAAACAGAACAGGGTCTCAAATTTAGAAAACCAACTTATGCTTGCTAAGGGGAAAGGTGAGTTGGGGTGCTGCCTAAAACCAGAGATCGAAATGAGCACAGATAAAGTTCCTTAAGCCAAATATGTAATAGACAAGAGCTACACCTTGCTCAACGAAATGGACTCAACACCTCATATTAAATGCCTAAGATTGTACCTGACTAGTGAGTATCTTAAAACCTATGGATTGCTATGTCTCCGAAAGAGAATCAAGCGTGTGTACTGGGGCATAAACGCAGCAGTGATAGGATTGGAGAGGTTCAGTGAGCAAATGAAGACCCTTTGAAGTCATATTGCATGGTACCCATTCCACGGGTCTCAACTCTCCAGGTTTAAGGGATTCTTCCTTCAGCTAAAACATGCATGTGGAACCGAGAGTATGATCCACCGTGTGATCGGGAGACGTGTTCAAATATGTCTCAGTTCTCGTCCCCTGGTACTCGGGTGCAACATTCCAGACGCTTTACTAACACTCTCCCGACTTGGAGAGTCAGTGCCTTTAACCTCCTGTTTGGCCCAGTTTGCAATTTCTGCGGAAGATGAACAGGAATAGGGAGAACCAATGAGAGACTAGCTGGAGGTGTCTGGACGGGCAAATTTAACTCTCATTTCCCACCAGGAAGAGGAATTAACCAAAGGCTCAGCGTGCCGTCCTGGAACCAGATTAGGGCCTGAAGCAATCCTGCGGTGTTGCGGCCAGCTCACAAGAAAGCGAGTTGAAGAAAGGAGCTCAGGGGCACTGTAATTCACAAACCTGCAGAGTTATAAATGACAGCTCTCGTCCAAAAATATACTGAAGTAAGGCTGCCAAGAGGACTTGAAAGCGGGGCAGAATTGCAGGAAACCGATTTCAGGAGGTAGACTGAAATTGCAGTTAAAGCATAGGAAAAGAGACAGAACGTCCACAATGATGCACTTGGCCAAAAAGGGCGTATGCGTTCTTTCCTGAATATATTCAGGAAAAAACGCATACGCCCTTTTTGGCCAACCAAGCAAGCTTGCAAAGGAAATCTGCACTACAATGAAGTCTCACTTCCCCCCGGTCAAAAGGGCCATCTGAAAAAAGTGTAAAATCCAGAAGGCAGGACAGGCCATGGAGAACTGGGAGCCTTGTTATGCTGATGAGCGGGATGTAAATTGCCAAGAGCCACTCGGGAGAAGTGTATGGTGTTTCCTGAAACATCTAAAAAACAAAGCAACAGAGCCTAGGGCACTTCCACTTATGGTCCTATAGCTTAGGGAAATTAAAATCAAAAAGACACAGCCACCCCAAAGTTTGGGACGGCTCTGTTTACAAGAACCTCGTTTACGGTACAAGTTCAATATCACAGAAAGTGAGTAATGGATAAAGAAGTTGTGGTACTTACGTACAATGCAATATCACTCAGCAATGAAATCTATGTCATCAGGCCCGTAGCAGCATAATGAGTGGATTCAGGTATGCTGATTCTAACTGAAATAAGTCACACAGAAAAAGAAACATCATAAGATATCACTAATACACGGAATGTAAACTTGGCTACACAGGAACTGAATTACAAAACAGAACAGGGTCTCAAATTTAGAAAACCAACTTATGCTTGCTAAGGGGAAAGGTGAGTTGGGGTGCTGCCTAAAACCAGAGATTGAAATGAGCACAGATAAAGTTCCTTAAGCCAAATATGGAATAGACAAGAGCTACTCCTTGCTCAACGAAATGGACTCAACACCCCATATTAAACGCCTAAGAATGTACCTGACTAGTAAGTATCTTAAAACCTATGGATTGCTATGTCTCCGAAAGAGAATCAAGCGTGTGTACAGGGGCATAAACGCAGCAGTGATAGGATTGGAGAGGTTCGGTGAGCAAATGAAGACCCTTTGAAGTCATATTGCATGGTACCCATTCCACGGGTCTCAACTCTCCAGGTTTAAGGGATTCTTCCTTCAGCTAAAACATGCATGTGGAACCCAGAGTATGATCCACCGTGTGATCGGGAGACGTGTTCAAATATGTCTCAGTTCTCGTCCCCTGGTACTCGGGTGCAACATTCCAGACGCTTTACTAACACTCTCCCGACTTGGAGAGTCAGTGCCTTTAACCTCCTGTTTGGCCCAGTTTGCAATTTCTGCGGAAGATGAACAGGAATAGGGAGAACCAATGAGAGAGTAGCTGGAGGTGTCTGGACGGGCAAATTTAACTCTCATTTCCCACCAGGAAGAGGAATTAACCAAAGGCTCAGCGTGCCGTGCCAGAACCAGATTAGGGCCTGAAGCAATCCTGCGGTGTTGCGACCAGCTCACAAGAAAGCGAGTTGAAGAAAGGAGCTCAGGGGCACTGTAATTCACAAACCTGCAGACTTATAAATGACAGCTATCGTCCAAAAATATACTGAAGTAAGGCTGCCAAGAGGACTTGAAAGCGGGGCAGAATTGCAGGAAACCGATTTCAGGAGGTAGACTGGAATTGCAGTTAAAACATAGGAAAAGAGGCAGAACGTCGACAATGATGCACTTGGCCAAAAAGGGCGTATGCGTTTTTTCCTGAATATATTCAGGAAAAAACGCATACGCCCTTTTTGGCCAACCAAGCAAGCTTGCAAAGGAAATCTGCACTACAATGAAGTCTCACTTCCCCCCGGTTAAAAGGGCCATCTGAAAAAAGTGTAAAATCCAGAAGGCAGGACAGGCCATGGAGAACTGGGAGCCTTGTTATGCTGATGAGCGGGATGTAAATTGCCAAGAGCCACTCGGGAGAAGTGTATGGTGTTTCCTGAAACATCTAAAAAACAAAGCAACAGAGCCTAGGGCACTTCCACTTATGGTCCTATAGCTTAGGGAAATTAAAATCAAAAAGACACAGCCACCCCAAAGTTTGGGACGGCTCTGTTTACAAGAACCTCGTTTACGGTACAAGTTCAATATCACAGAAAGTGAGTAATGGATAAAGAAGTTGTGGTACTTACGTACAATGCAATATCACTCAGCAATGAAATCTATGTCATCAGGCCCGTAGCAGCATAATGAGTGGATTCAGGTATGCTGATTCTAACTGAAATAAGTCACACAGAAAAAGAAACATCATAAGATATCACTAATACACGGAATGTAAACTTGGCTACACAGGAACTGAATTACAAAACAGAACAGGGTCTCAAATTTAGAAAACCAACTTATGCTTGCTAAGGGGAAAGGTGAGTTGGGGTGCTGCCTAAAACCAGAGATTGAAATGAGCACAGATAAAGTTCCTTAAGCCAAATATGGAATAGACAAGAGCTACTCCTTGCTCAACGAAATGGACTCAACACCCCATATTAAACGCCTAAGAATGTACCTGACTAGTAAGTATCTTAAAACCTATGGATTGCTATGTCTCCGAAAGAGAATCAAGCGTGTGTACAGGGGCATAAACGCAGCAGTGATAGGATTGGAGAGGTTCGGTGAGCAAATGAAGACCCTTTGAAGTCATATTGCATGGTACCCATTCCACGGGTCTCAACTCTCCAGGTTTAAGGGATTCTTCCTTCAGCTAAAACATGCATGTGGAACCCAGAGTATGATCCACCGTGTGATCGGGAGACGTGTTCAAATATGTCTCAGTTCTCGTCCCCTGGTACTCGGGTGCAACATTCCAGACGCTTTACTAACACTCTCCCGACTTGGAGAGTCAGTGCCTTTAACCTCCTGTTTGGCCCAGTTTGCAATTTCTGCGGAAGATGAACAGGAATAGGGAGAACCAATGAGAGAGTAGCTGGAGGTGTCTGGACGGGCAAATTTAACTCTCATTTCCCACCAGGAAGAGGAATTAACCAAAGGCTCAGCGTGCCGTGCCAGAACCAGATTAGGGCCTGAAGCAATCCTGCGGTGTTGCGACCAGCTCACAAGAAAGCGAGTTGAAGAAAGGAGCTCAGGGGCACTGTAATTCACAAACCTGCAGACTTATAAATGACAGCTATCGTCCAAAAATATACTGAAGTAAGGCTGCCAAGAGGACTTGAAAGCGGGGCAGAATTGCAGGAAACCGATTTCAGGAGGTAGACTGGAATTGCAGTTAAAACATAGGAAAAGAGGCAGAACGTCGACAATGATGCACTTGGCCAAAAAGGGCGTATGCGTTTTTTCCTGAATATATTCAGGAAAAAACGCATACGCCCTTTTTGGCCAACCAAGCAAGCTTGCAAAGGAAATCTGCACTACAATGAAGTCTCACTTCCCCCCGGTTAAAAGGGCCATCTGAAAAAAGTGTAAAATCCAGAAGGCAGGACAGGCCATGGAGAACTGGGAGCCTTGTTATGCTGATGGGCGGGATGTAAATTGCCAAGAGCCACTCGGGAGAAGTGTATGGTGTTTCCTGAAACATCTAAAAAACAAAGCAACAGAGCCTAGGGCACTTCCACTTATGGTCCTATAGCTTAGGGAAATTAAAATCAAAAAGACACAGCCACCCCAAAGTTTGGGACGGCTCTGTTTACAAGAACCTCGTTTACGGTACAAGTTCAATATCGCAGAAAGTGAGTAATGGATAAAGAAGTTGTGGTACTTACGTACAATGCAATATCACTCAGCAATGAAATCTATGTCATCAGGCCCGTAGCAGCATAATGAGTGGATTCAGGTATGATGATTCTAACTGAAATAAGTCACACAGAAAAAGAAACATCATAAGATATCACTAATACACGGAATGTAAACTTGGCTACACAGGAACTGAAATACAAAACAGAACAGGGTCTCAAATTTAGAAAACCAACTTATGCTTGCTAAGGGGAAAGGTGAGTTGGGGTGCTGCCTAAAACCAGAGATTGAAATGAGCACAGATAAAGTTCCTTAAGCCACATATGTAATAGACAAGAGCTACACCTTGCTCAACGAAATGGACTCAACACCTCATATTAAATGCTTAAGAATATACCTGACTAGAAAGTATCTTAAAACCTATGGATTGCTATGTCTCCGAAAGAGAATCAAGCGTGTGTACAGGGGCATAAACGCAGCAGTGATAGGATTGGAGAGGTTCAGTGAGCAAATGAAGACCCTTTGAAGTCATATTGCATGGTACCCATTCCATGGGTCTCAACTCTCCAGGTTTAAGGGATTCTTCCTTCAGCTAAAACATGCATGTGGAACCCAGAGTATGATCAACCGTGTGATCGGGAGACGTGTTCAAATATGTCTCAGTACTCGTCCCCTGGTACTCGGGTGCAACATTCCAGACGCTTTACTAACACTCTCCCGACTTGGAGAGTCAGTGCCTTTAACCTCCTGTTTGGCCCAGTTTGCAATTTCTGCGGAAGATGAACAGGAATAGGGAGAACCAAAGAGAGACTAGCTGGAGGTGTCTGGACGGGCAAATTTAACTCTCATTTCCCAACAGGAAGAGGAATTAACCAAAGGCTCAGCGTGCCGTGCCGGAACCAGATTAGGGCCTGCAGCAATCCTGCGGTGTTGCGGCCATCTCACAAGAAAGCGAGTTGAAGAAAGGAGCTCAGGGGCACTGTAATTCACAAACCTGCAGAGTTATAAATGACAGCTCTCGTCCAAAAATATACTGAAGTAAGGCTGCCAAGAGGACTTGAAAGCGGGGCAGAATTGCAAGAAACCGATTTCAGGAGGTAGACTGGAATTGCAGTTAAAGCATAGGAAAAGAGGCAGAACGTCCACAATGATGCACTTGGCCAAAAAGGGCGTATGCGTTTTTTCCTGAATATATTCAGGAAAAAACGCATACGCCCTTTTTGGCCAACCAAGCAAGCTTGCAAAGGAAATCTGCACTACAATGAAGTCTCACTTCCCCCCGGTCAAAAGGGCCATCTGAAAAAAGTGTAAATTCCAGAAGGCAGGACAGGCCATGGAGAACTGGGAGCCTTGTTATGCTGATGGGCGGGATGTAAATTGCCAAAAGCCACGCGGGAGAAGTGTATGGTGTTTCCTGAAACATCTAAAAACCAAAGCAACAGAGCGTAGGGCACTTCCATTTATGGTCCTATAGCTTAGGGAAATTAAAATAAAAAAGACACAGCCACCCCAAAGTTTGGGACAGCTCTGTTTACAAGAACCTCGTTTACGGTACAAGTTCAATATCGTAGAAAGTGAATAATGGATAAAGAAGTTGTGGTACTTACGTACAATGCAATATCACTCAGCAATGAAATCTATGTCATCAGGCCCGTAGCAGCATAATGAGTTGATTCAGGTATGATGATTCTAACTGAAATAAGTCACACAGAAAAAGAAACATCATAAGATGTCACTAATACACGGAATGTAAACTTGGCTACACAGGAACTGAATTACAAAACAGAACAGGGTCTCAAATTTACAAAACCAACTTATGCTTGCTAAGGGAGAAGGTGAGTTGGGGTGCTGCCTAAAACCAGAGATTGAAATGAGCACAGATAAATTCCTTAAGCCAAGTATGGAATAGACAAGAGCTACTCTTTGCTCAACAAAATGGACTCAACACCCCATATTAAACGCCTAAGAATGTACCTGACTAGTAAGTATCTTAAAACCTATGGATTGCTATGTCTCCGAAAGAGAATCAAGCATGTGTACAGGGGCATAAACGCAGCAGTGATAGGATTGGAGAGGTTCGGTGAGCAAATGAAGACCCTTTGAAGTCATATTGCATGGTACCCATTCTATGGGTCTCAACTCTCCAGGTTTAAGGGATTCTTCCTTCAGCTAAAACACGTATGTGGAACCCAGTGTATGATCAACCGTGTGATCGGGAGACGTGTTCAAGTATGTCTCCGTTCTCGTCCCCTGGTACTCGGGTGCAACATTCCAGACGCTTTACTAACACTCTCCCGACTTGGAGAGTCAGTGCCTTTAACCTCCTGTTTGGCCCAGTTTGCAATTTCTGCGGAAGATGAACAGGAATAGGGAGAACCAATGAGAGACTAGCTGGAGGTGTCTGGACGGGCAAATTTAACTCTCATTTCCCACCAGGAAGAGGAATTAACCAAAGGCTCAGCGTGCCGTGCCGGAACCAGATTAGGGCCTGAAGCAATCCTGCGGTGTTGCGGCCAGCTCACAAGAAAGCGAGTTGAAGAAAGGAGCTCAGGGGCACTGTAATTCACAAACCTGCAGAGTTATAAATGACAGCTATCGTCCAAAAATATACTGAAGTAAGGCTGCCAAGAGGACTTGAAAGCGGGACAGAATTGCAGGAAACCGATTTCAGGAGGTAGACTGGAATTGCATTTAAAGCATAGGAAAAGAGGCAGAACGTCGACAATGATGCACTTGGCCAAAAAGGGCATATGCGTTTTTTCCTGAATATATTCAGGAAAAAACGTATATGCCCTTTTTGGCCAACCAAGCAAGCTTGCAAAGGAAATCTGCACTACAATGAAATCTCACTACCCCCCCGGTCAAAAGGGCCATCTAAAAAAAGTGTAAAATCCAGAAAGGCAGGACAGGCCATGGAGAATTGGGAGCCTTGTTATGCTGATGGGCGGGATGTAAATTGCCAACAGCCACTCGGGAGAAGTGTATGGTGTTTCCTGAAACATCTAAAAACCAAAGCATCAGAGCGTAGGGCACTTCCATTTATGGTCCTATAGCTTAGGGAAATTAAAATAAAAAAGACACAGCCACCCCAAAGTTTGGGACAGCTCTGTTTACAAGAACCTCGTTTACGGTACAAGTTCAATATCGTAGAAAGTGAATAATGGATAAAGAAGTTATGGTACTTACGTACAATGCAATATCACTCAGCAATGAAATCTATGTCATCAGGCCCGTAGCAGCATAATGAGTGGATTCAGGTATGATGATTCTAACTGAAATAAGTCACACAGAAAAAGAAACATCATAAGATGTCACTAATACACGGAATGTAAACTTGGCTACACAGGAACTGAATTACAAAACAGAACAGGGTCTCAAATTTACAAAACCAACTTATGCTTGCTAAGGGGAAAGGTGAGTTGGGGTGCTGCCTAAAACCAGAGATTGAAATGAGCACAGATAAAGTTCCTTAAGCCAAGTATGGAATAGACAAGAGCTACTCTTTGCTCAACGAAATGGACTCTACACCCCATATTAAACGCCTAAGAATGTACCTGACTAGTAAGTATCTTAAAACCTATGGATTGCTATGTCTCCGAAAGAGAATCAATCGTGTGTACGGGGGCATAAACGCAGCAGTGACAGGATTGGAGAGGTTCGGTGAGCAAATGAAGACCATTTGAAGTCATATAGCATGGTACCCATTCCACGGGTCTCAACTCTCCAGGTTTAAGGGATTCTTCCTTCAGCTAAAACATGCATGTGGAACCCAGAGTATGATCAACCGTGTGATCAGGAGACGTGTTCAAATACGTCTCAGTTTTTGACCCCTGGTACTCGGGTGCAACATTCCAGACGCTTTACTAACACTCTCCCCACTTGGAGAGTCAGTGCCTTTAACCTACTGTTTGGCCCAGTTTGCAATTTCTGAGGAAGATGAACAGGAATAGGGAGAACCAATGAGAGACTAGCTGGAGGTGTCTGGACGGGCAAATTTAACTCTCATTTCCCACCAGGAAGAGGAATTAACCAAAGGCTCAGCGTGCCGTGCCGGAACCAGATTAGGGCCTGAAGCAATCCTGCGGTGTTGCGGCCAGCTCACAAGAAAGCGAGTTGAAGAAAGGAGCTCAGGGGCACTGTAATTCACAAACCTGCAGAGTTATAAATGACAGCTATCGTCCAAAAATATACTGAAGTAAGGCTGCCAAGAGGACTTGAAAGCGGGGCAGAATTGCAGGAAACCGATTTCAGGAGGTAGACTAGAATTGCATTTAAAGCATAGGAAAAGAGGCAGAACGTCGACAATGATGCACTTGGTCAAAAAGGGCGTATGCGTTTTTTCCTGAATATATTCAGGAAAAAACGCATACGCTCTTTTTGGCCAACCAAGCAAGCTTGCAAAGGAAATCTGCACTACAATGAAGTCTCACTTCCCCCCGGTCAAAAGGGCCATCTGAAAAAAGTGTAAAATCCAGAAGGCAGGACAGGCCATGGAGAACTGGGAGCCTTGTTATGCTGATGGGCGGGATGTAAATTGCCAACAGACACTCCGGAGAAGTGTATGGTGTTTACTGAAACATCTAAAAAACAAAGCAACAGAGCCTAGGGCACTTCCACTTATGGTCCTATAGCTTAGGGAAATTAAAATCAAAAAGACACAGCCACCCCAAAGTTTGGGACGGCTCTGTTTACAAGAACCTCGTTTACGGTACAAGTTCAATATCACAGAAAGTGAATAATGGATAAAGAAGTTGTGGTACTTATGTACAATGCAATATCACTCAGCAATGAAATCTATGTCATCAGGCCCGTAGCAGCATAATGAGTGGATTCAGGTATGATGATTCTAACTGAAATAAGTCACACAGAAAAAGAAACATCATAAGATATCACTAATACACGGAATGTAAACTTGGCTACACAGGAACTGAATTACAAAACAGAACAGGGTCTCAAATTTAGAAAACCAACTTATGCTTGCTAAGGGGAAAGGTGAGTTGGGGTGCTGCCTAAAACCAGAGATTGAAATGAGCACAGATAAAGTTCCTTAAGCCAAATATGTAATAGATAAGAGCTACTCCTTGCTCAACGAAATGGACTCAACACCCCATATTAAACTCCTAAGAATGTACCTGACTAGTAACTATCTTAAACGCTATGGATTGCTATGTCTCCGAAAGAGAATCTATCCTGTGTACGGGGGAATAAACGCAGCAGTGATAGGATTGGAGAGGTTCGGTGAGCAAATGAAGACCCTTTGAAGTCATATTGCATGGTACCCATTCCAAGGGTCTCAACTCTCCAGGTTTAAGGGATTCTTCCTTCAGCTAAAACATGCATGTGGAACCCAGAGTATGATCCACCGTGTGATCGGGAGACGTGTTCAAATATGTCTCAGTTCTCGTCCCCTGGTACTCGGGTGCAACATTCCAGACGCTTTACTAACACTCTCCCGACTTGGAGAGTCAGTGCCTTTAACCTCCTGTTTGGCCCAGTTTGCAATTTCTGCGGAAGATGAACAGGAATAGGGAGAACCAATGAGAGACTAGCTGGAGGTGTCTGGACGGGCAAATTTAACTCTCATTTCCCACCAGGAAGAGGAATTAACCAAAGGCTCAGCGTGCCGTGCCGGAACCAGATTACGGCCTGAAGCAATCCTGCGGTGTTGCGACCAGGTCACAAGAAAGCGAGTTGAAGAAAGGAGCTCAGGGGCACTGTAATTCACAAACCTGCAGAGTTATAAAAGACAGCTATCGTCCAAAAATATACTGAAGGAAGGCTGCCAAGAGGACTTGAAAGCGGGGCAGAATTGCAGGAAACTGATTTCAGGAGGTAGACTGGAATTGCATTGAAAGCATAGGAAAAGAGGCAGAACGTCCACAATGATGCACTTGGCCAAAAAGGGCGTATGCGTTTTTTCCTGAATATATTCAGGAAAAAACGCATACGCCCTTTTTGGCCAACCAAGCAAGCTTGCAAAGGAAATCTGCACTACAATGAAGTCTCACTTCCCCCCGGTCAAAAGGGCCATCTGAAAAAAGTGTAAAATCCAGAAGGCAGGACAGGCCATGGAGAACTGGGAGCCTTGTTATGCTGATGGGCGGTATGTAAATTGCCAACAGCCACTCGGGAGAAGTGTATGGTGTTTCCTGAAACATCTAAAAAACAAAGCAACAGAGCCTAGGGCACTTCCACTTATGGTCCTATAGCTTAGGGAAATTAAAATCATAAAGACACAGCCACCCCAAAGTTTGGGACGGCTCTGTTTACAAGAACCTCGTTTACGGTACAAGTTCAATATCGCAGAAAGTGAGTAATTGATAAAGAAGTTGTGGTACTTACGTACAATGCAATATCACTCAGCAATGAAATCTATGTCATCAGGCCCGTAGCAGCATAATGAGTGGATTCAGGTATGATGATTCTAACTGAAATAAGTCACACAGAAAAAGAAACATCATAAGATATCACTAATACACGGAATGTAAACTTGGCTACACAGGAACTGAAATACAAAACAAAACAGGGTCTCAAATTTAGAAAACCAACTTATGCTTGCTAAGGGGAAAGGTGAGTTGGGGTGCTGCCTAAAACCAGAGATTGAAATGAGCACAAATAAAGTTCCTTAAGCCAAATATGGAATAGACAAGAGCTACTCCTTGGTCAATGAAATGGACTCAACACCCCATATTAAACGCTTAAGAATGTACCTGACTAGTAAGTATCTTAAAACCTATGGATTGCTATGTCTCCGAAAGAGAATCAAGCGTGTGTACAGGGGCATAAACGCAGCAGTGATAGGATTGGAGAGGTTCGGTGAGCAAATGAAGACCCTTTGAAGTCATATTGCATGGTAACCATTCCACGGTTCTCAACTCTCCAGGTTTAAGGGATTCTTCCTTCAGCTAAAACATGCATGTGGAACCCAGAGTATGATCCACCGTGTGATCGGGAGACGTGTTCAAATATGTCTCAGTTTTCGACCCCTGGTACTCGGGTGCAACATTCCAGACGCTTTACTAACACTCTCCTGACTTGGAGAGTCAGTGCCTTTAACCTCCTGTTTGGCCCAGTTTGCAATTTCTGCAGAAGATGAACAGGAATAGGGAGAACCAATGAGAGACTAGCTGGAGGTGTCTGGACAGGCAAATTTAACTCTCATTTCCCACCAGGAAGAGGAATTAACCAAAGGCTCAGCGTGTCGTGCCGGAACCAGATTAGGGCCTGAAGCAATCCTGCGGTGTTGCGGCCAGCTCACAAGAAAGCGAGTTGAAGAAAGGAGCTCAGGGGCACTGTAATTCACAAACCTGCAGAGTTATAAATGACAGCTATCGTCCAAAAATATACTGAAGTAAGGCTGCCAAGAGGACTTGAAAGCGGGGCAGAATTGCAGGAAACCGATTTCAGGAGGTAGACTGGAATTGCATTTAAAGCATAGGAAAAGAGGCAGAACGTCCACAATGATGCACTTGGCCAAAAAGGGCGTATGCGTTTTTTCCTGAATATATTCAGGAAAAAACGCATACGCCCTTTTTGGCCAACCAAGCAAGCTTGCAAAGGAAATCTGCACTACAATGAAGTCTGACTTCCCCCCCGGTCAAAAGGGCCATCTAAAAAAAGTGTAAAATCCAGAAAGGCATTACAAGCCATGGAGAACTGGGAGCCTTGTTATGCTGATGGGCGGGATGTAAATTGCCAACAGCCACTCGGCAGAAGTGTATGGTGTTTCCTGAAACATCTAAAAAACAAAGCAACAGAGCTTAGGGCACTTCCACTTATGGTCCCATAGATTAGGGAAATTAAAATCAAAAAGACACAGCCACCCCAAAGTTTGGGACGCCTCTGTTTACAAGAACCTCGTTTACGGTACAAGTTCAATATCACAGAAAGTGAAAAATGGATAAAGAACTTGTGGTACTTAGGTACAATGCAGTATCACTCAGCAATGAAATCTATGTCATCAGGCCCGTAGCAGCATAATGAGTGGATTCAGGTACGATGATTCTAACTGAAATAAGTCACACAGAAAAAGAAATATCATAAGATATCACTAATACACGGAATGTAAACTTGGCTACACAGGAACTGAATTCCAAAACAGAACAGGGTCTCAAATTTAGAAAACCAACTTATGCTTGCTTAAGGGGAAAGGTGAGTTGGGTTGCTGCATAAAACCAGAGATTGAAATGAGCACAGATAAAGTTCCTTAAGCCAAATATGGAATAGACAAGAGCTACTCCTTGCTCAATGAAATGGACTCAACACCCGATATTAAACGCCTAAGAATGTACCTGACTAGTAAGTATCTTAAAACCTATGGATTGCTATGTCTCCAAAAGAGAATCAAGCGTGTGTACAGGGGCATAAACGCAGCAGTGATAGGATTGGAGAGGTTCGGTGAGCAAATGAAGACCCTTTGAAGTCATATTGCATGGTACCCGTTACACGGGTCTCAACTCTCCAGGTTTAAGGTATTCTTCCTTCAGCTAAAACATGCATGTGGAACCCAGAATATGATCAACCGTGTGAACAGCAGACGTGTTCAAACATGTCTCAGTTTTCCTCCCCTGGTACTCGGGTGCAACATTCCAGACGCTTTACTAACACTCTCTCGACTTGGAGAGTCAGTGCCTTTAACCTCCTGTTTGGCCCAGTTTGCAATTTCTGTGGAAGATGAACAGGAAAAGGGAGAACCAATGAGAGACCAGCTGGAGGTGTCTGGACAGGCAAATTTAACTCTCATTTCCCACCACGAAGAGGAATTAACCAAAGGCTCAGCATGCCGTGCCGGAACCAGATTAGGGCCTGAAGCAATCCTGCGGTGTAGCGGCCAGCTCACAAGAAAGCGAGTTGAAGAAAGGAGCTCAGGGGCACTGTAATTCACAAACCTGCAGAGTTATAAATGACAGCTATCGTCCAAAAATATACTGAAGTAAGGCTGCCAAGAGGACTTGAAAGCGGGGCAGAATTGCAGGAAATCGATTTCAGGAGGTAGACTGGAATTGCATTTAAAGCATAGGAAAAGAGGCAGAACGTCCACAATGATGCACTTGGCCAAAAAGGGCGTATGCGTTTTTTCCTGAATATATTCAGGAAAAAACGCATACGCCCTTTTTGGCCAACCAAGCAAGCTTGCAAAGGAAATCTGCACTAAAATGAAGTCTCACTTCCCCCCGGTCAAAAGGGCCATCTGAAAAAAGTGTAAAATCCAGAAGGCAGGACAGGCCATGGAGAACTGGGAGCCTTTTTATGCTGATGGGCGGGATGTAAATTGCCAAGAGCCACTCAGGACAAGTGTCTGGTGTTTCCTGAAACATCTAAAAAACAAAGCAACAGAGGTTAGGGCACTTCCACTTATGGTCCCATAGCTTAGGGAAATTAAAATCAAAAAGACACAGCCACTCCAAAGTTTGGGAGGGCTCTCTTTACAAAAACCTCGTTTACGGAACCAGTTCAATATCACAGAAAGTGAACAATGGATAAAGAAGTTGTGGTACTTACGTACAATGCAATATCACTCAGCAATGAAATCTATGTCATCAGGCCCGTAGCAGCATAATGAGTGGATTCAGGTATGATGAGTCTAACTGAAGTAAGTCACACAGAAAAAGAAACATCATAAGATATCACTAATACACGGAATGTAAACTTGGCTACACAGGAACTGAATTACAAAACAGAACAGGGTCTCAAATTTAGAAAACCAACTTATGCTTGCTAAGGGGAAATGTGAGTTGGGGTGTTGCATAAAACCAGAGATTGAAATGAGCACAGATAAAGTTTCTTAAGCCAAATATGTAATAGATAAGAGCTACTCCTTGCTCAACGAAATGGGCTCAACACCCCATATTAAACGCCTAAGAATGCACCTGACTAGTAAGTATCTTAAAACCTATGGATTGCTATGTCTCCGAAAGAGAATCAAGCGTGTGTACAGGGGCATAAATGCAGCAGTGATAGGATTGGAGAGGTTCGGTGAGCAAATGAAGACCCTTTGAAGTCATATTGCATGGTAACCTTTCCAAGGGTCTCAACTCTCCAGGTTTAAGGGATTCTTCCTTCAGCTAAAACATGCATGTGGAACCCAGAGTATGATCCACCGTGTGATCGGGAGACGTGTTCAAATATGTCTCAGTTCTCGTCCCCTGGTACTCGGGTGCAACATTCCAGACGCTTTACTAACACTCTCCCGACTTGGAGAGTCAGTGCCTTTAACCTCCTGTTTGGCCCAGTTTGCAATTTCTGCGGAAGATGAACAGGAATAGGGAGAACCAATGAGAGACTAGCTGGAGGTGTCTGGACGGGCAAATTTAACTCTCATTTCCCACCAGGAAGAGGAATTAACCAAAGGCTCAGCGTGCCGTGCCGGAACCAGTTTAGGGCCTGAAGCAATCCTGCGGTGTTGCGGCCATCTCACAAGAAAGCGAGTTGAAGAAAGGAGCTCAGGGGCACTGTAATTCACAAACCTGCAGAGTTATAAATGACAGCTCTCGTCCAAAAATATACTGAAGTAAGGCTGCCAAGAGGACTTGAAAGCGGGGCAGAATTGCAGGAAACCGATTTCAGGAGGTAGACTAGAATTGCATTTAAAGCATAGGAAAAGAGGCAGAACGTCGACAATGATGCACTTGGCCAAAAAGGGCGTATGCGTTTTTTCCTGAATATATTCAGGAAAAAACGCATACGCCCTTTTTGGCCAACCAAGCAAGCTTGCAAAGGTAATCTGCACTACATTGAAGTCTCACTTCCCCCCGGTCAAAAGGGCCATCAGAAAAAAGTGTAAAATCCAGAAGGCAGGACAGGCCATGGAGAACTGGGAGCCTTGTTATGCTGATGGGCGGGATGTAAATTGCCAAGAGCCACTCGGGAGAAGTGTATGGTGTTTCCTGAAACATCTAAAAAACAAAGCAACAGAGCCTAGGGCACTTCCACTTATGGTCCTATAGCTTAGGGAAATTAAAATCAAAAAGACACAGCCACCCCAAAGTTTGGGACGGCTCTGTTTACAAGAACCTCGTTTACGGTACAAGTTCAATATCGCAGAAAGTGAGTAATGGATAAAGAAGTTGTGGTACTTACGTACAATGCAATATCACTCAGCAATGAAATCTATGTCATCAGGCCCGTAGCAGCATAATGAGTGGATTCAGGTATGATGATTCTAACTGAAATAAGTCACACAGAAAAAGAAACATCATAAGGTATCACTAATACACGGAATGTAAACTTGGCTACACAGGAACTGAATTACAAAACAGAACAGGGTCTCAAATTTAGAAAACCAACTTATGCTTGCTAAGGGGAAAGGTGAGTTGGGGTGCTGCCTACAACCAGAGATTGAAATGAACACAGATAAAGTTCCTTAAGCCAAATATGGAATAGACAAGAGCTACTCCTTGCTCAACGAAATGGACTCAACACCCCATATTAAACGCCTAAGAATGTACCTGACTAGTAAGTATCTTAAAACCTATGGATTGCTATGTCTCCGAAAGAGAATCAAGCCTGTGTACAGGGGCATAAACGCAGCAGTGATAGGATTGGAGAGGTTCGGTGAGCAAATGAAGACCCTTTGAAGTCATATTGCATGGTAACCATTCCACGGGTCTCAACTCTCCAGGTTTAAGGGATTCTTCCTTCAGCTAAAACATGCATGTGGAACCCAGAGTATGATCCACCGTGTGATCGGGAGACGAGTTCAAATATGTCCCAATTCTCGTCCCCTGGTACTCGGGTGCAACATTCCAGACGCTTTACTAACACTCTCCCGACTTGGAGAGTCAGTGCCTTTAACCTCCTGTTTGGCCCAGTTTGCAATTTCTGTGCAAGATGAACAGGAATAGGGAGAACCAATGAGAGACTAGCTGGAGGTGTCTGGACGGGCAAATTTAACTCTCATTTCCCACCAGGAAGAGGAATTAACCAAAGGCTCAGCGTGCCGTGCCGGAACCAGATTAGGGCCTGAAGCAATTCTGCGGTGTTGCGGCCAGCTCACAAGAAAGCGAGTTGAAGAAAGGAGCTCAGGGGCACTGTAATTCACAAACCTGCAGAGTTATAAATGACAGCTATCGTCCAAAAATATACTGAACTAAGGCTGCCAAGAGGACTTGAAAGCGGGGCAGAATTGCAGGAAACCGATTTCAGGAGGTAGGCTGGAATTGCATTTAAAGCATAGGAAAAGAGGCAGAACGACCACAATGATGCACTTGGCCAAAAAGGGCGTATGCGTTTTTTCCTGAATATATTCAGGAAAAAACGCATACGCCCTTTTTGGCCAACCAAGCAAGCTTGCAAAGGAAATCTGCACTACAATGAAGTCTCACTTCCCCCCGGTCAAAAGGGCCATCTGAAAAAAGTGTAAAATCCAGAAGGCAGGACAGGCCATGGAGAACTGGGAGCCTTGTTATGCTGATGGGCGGGATGTAAATTGCCAACAGCCACTCGGGAGAAGTGTATGGTGTTTCCTGAAACATCTAAAAAACAAAGCAACAGAGCCTAGGGCACTTCCACTTATGGTCCTATAGCTTAGGGAAATTAAAATCAAAAAGACACAGCCACCCCAAAGTTTGGGACGGCTCTGTTTACAAGAACCTCGTTTACGGTACAAGTTCAATATCGCAGAAAGTGAGTAATGGATAAAGAAGTTGTGGTACTTACGTACAATGCAATATCACTCAGCAATGAAATCTATGTCATCAGGCCCGTAGCAGCATAATGAGTGGATTCTGGTATGATGATTCTAACTGAAATAAGTCACACAGAAAAAGAAACATCATAAGATATCACTAATACACGGAATGTAAACTTGGCTACACAGGAACTGAAATACAAAACAGAACAGGGTCTCAAATTTAGAAAACCAACTTATGCTTGCTAAGGGGAAAGGTGAGTTGGGGTGCTGCCTAAAACCAGAGATTGAAATGAGCACAGATAAAGTTCCTTAAGCCAAATATGTAATAGACAAGAGCTACACCTTGCTCAACGAAATGGACTCAACACCTCATATTAATTGCCTAAGAATGTACCTGACTAGAAAGTATCTTAAAACCTATGGATTGCTATGTCTCCGAAAGAGGATCAAGCGTGTGTACAGGGGCATAAACGCAGCAGTGATAGGATTGGAGAGGTTCAGTGAGCAAATGAAGACCCTTTGAAGTCATATTGCATGGTACCCATTCCACGGGTCTCAACTCTCCAGGTTTAAGGGATTCTTCCTTCAGCTAAAACATGCATGTGGAACCCAGAGTATGATCCACCGTGTGATTGGGAGACGTGTTCAAATATGTCTCAGTACTCGTCCCCTGGTACTCGGGTGCAACATTCCAGACGCTTTACTAACACTCTCCCGACTTGGAGAGTCAGTGCCTTTAACCTCCTGTTTGGCCCAGTTTGCAATTTCTGCGGAAGATGAACAGGAATAGGGAGAACCAAAGAGAGACTAGCTGGAGGTGTCTGGACGGGCAAATTTAACTCTCATTTCCCACCAGGAAGAGGAATTAACCAAAGGCTCAGCGTGCCGTGCCGGAAACAGATTAGGGCCTGAAGCAATCCTGCGGTGTTGCGGCCAGCTCACAAGAAAGCGAGTTGAAGAAAGGAGCTCAGGGGCACTGTAATTCACAAACCTGCAGAGTTATAAATGACAGCTCTCGTCCAAAAATATACTGAAGTAAGGCTGCCAAGAGGACTTGAAAGCGGGGCAGAATTGCAAGAAACCGATTTCAGGAGGTAGACTGGAATTGCAGTTAAAGCATAGGAAAAGAGGCAGAACGTCCACAATGATGCACTTGGCCAAAAAGGGCGTATGCGTTTTTTCCTGAATATATTCAGGAAAAAACGCATACGCCCTTTTTGGCCAACCAAGCAAGCTTGCAAAGGAAATCTGCACTACAATGAAGTCTCACTTCCCCCCGGTCAAAAGGGCCATCTGAAAAAAGTGTAAAATCCAGAAGGCAGGACAGGCCATGGAGAACTGGGAGCCTTGTTATGCTGATGGGCGGGATGTAAATTGCCAACAGCCACTCGGGAGAAGTGTATGGTGTTTCCTGAAACATCAAAAAAACAAAGCAACAGAGCCTAGGGCACTTCCACTTATGGTCCTATAGCTTAGGGAAATTAAAATAAAAAATACACAGCCACCCCAAAGTTTGGGATGGCTCTGTTTACAAGAACCTCGTTTACGGTGCAAGTTCAATATCGCAGAAAGTGAGTAATGGATAAAGAAGTTGTGGTACTTACGTACAATGCAATATCACTCAGCAATGAAATCTATGTCATCAGGCCCGTAGCAGCATAATGAGGGGATTCAGGTATGATGATTCTAACTGAAATAAGTCACACAGAAAAAGAAACATCATAAGATATCACTAATACACGGAATGTAAACTTGGCTACACAGGAACTGAATTACAAAACAGAACAGGGTCTCAAATTTAGAAAACCAACTTATGCTTGCTAAGGGGAAAGGTGAGTTGGGGTGCTGCCTAAAACCAGAGATTGAAATGAACACAGATAAAGTTCCTTAAGCCAAATATGGAATAGACAAGAGCTACTCCTTGCTCAACGAAATGGACTCAACACCCCATATTAAACGCCTAAGAATGTACATGACTTGTAAGTATCTTAAAACCTATGGATTGCTATGTCTCCGAAAGAGAATCAAGCGTGTGTACAGGGGCATAAACGCAGCAGTGATAGGATTGGAGAGGTTCGGTGAGCAAATGAAGACCCTTTGAAGTCATATTGCATGGTACCCATTCCACGGGTCTCAACTCTCCAGGTTTAAGGGATTCTTCCTTCAGCTAAAACATGCATGTGGAACCCAGAGTATGATCAACCGTGTGATCGGGAGACGTGTTCAAATATGTCTCAGTTCTCGTCCCCTGGTACTCGGGTGCAACATTCCAGACGCTTTACTAACACTCTCCCGACTTGGAGAGTCAGTGCCTTTAACCTCCTGTTTGGCCCAGTTTGCAATTTCTGCGGAAGATGAACAGGAATAGGGAGAACCAATGAGAGACTAGCTGGAGGTGTCTGGACGGGCAAATTTAACTCTCATTTCCCACCAGGAAGAGGAATTAACCAAAGGCTCAGCGTGCCGTGCCGGAACCAGTTTAGGGCCTGAAGCAATCCTGCGGTGTTGCGGCCAGCTCACAAGAAAGCGGGTTGAAGAAAGGAGCTCAGGGGCACTGTAAATCACAAACCTGCAGAGTTATAAATGACAGCTCTCGTCCAAAAATATACTGAAGTAAGGCTGCCAAGAGGACTTGAAAGCGGGGCAGAATTGCAAGAAACCGATTTCAGGAGGTAGACTGGAATTGCAGTTAAAGCATAGGAAAAGAGGCAGAACGTCGACAATGATGCACTTGGCCAAAAAGGGCGTATGCGTTTTTTCCTGAATATATTCAGGAAAAAACGCATACGCCCTTTTTGGCCAACCAAGCAAGCTTGCAAAGGAAATCTGCACTACAATGAAGTCTCACTTCCCCCCGGTCAAAAGGGCCATCTGAAAAAAGTGTAAAATCCTGAAGGCAGGACAGGCCATGGAGAACTGGGAGCCTTGTTATGCTGATGGGCGGGATGTAAATTGCCAACAGCCACTCGGGAGAAGTGTATGGTGTTTCCTGAAACATCTAAAAAACAAAGCAACAGAGCCTAGGGCACTTCCACTTATGGTCCTATAGCTTAGGGAAATTAAAATCAAAAAGACACAGCCACCCCAAAGTTTGGGACGGCTCTGTTTACAAGAACCTCGTTTACGGTTCAAGTTCAATATTGCAGAAAGTGAGTAATGGATAAAGAAGTTTTGGTACTTACGTACAATGCAATATCACTCAGCAATGAAATCTATGTCATCAGGCCCGTAGCAGCATAATGAGTGGATTCAGGTATGATGATTCTAACTGAAATAAGTCACACAGAAAAAGAAACATCATAAGATATCACTAATACACGGAATGTAAACTTGGCTACACTGGAACTGAAATACAAAACAGAACAGGGTCTCAAATTTAGAAAACCAACTTATGCTTGCTAAGGGTAAAGGTGAGTTGGGGTGCTGCCTAAAACCAGAGATTGAAATGAGCACAGATAAAGTTCCTTAAGCCAAATATGTAATAGACAAGAGCTACACCTTGCTCAACGAAATGGACTCAACACCTCATATTAAATGCCTAAGATTGTACCTGACTTGTGAGTATATTAAAACCTATGGATTGCTATGTCTCCGAAAGAGAATCAAGTGTCTGTACTGGGGCATAAACGCAGCAGTGATAGGATTGGAGAGGTTCGGTGAGCAAATGAAGACCCTTTGAAGTCATATTGCATGGTACCCATTCCACGGGTCTCAACTCTCCAGGTTTAAGGGATTCTTCCTTCAGCTAAAACATGCATGTGGAACCCAGAGTATGATCCACCGTGTGATCGGGAGACGTGTTCAAATATGTCTCAGTTCTCGTCCCCTGGTACTCGGGTGCAACATTCCAGACGCTTTACTAACACTCTCCCGACTTGGAGAGTCAGTGCCTTTAAACTCCTGTTTGGCCCAGTTTGCAATTTCTGCGGAAGATGAACAGGAATAGGGAGAACCAATGAGAGACTAGCTGGAGGTGTCTGGACGGGCAAATTTAACTCTCATTTCCCACCAGGAAGAGGAATTAACCAAAGGCTCAGCGTGCCGTGCCGGAACCAGATTAGGGCCTGAAGCAATCCTGTGGTGTTGCGACCAGCTCACAAGAAAGCGAGTTGAAGAAAGGAGCTCAGGGGCACTGTAATTCACAAACCTGCAGAGTTATAAATGACAGCTATCGTGCAAAAATATACTGAAGTAAGCCTGCCAAGAGGACTTGAAAGCGGGGCAGAATTGCAAGAAACAAATTTCAGGAGGTAGACTGGAATTGCAGTTAAAGCATAGGAAAAGAGGCAGAACGTCCACAATGATGCACTTGGCCAAAAAGGGCGTATGCGTTTTTTCCTGAATATATTCAGGAAAAAACGCATACGCCCTTTTTGGCCAACCAAGCAAGCTTGCAAAGGAAATCTGCACTACAATGAAGTCTCACTTCCCCCCGGTCAAAAGGGCCATCTGAAAAAAGTGTAAAATCCAGAAGGCAGGACAGGCCATGGAGAACTGGGAGCCTTGTTATGCTGATGAGCGGGATGTAAATTGCCAACAGACACTCCGGAGAAGTGTATGGTGTTTCCTGAAACATCTAAAAAACAAAGCAACAGAGCCTAGGGCACTTCCACTTATGGTCCTATAGCTTAGGGAAATTAAAATCAAAAAGACACAGCCACCCCAAAGTTTGTAACGGCTCTGTTTACAAGAACCTCGTTTACGGTACAAGTTCAATATCACAGAAAGTGAGTAATGGATAAAGAAGTTGTGGTACTTATGTACAATGCAATATCACTCAGCAATGAAATCTATGTCATCAGGCCCGTAGCAGCATAATGAGTGGATTCAGGTATGATGATTCTAACTGAAATAAGTCACACAGAAAAAGAAACATCATAAGATATCACTAATACACGGAATGTAAACTTGGCTACACAGGAACTGAATTACAAAACAGAACAGGGTCTCAAATTTAGAAAACCAACTTATGCTTGCTAAGGGGAAAGGTGAGTTGGGGTGCTGCCTAAAACCAGAGATTGAAATGAACACAGATAAAGTTCCTTAAGCCAAATATGGAATAGACAAGAGCTACTCCTTGCTCAACGAAATGGACTCAACACCCCATATTAAACGCCTAAGAATGTACCTGACTAGTAACTATCTTAAACGCTATGGATTGCTATGTCTCCGAAAGAGAATCAAGCGTGTGTACAGGGGCATAAACGCAGCAGTGATAGGATTGGAGAGGTTCGGTGAGCAAATGAAGACCCTTTGAAGTCATATTGCATGGTACCCATTCCACGGGTCTCAACTCTCCAGGTTTAAGGGATTCTTCCTTCAGCTAAAACATGCATGTGGAACCCAGAGTATGATCAACCGTGTGATCGGGAGACGTGTTCAAATATGTCTCAGTTCTCGTCCCCTGGTACTCGGGTGCAACATTCCAGACGCTTTACTAACACTCTCCCGACTTGGAGAGTCAGTGCCTTTAACCTCCTGTTTGGCCCAGTTTGCAATTTCTGCGGAAGATGAACAGGAATAGGGAGAACCAATGAGAGACTAGCTGGAGGTGTCTGGACGGGCAAATTTAACTCTCATTTCCCACCAGGAAGAGGAATTAACCAAAGGCTCAGCGTGCCGTGCCGGAACCAGTTTAGGGCCTGAAGCAATCCTGCGGTGTTGCGGCCAGCTCACAAGAAAGCGGGTTGAAGAAAGGAGCTCAGGGGCACTGTAATTCACAAACCTGCAGAGTTATAAATGACAGCTCTCGTCCAAAAATATACTGAAGTAAGGCTGCCAAGAGGACTTGAAAGCGGGGCAGAATTGCAAGAAACCGATTTCAGGAGGTAGACTGGAATTGCAGTTAAAGCATAGGAAAAGAGGCAGAACGTCGACAATGATGCACTTGGCCAAAAAGGGCGTATGCGTTTTTTCCTGAATATATTCAGGAAAAAACGCATACGCCCTTTTTGGCCAACCAAGCAAGCTTGCAAAGGAAATCTGCACTACAATGAAGTCTCACTTCCCCCCGGTCAAAAGGGCCATCTGAAAAAAGTGTAAAATCCAGAAGGCAGGACACGCCATGGAGAACTGGGAGCCTTGTTATGCTGATGGGCGGGATGTAAATTGCCAACAGCCACTCGGGAGAAGTGTATGGTGTTTCCTGAAACATCTAAAAAACAAAGCAACAGAGCCTAGGGCACTTCCACTTATGGTCCTATAGCTTAGGGAAATTAAAATAAAAAAGACACAGCCACCCCAAAGTTTGGGACGGCTCTGTTTACAAGAACCTCGTTTACGGTACAAGTTCAATATCGCAGAAAGTGAGTAATGGATAAAGAAGTTGTGGTACTTACGTACAATGCAATATCACTCAGCAATGAAATCTATGTCATCAGGCCCGTAGCAGCATAATGAGTGGATTCAGGTATGATGATTCTAACTGAAATAAGTCACACAGAAAAAGAAACATCATAAGATATCACTAATACACGGAATGTAAACTTGGCTACACAGGAACTGAAATACAAAACAGAACAGGGTCTCAAATTTAGAAAACCAACTTATGCTTGCTAAGGGTAAAGGTGAGTTGGGGTGCTGCCTAAAACCAGAGATTGAAATGAGCACAGATAAAGTTCCTTAAGCCAAATATGTAATAGACAAGAGCTACACCTTGCTCAACGAAATGGACTCAACACCTCATATTAAATGCCTAAGATTGTACCTGACTTGTGAGTATATTAAAACCTATGGATTGCTATGTCTCCGAAAGAGAATCAAGTGTCTGTACTGGGGCATAAACGCAGCAGTGATAGGATTGGAGAGGTTCGGTGAGCAAATGAAGACCCTTTGAAGTCATATTGCATGGTACCCATTCCACGGGTCTCAACTCTCCAGGTTTAAGGGATTCTTCCTTCAGCTAAAACATGCATGTGGAACCCAGAGTATGATCCACCGTGTGATCGGGAGACGTGTTCAAATATGTCTCAGTTCTCGTCCCCTGGTACTCGGGTGCAACATTCCAGACGCTTTACTAACACTCTCCCGACTTGGAGAGTCAGTGCCTGTAACCTCCTGTTTGGCCCAGTTTGCAATTTCTGCGGAAGATGAACAGGAATAGGGAGAACCAATGAGAGACTAGCTGGAGGTGTCTGGACGGGCAAATTTAACTCTCATTTCCCACCAGGAAGAGGAATTAACCAAAGGCTCAGCGTGCCGTGCCGGAACCAGATTAGGGCCTGAAGCAATCCTGCGGTGTTGCGACCAGCTCACAAGAAAGCGAGTTGAAGAAAGGAGCTCAGGGGCACTGTAATTCACAAACCTGCAGAGTTATAAATGACAGCTATCGTGCAAAAATATACTGAAGTAAGCCTGCCAAGAGGACTTGAAAGCGGGGCAGAATTGCAAGAAACAAATTTCAGGAGGTAGACTGGAATTGCAGTTAAAGCATAGGAAAAGAGGCAGAACGTCCACAATGATGCACTTGGCCAAAAAGGGCGTATGCGTTTTTTCCTGAATATATTCAGGAAAAAACGCATACGCCCTTTTTGGCCAACCAAGCAAGCTTGCAAAGGAAATCTGCACTACAATGAAGTCTCACTTCCCCCCGGTCAAAAGGGCCATCTGAAAAAAGTGTAAAATCCAGAAGGCAGGACAGGCCATGGAGAACTGGGAGCCTTGTTATGCTGATGAGCGGGATGTAAATTGCCAACAGACACTCCGGAGAAGTGTATGGTGTTTCCTGAAACATCTAAAAAACAAAGCAACAGAGCCTAGGGCACTTCCACTTATGGTCCTATAGCTTAGGGAAATTAAAATCAAAAAGACACAGCCACCCCAAAGTTTGGGACGGCTCTGTTTACAAGAACCTCGTTTACGGTACAAGTTCAATATCACAGAAAGTGAATAATGGATAAAGAAGTTGTGGTACTTATGTACAATGCAATATCACTCAGCAATGAAATCTATGTCATCAGGCCCGTAGCAGCATAATGAGTGGATTCAGGTATGATGATTCTAACTGAAATAAGTCACACAGAAAAAGAAACATCATAAGATATCACTAATACACGGAATGTAAACTTGGCTACACAGGAACTGAATTACAAAACAGAACAGGGTCTCAAATTTAGAAAACCAACTTATGCTTGCTAAGGGGAAAGGTGAGTTGGGGTGCTGCCTAAAACCAGAGATTGAAATGAACACAGATAAAGTTCCTTAAGCCAAATATGGAATAGACAAGAGCTACTCCTTGCTCAACGAAATGGACTCAACACCCCATATTAAACGCCTAAGAATGTACCTGACTAGTAACTATCTTAAACGCTATGGATTGCTATGTCTCCGAAAGAGAATCAAGCGTGTGTACAGGGGAATAAATGCAGCAGTGATAGGATTGGAGAGGTTCGGTGAGCAAATGAAGACCCTTTGAAGTCATATTGCATGGTAACCTTTCCAAGGGTCTCAACTCTCCAGGTTTAAGGGATTCTTCCTTCAGCTAAAACATGCATGTGGACCCAGAATATGATCCACCGTATGATCGGGAGACGTGTTCAAATATGTCTCAGTTTTCGACCCCTGGTACTCGGGTGCAACATTCCAGACGCTTTACTAACACTCTCCCGACTTGGAGAGTCAGTGCCTTTAACCTCCTGTTTGGCCCAGTTTTCAATTTCTGCGGAAGATGAACAGGAATAGGGAGAACCAATGAGAGACTAGCTGGAGGTGTCTGGACGGGCAAATTTAACTCTCATTTCCCACCAGGAAGAGGAATTAACCAAAGGCTCAGCGTGCCGTGCCGGAACCAGATTAGGGCCTGAATCAATCCTGCGGTGTTGCGGCCAGCTCACAAGAAAGCGAGTTGAAGAAAGGAGCTCAGGGGCACTGTAATTCACAAACCTGCAGAGTTATAAATGACAGCTATCGTCCAAAAATATACTGAAGTAAGGCTGCCAAGAGGACTTGAAAGCGGGGCAGAATTGCAGGAAACCGATTTCAGGAGGTAGACTGGAATTGCAGTTAAAGCATAGGAAAAGAGGCAGAACGTCGACAATGATGCACTTGGCCAAAAAGAGCGTATGCGTTTTTTCTGAATATATTCAGGAAAAAATGCATACGCCCTTTTTGGCCAACCAAGCAAGCTTGCAAAGGAAATCTGCACTACAATGAAGTCTCACTTCCCCCCGGTCAAAAGGGCCATCAGAAAAAAGTGTAAAATCCAGAAGGCAGGACAGGCCATGGAGAACTGGGAGCCTTGTTATGCTGATGGGCGGGATGTAAATTGCCAACAGCCACTCGGGAGAAGTGTATGGTGTTTCCTGAAACATCTAAAAAACAAAGCAACAGAGCCTAGGGCACTTCCACTTATGGTCCTATAGCTTAGGGAAATTAAAATCAAAAAGACACAGCCACCCCAAAGTTTGGGACGGCTCTGTTTACAAGAACCTCATTTACGGTACAAGCTCAATATCGCAGAAAGTGAGTAATGGATAAACAAGTTGTGGTACTTACGTACAATGCAATATCACTCAGCAATGAAATCTATGTCATCAGGCCCGTAGCAGCATAATGAGTGGATTCAGGTATGATGATTCTAACTGAAATAAGTCACACAGAAAAAGAAACATCATAAGATATCACTAATACACGGAATGTAAACTTGGCTACACAGGAACTGAAATACAAAACAGAACAGGGTCTCAAATTTAGAAAACCAACTTATGCTTGCTAAGGGGAAAGGTGAGTTGGGGTGCTGCCTAAAACCAGAGATTGAAATGAGCACAGATAAAGTTCCTTAAGCCAAATATGGAATAGACAAGAGCTACTCCTTGCTCAATGAAATGGACTCAACACCCCATATTAAACGCCTAAGAATGTACCTGACTAGTAAGTATCTTAAAACCTATGGATTGCTATGTCTCCGAAAGAGAATCAAGCGTGTGTACAGGGGTATAAACACAGCAGTGATAGGATTGGAGAGGTTCGGTGAGCAAATGAAGACCCTTTGAAGTCATATTGCATGGTACCCATTCCACGGGTCTGAACTCTCCAGGTTTAAGGGATTCTTCCTTCAGCTAAAACATGCATGTGGAACCCAGAGTATGATCCACCGTGTGATCGGGAGACGTGTTCAAATATGTCTCAGTTCTCGTCCCCTGGTACTCGGGTGCAACATTCCAGACGCTTTACTAACACTCTCCCGACTTGGAGAGTCAGTGCCTTTAACCTCCTGTTTGGCCCAGTTTGCAATTTCTGCGGAAGATGAACAGGAATAGGGAGAACCAATGAGAGACTAGCTGGAGGTGTCTGGACGGGCAAATTTAACTCTCATTTCCCACCAGGAAGAGGAATTAACCAAAGGCTCAGCGTGCCATGCCGGAACCAGTTTAGGGCCTGAAGCAATCCTGCGGTGTTGCGGCCAGCTCACAAGAAAGCGGGTTGAAGAAAGGAGCTCAGGGGCACTGTAATTCACAAACCTGCAGAGTTATAAATGACAGCTCTCGTCCAAAAATATACTGAAGTAAGGCTGCCAAGAGGACTTGAAAGCGGGGCAGAATTGCAAGAAACCGATTTCAGGAGGTAGACTGGAATTGCAGTTAAAGCATAGGAAAAGAGGCAGAACGTCGACAATGATGCACTTGGCCAAAAAGGGCGTATGCGTTTTTTCCTGAATATATTCAGGAAAAAACGCATACGCCCTTTTTGGCCAACCAAGCAAGCTTGCAAAGGAAATCTGCACTACAATGAAGTCTCACTTCCCCCCGGTCAAAAGGGCCATCTGAAAAAAGTGTAAAATCCAGAAGGCAGGACAGGCCATGGAGAACTGGGAGCCTTGTTATGCTGATGGGCGGGATGTAAATTGCCAACAGCCACTCGGGAGAAGTGTATGGTGTTTCCTGAAACATCTAAAAAACAAAGCAACAGAGCCTAGGGCACTTCCACTTATGGTCCTATAGCTTAGGGAAATTAAAATCAAAAAGACACAGCCACCCCAAAGTTTGGGACGGCTCTGTTTACAAGAACCTCGTTTACGGTACAAGTTCAATATCGCAGAAAGTGAGTAATGGATAAAGAAGTTGTGGTACTTACGTACAATGCAATATCACTCAGCAATGAAATCTATGTCATCAGGCCCGTAGCAGCATAATGAGTGGATTCAGGTATGATGATTCTAACTGAAATAAGTCACACAGAAAAAGAAACATCATAAGATATCACTAATACACGGAATGTAAACTTGGCTACACAGGAACTGAAATACAAAACAGAACAGGGTCTCAAATTTAGAAAACCAACTTATGCTTGCTAAGGGGAAAGGTGAGTTGGGGTGCTGCCTAAAACCAGAGATTGAAATGAGCACAGATAAAGTTCCTTAAGCCAAATATGTAATAGACAAGAGCTACACCTTGCTCAACGAAATGGACTCAACACCTCATATTAAATGCCTAAGATTGTACCTGACTTGTGAGTATATTAAAACCTATGGATTGCTATGTCTCCGAAAGAGAATCAAGTGTCTGTACTGGGGCATAAACGCAGCAGTGATAGGATTGGAGAGGTTCGGTGAGCAAATGAAGACCCTTTGAAGTCATATTGCATGGTACCCATTCCACGGGTCTCAACTCTCCAGGTTTAAGGGATTCTTCCTTCAGCTAAAACATGCATGTGGAACCCAGAGTATGATCCACCGTGTGATCGGGAGACGTGTTCAAATATGTCTCAGTTCTCGTCCCCTGGTACTCGGGTGCAACATTCCAGACGCTTTACTAACACTCTCCCGACTTGGAGAGTCAGTGCCTTTAACCTCCTGTTTGGCCCAGTTTGCAATTTCTGCGGAAGATGAACAGGAATAGGGAGAACCAATGAGAGACTAGCTGGAGGTGTCTGGACGGGCAAATTTAACTCTCATTTCCCACCAGGAAGAGGAATTAACCAAAGGCTCAGCGTGCCGTGCCGGAACCAGATTAGGGCCTGAAGCAATCCTGCGGTGTTGCGACCAGCTCACAAGAAAGCGAGTTGAAGAAAGGAGCTCAGGGGCACTGTAATTCACAAACCTGCAGAGTTATAAATGACAGCTATCGTGCAAAAATATACTGAAGTAAGCCTGCCAAGAGGACTTGAAAGCGCGGCAGAATTGCAAGAAACAAATTTCAGGAGGTAGACTGGAATTGCAGTTAAAGCATAGGAAAAGAGGCAGAACGTCCACAATGATGCACTTGGCCAAAAAGGGCGTATGCGTTTTTTCCTGAATATATTCAGGAAAAAACGCATACGCCCTTTTTGGCCAACCAAGCAAGCTTGCAAAGGAAATCTGCACTACAATGAAGTCTCACTTCCCCCCGGTCAAAAGGGCCATCTGAAAAAAGTGTAAAATCCAGAAGGCAGGACAGGCCATGGAGAACTGGGAATCTTGTTATGCTGATGAGCGGGATGTAAATTGCCAACAGACACTCCGGAGAAGTGTATGGTGTTTCCTGAAACATCTAAAAAACAAAGCAACAGAGCCTAGGGCACTTCCACTTATGGTCCTATAGCTTAGGGAAATTAAAATCAAAAAGACACAGCCACCCCAAAGTTTGGGACGGCTCTGTTTACAAGAACCTCGTTTACGGTACAAGTTCAATATCACAGAAAGTGAATAATGGATAAAGAAGTTGTGGTACTTATGTACAATGCAATATCACTCAGCAATGAAATCTATGTCATCAGGCCCGTAGCAGCATAATGAGTGGATTCAGGTATGATGATTCTAACTGAAATAAGTCACACAGAAAAAGAAACATCATAAGATATCACTAATACACGGAATGTAAACTTGGCTACACAGGAACTGAATTACAAAACAGAACAGGGTCTCAAATTTAGAAAACCAACTTATGCTTGCTAAGGGGAAAGGTGAGTTGGGGTGCTGCCTAAAACCAGAGATTGAAATGAACACAGATAAAGTTCCTTAAGCCAAATATGGAATAGAAAAGAGCTACTCCTTGCTCAACGAAATGGACTCAACACCCCATATTAAACGCCTAAGAATGTACCTGACTAGTAACTATCTTAAACGCTATGGATTGCTATGTCTCCGAAAGAGAATCAAGCGTGTGTACAGAAGAATAAATGCAGCAGTGATAGGATTGGAGAGGTTCGGTGAGCAAATGAAGACCCTTTGATGTCATATTGCATGGTACCCATTCCAAGGGTCTCAACTCTCCAGGTTTAAGGGATTCTTCCTTCAGCTAAAACATGCATGTGGAACCCAGAGTATGATCCACCGTGTGATCGGGAGACGAGTTCAAATATGTCCCAATTCTCGTCCCCTGGTACTTGGGTGCAACATTCCAGACGCTTTACTAACACTCTCCCGACTTGGAGAGTCAGTGCCTTTAACCTCCTGTTTGGCCCAGTTTGCAATTTCTGTGCAAGATGAACAGGAATAGGGAGAACCAATGAGAGACTAGCTGGAGGTGTCTGGACGGGCAAATTTAACTCTCATTTCCCACCAGGAAGAGGAATTAACCAAAGGCTCAGCGTGCCGTGCCGGAACCAGATTAGGGCCTGAAGCAATCCTGTGGTGTTGCGGCCAGCTCACAAGAAAGCGAGTTGAAGAAAGGAGCTCAGGGGCACTGTAATTCACAAACCTGCAGAGTTATAAAAGACAGCTATCGTCCAAAAATATACTGAAGTAAGGCTGCCAAGAGGACTTGAAAGCGGGGCAGAATTGCAGGAAACCGATTTCAGGAGGTAGACTGGAATTGCATTGAAAGCATAGGAAAAGAGGCAGAACGTCCACAATGATGCACTTGGCCAAAAAGGGCATATGCGTTTTTTCCTGAATATATTCAGGAAAAAACGCATACGCCCTTTTTGGCCAACCAAGCAAGCTTGCAAAGGAAATCTGCACTACAATGAAATCTCACTACCCCCCCGGTCAAAAGGGCCATCTAAAAAAAGTGTAAAATCCAGAAAGGCAGGACAGGCCATGGAGAATTGGGAGCCTTGTTATGCTGATGGGCGGGATGTAAATTGCCAACAGCCACTCGGGAGAAGTGTATGGTGTTTCCTGAAACATCTAAAAACCAAAGCAACAGAGCGTAGGGCACTTCCATTTATGGTCCTATAGCTTAGGGAAATTAAAATAAAAAAGACACAGCCACCCCAAAGTTTGGGACAGCTCTGTTTACAAGAACCTCGTTTACGGTACAAGTTCAATATCGTAGAAAGTGAATAATGGATAAAGAAGTTGTGGTACTTACGTACAATGCAATATCACTCAGCAATGAAATCTATGTCATCAGGCCCGTAGCAGCATAATGAGTGGATTCAGGTATGATGATTCTAACTGAAATAAGTCACACAGAAAAAGAAACATCATAAGATGTCACTAATACACGGAATGTAAACTTGGCTACACAGGAACTGAATTACAAAACAGAACAGGGTCTCAAATTTACAAAACCAACATATGCTTGCTAAGGGGAAAGGTGAGTTGGGGTGCTGCCTAAAACCAGAGATTGAAATGAGCACAGATAAAGTTCCTTAAGCCAAGTATGGAATAGACAAGAGCTACTCTTTGCTCAACGAAATGGACTCAACACCCCATATTAAACGCCTAAGAATGTACCTGACTAGTAAGTATCTTAAAACCTATGGATTGCTATGTCTCCGAAAGAGAATCAATCGTGTGTACGGGGGCATAAACGCAGCAGTGATAGGATTGGAGAGGTTCGGTGAGCAAATGAAGACCCTTTGAAGTCATATTGCATGGTAACCTTTCCAAGGGTCTCAACTCTCCAGGTTTAAGGGATTCTTCCTTCAGCTAAAACATGCATGTGGACCCAGAATATGATCCACCGTGTGATCGGGAGACGTGTTCAAATATGTCTCAGTTTTCGACCCCTGGTACTCGGGTGCAACATTCCAGACGCTTTACTAACACTCTCCCGACTTGGAGAGTCAGTGCCTTTAACCTCCTGTTTGGCCCAGTTTTCAATTTCTGCGGAAGATGAACAGGAATAGGGAGAACCAATGAGAGACTAGCTGGAGGTGTCTGGACGGGCAAATTTAACTCTCATTTCCCACCAGGAAGAGGAATTAACCAAAGGCTCAGCGTGCCGTGCCGGAACCAGATTAGGGCCTGAAGCAATCCTGCGGTGTTGCGGCCAGCTCACAAGAAAGCGAGTTGAAGAAAGGAGCTCAGGGGCACTGTAATTCACAAACATGCAGAGTTATAAATGACAGCTATCGTCCAAAAATATACTGAAGTAAGGCTGCCAAGAGGACTTGAAAGCGGGGCAGAATTGCAGGAAACCGATTTCAGGAGGTAGACTGGAATTGCAGTTAAAGCATAGGAAAAGAGGCAGAACGTCGACAATGATGCACTTGGCCAAAAAGAGCGTATGCGTTTTTTCTGAATATATTCAGGAAAAAATGCATACGCCCTTTTTGGCCAACCAAGCAAGCTTGCAAAGGAAATCTGCACTACAATGAAGTCTCACTTCCCCCCGGTCAAAAGGGCCATCAGAAAAAAGTGTAAAATCCAGAAGGCAGGACAGGCCATGGAGAACTGGGAGCCTTGTTATGCTGATGGGCGGGATGTAAATTGCCAACAGCCACTCGGGAGAAGTGTATGGTGTTTCCTGAAACATCTAAAAAACAAAGCAACAGAGCCTAGGGCACTTCCACTTATGGTCCTATAGCTTAGGGAAATTAAAATCAAAAAGACACAGCCACCCCAAAGTTTGGGACGGCTCTGTTTACAAGAACCTCATTTACGGTACAAGCTCAATATCGCAGAAAGTGAGTAATGGATAAACAAGTTGTGGTACTTACGTACAATGCAATATCACTCAGCAATGAAATCTATGTCATCAGGCCCGTAGCAGCATAATGAGTGGATTCAGGTATGATGATTCTAACTGAAATAAGTCACACAGAAAAAGAAACATCATAAGATATCACTAATACACGGAATGTAAACTTGGCTACACAGGAACTGAAATACAAAACAGAACAGGGTCTCAAATTTAGAAAACCAACTTATGCTTGCTAAGGGGAAAGGTGAGTTGGGGTGCTGCCTAAAACCAGAGATTGAAATGAGCACAGATAAAGTTCCTTAAGCCAAATATGGAATAGACAAGAGCTACTCCTTGCTCAATGAAATGGACTCAACACCCCATATTAAACGCCTAAGAATGTACCTGACTAGTAAGTATCTTAAAACCTATGGATTGCTATGTCTCCGAAAGAGAATCAAGCGTGTGTACAGGGGTATAAACACAGCAGTGATAGGATTGGAGAGGTTCGGTGAGCAAATGAAGACCCTTTGAAGTCATATTGCATGGTACCCATTCCACGGGTCTCAACTCTCCAGGTTTAAGGGATACTTCCTTCAGCTAAAACATGCATGTGGAACCCAGAGTATGATCCACCGTGTGATCGGGAGACGTGTTCAAATATGTCTCAGTTCTCGTCCCCTGGTACTCGGGTGCAACATTCCAGACGCTTTACTAACACTCTCCCGACTTGGAGAGTCAGTGCCTTTAACCTCCTGTTTGGCCCAGTTTGCAATTTCTGCGGAAGATGAACAGGAATAGGGAGAACCAATGAGAGACTAGCTGGAGGTGTCTGGACGGGCAAATTTAACTCTCATTTCCCACCAGGAAGAGGAATTAACCAAAGGCTCAGCGTGCCGTGCCGGAACCAGATTAGGGCCTGAAGCAATCCTGCGGTGTTGCGACCAGCTCACAAGAAAGCGAGTTGAAGAAAGGAGCTCAGGGGCACTGTAATTCACAAACCTGCAGAGTTATAAATGACAGCTGTCGTCCAAAAATATACTGAAGTAAGGCTCCCAAGAGGACTTGAAAGCGGGGCAGAATTGCAGGAAACCGATTTCAAGAGGTAGACTGGAATTGCAGTTAAAGCATAGGAAAAGAGGCAGAACGTCCACAATGATGCACTTGGCCAAAAAGGGCGTATGCGTTTTTTCCTGAATATATTCAGGAAAAAACGCATACGCCCTTTTTGGCCAACCAAGCAAGCTTGCAAAGGAAATCTGCACTACAATGAAGTCTCACTTCCCCCCGGTCAAAAGGGCCATCTGAAAAAAGTGTAAAATCCAGAAGGCAGGACAGGCCATGGAGAACTGGGAGCCTTGTTATGCTGATGGGCGGGATGTAAATTGCCAAGAGCCACTCGGGAGAAGTGTATGGTGTTTCCTGAAACATCTAAAAAACAAAGCAACAGAGCCTAGGGCACTTCCACTTATGGTCCTATAGCTTAGGGAAATTAAAATCAAAAAGACACAGCCACCCCAAAGTTTGGGACGGCTCTGTTTACAAGAACCTCGTTTACGGTACAAGTTCAATATCGCAGAAAGTGAGTAATGGATAAAGAAGTTGTGGTACTTACGTACAATGCAATATCACTCAGCAATGAAATCTATGTCATCAGGCCCGTAGCAGCATAATGAGTGGATTCAGGTATGATGATTCTAACTGAAATAAGTCACACAGAAAAAGAAACATCATAAGATATCACTAATACACGGAATGTAAACTTGGCTACACAGGAACTGAATTACAAAACAGAACAGGGTCTCAAATTTAGAAAACCAACTTATGCTTGCTAAGGGGAAAGGTGAGTTGGGGTGCTGCCTAAAACCAGAGATTGAAATGAACACAGATAAAGTTCCTTAAGCCAAATATGGAATAGACAAGAGCTACTCCTTGCTCAACGAAATGGACTCAACACCCCATACTAAAAGCCTAAGAATGTACCTGACTAGTAAGTATCTTAAAACCTATGGATTGCTATGTCTCCGAAAGAGAATCAAACGTGTGTACAGGGGCATAAACGCAGCAGTGATAGGATTGGAGAGGTTCGGTGAGCAAATGAAGACCCTTTGAAGTCATATTGCATGGTACCCATTCCACGGGTCTCAACTCTCCAGGTTTAAGGGATTCTTCCTTCAGCTAAAACATGCATGTGGAACCCAGAGTATGATCCACCGTGTGATCGGGAGACGTGTTCAAATATGTCTCAGTTTTCGACCCCTGGTACTCGGGTGCAACATTCCAGACGCTTTACAAAACTCTCCTGACTTGGAGAGTCAGTGCCTTTAACCTCCTGTTTGGCCCAGTTTGCAATTTCTGTGGAAGATGAACAGGAATACGGAGAAACAATGAGAGACCAGCTGGAGGTGTCTGGACAGGCAAATTTAACTCTCATTTCCCACCAGGAAGAGGAATTAACCAAAGGCTCAGCGTGCCGTGCCGGAACCAGATTAGGGCCTGAAGCAATCCTGCGCTGTTGCGGCCAGCTCACAAGAAAGCGAGTTGAAGAAAGGAGCTCAGGGGCACTGTAATTCACAAACCTGCAGAGTTATAAATGACAGCTATCGTCCAAAAATATACTGAAGTAAGGCTGCCAAGAGGACTTGAAAGCGGGGTAGAATTGCAGGAAACCGATTTCAGGAGGTAGACTGGAATTGCATTTAAAGCATAGGAAAAGAGGCAGAACGTCCACAATGATGCACTTGGCCAAAAAGGGCGTATTCATTTTTTCCTGAATATATTCAGGAAAAAACGCATACGCCCTTTTTGGCCAACCAAGCAAGCTTGCAAAGGAAATCTGCACTACAATGAAGTCTCACTTCCCCCCCCCCGGTCAAAAGGGCCATCTGAAAAAAGTGTAAAATCCAGAAAGGCAGGACAGGCCATGGAGAACTGGGAGCCTTGTTATGCTGATGGGTGGGATGTAAATTGCCAACAGCCACTCGGGAGAAGTGTATGGTGTTTCCTGAAACATCTAAAAAACAAAGCAACAGAGCCTAGGGCACTTCCACTTATGGTCCTATAGCTTAGGGAAATTAAAATAAAAAAGACACAGCCACCCCAAAGTTTGGGACGGCTCTGTTTACAAGAACCTCATTTACGGTACAAGTTCAATATCACAGAAATTGAGTAATGGATAAAGAAGTTGTGGTACTTACGTACAATGCAATATCACTCAGCAATGAAATCTATGTCATCAGGCCCGTAGCAGCATAATGAGTGGATTCAGGTATGATGATTCTAACTGAAATAAGTCACACAGAAAAAGAAACATCATAAGATATCACTAATACACAGAATGTAAACTTGGCTACACAGGAACTGAATTACAAAACAGAACAGGGTCTCAAATTTAGAAAACCAACTTATGCTTGCTAAGGGGAAAGGTGAGTTGGGGTGCTGCCTAAAACCAGAGATTGAAATGAGCACAGATAAAGTTCCTTAAGCCAAATATGTAATAGACAAGAGCTACACCTTGCTCAACGAAATGGACTCAACACCTCATATTAAATGCCTAAGATTGTACCTGACTAGTGAGTATCTTAAAACCCATGGATTGCTATGTCTCCGAAAGAGAATCAAGCGTGTGTACTGGGGCATAAACGCAGCAGTGATAGGATTGGAGAGGTTCAGTGAGCAAATGAAGACCCTTTGAAGTCATATTGCATGGTACCCATTCCACGGGTCTCAACTCTCCAGGTTTAAGGGATTCTTCCTTCAGCTAAAACATGCATGTGGAACCCAGAGTATGATCAACCGTGTGATCGGGAGACGTGTTCAAATATGTCTCAGTTCTCGTCCCCTGGTACTCGGGTGCAACATTCCAGACGCTTTACTAACACTCTCCCAACTTGGAGAGTCAGTGCCTTTAACCTCCTGTTTGGCCCAGTTTGCAATTTCTGCGGAAGATGAACAGGAATAGGGAGAACCAATGAGAGACTAGCTGGAGGTGTCTGGACGGGCAAATTTAACTCTCATTTCCCACCAGGAAGAGGAATTAACCAAAGGCTCAGCGTGCCGTGCTAGAACCAGATTAGGGCCTGAAGCAATCCTGCGGTGTTGCGACCAGCTCACAAGAAAGCGAGTTGAAGAAAGGAACTCAGGGGCACTGTAATTCACAAACCTGCAGAGTTATAAATGACAGCTATCGTCCAACAATATACTGAAGTAAGGCTGCCAAGAGGACTTGAAAGCGGGGCAGAATTGCAGGAAACCGATTTCAGGAGGTAGAGTGGAATTGCAGTTAAAGCATAGGAAAAGAGGCAGAACGTCCACAATGATGCACTTGGCCAAAAAGGGCGTATTCATTTTTTCCTGAATATATTCAGGAAAAAACGCATACGCCCTTTTTGGCCAACCAAGCAAGCTTGCAAAGGAAATCTGCACTACAATGAAGTCTCACTTCCCCCCGGTCAAAAGGGCCATCTGAAAAAAGTGTAAAATCCAGAAGGCAGGACAGGCCATGGAGAACTGGGAGCCTTGTTATGCTGATGGGCGGGATGTAAATTGCCAAGAGCCACTCGGGAGAAGTGTATGGTGTTTCCTGAAACATCTAAAAAACAAAGCAACAGAGCCTAGGGCACTTCCACTTATGGTCCTATAGCTTAGGGAAATTAAAATCAAAAAGACACAGCCACCCCAAAGTTTGGGACGGCTCTGTTTACAAGAACCTCGTTTACGGTACAAGTTCAATATCGCAGAAAGTGAGTAATGGATAAAGAAGTTGTGGTACTTACGTACAATGCAATATCACTCAGCAATGAAATCTATGTCATCAGGCCCGTAGCAGCATAATGAGTGGATTCAGGTATGATGATTCTAACTGAAATAAGTCACACAGAAAAAGAAACATCATAAGATATCACTAATACACGGAATGTAAACTTGGCTACACAGGAACTGAATTACAAAACAGAACAGGGTCTCAAATTTAGAAAACCAACTTATGCTTGCTAAGGGGAAAGGTGAGTTGGGGTGCTGCCTAAAACCAGAGATTGAAATGAGCACAGATAAAGTTCCTTAAGCCAAATATGTAATAGACAAGAGCTACACCTTGCTCAACGAAATGGACTCAACACCTCATATTAAATGCCTAAGATTGTACCTGACTAGTGAGTATCTTAAAACCCATGGATTGCTATGTCTCCGAAAGAGAATCAAGCGTGTGTACTGGGGCATAAACGCAGCAGTGATAGGATTGGAGAGGTTCGGTGAGCAAATGAAGACCCTTTGAAGTCATATTGCATGGTACCCATTCCACGGGTCTCAACTCTCCAGGTTTAAGGGATTCTTCCTTCAGCTAAAACATGCATGTGGACCCAGAATATGATCCACCGTGTGATCGGGAGACGTGTTCAAATATGTCTCAGTTTTCGACCCCTGGTACTCGGGTGCAACATTCCAGACGCTTTACTAACACTCTCCCGACTTGGAGAGTCAGTGCCTTTAACCTTCTGTTTGGCCCAGTTTTCAATTTCTGCGGAAGATGAACAGGAATAGGGAGAACCAATGAGAGACTAGCTGGAGGTGTCTGGACGGGCAAATTTAACTCTCATTTCCCACCAGGAAGAGGAATTAACCAAAGGCTCAGCGTGCCGTGCCGGAACCAGATTAGGGCCTGAAGCAATCCGGCGGTGTTGCGGCCAGCTCACAAGAAAGCGAGTTGAAGAAAGGAGCTCAGGGGCACTGTAATTCACAAACCTGCAGAGTTATAAATGACAGCTATCGTCCAAAAATATACTGAAGTAAGGCTGCCAAGAGGACTTGAAAGCGGGGCAGAATTGCAAGAAACCGATTTCAGGAGGTAGACTGGAATTGCAGTTAAAGCATAGGAAAAGAGGCAGAACGTCGACAATGATGCACTTGGCCAAAAAGAGCGTATGCGTTTTTTCTGAATATATTCAGGAAAAAATGCATACGCCCTTTTTGGCCAACCAAGCAAGCTTGCAAAGGAAATCTGCACTACAATGAAGTCTCACTTCCCCCCGGTCAAAAGGGCCATCAGAAAAAAGTGTAAAATCCAGAAGGCAGGACAGGCCATGGAGAACTGGGAGCCTTGTTATGCTGATGGGCGGGATGTAAATTGCCAACAGCCACTCGGGAGAAGTGTATGGTGTTTCCTGAAACATCTAAAAAACAAAGCAACAGAGCCTAGGGCACTTCCACTTATGGTCCTATAGCTTAGGGAAATTAAAATCAAAAAGACACAGCCACCCCAAAGTTTGGGACGGCTCTGTTTACAAGAACCTCATTTACGGTACAAGCTCAATATCGCAGAAAGTGAGTAATGGATAAACAAGTTGTGGTACTTACGTACAATGCAATATCACTCAGCAATGAAATCTATGTCATCAGGCCCGTAGCAGCATAATGAGTGGATTCAGGTATGATGATTCTAACTGAAATAAGTCACACAGAAAAAGAAACATCATAAGATATCACTAATACAAGGAATGTAAACTTGGCTACACAGGAACTGAAATACAAAACAGAACAGGGTCTCAAATTTAGAAAACCAACTTATGCTTGCTAAGGGGAAAGGTGAGTTGGGGTGCTGCCTAAAACCAGAGATTGAAATGAGCACAGATAAAGTTCCTTAAGCCAAATATGGAATAGACAAGAGCTACTCCTTGCTCAATGAAATGGACTCAACACCCCATATTAAACGCCTAAGAATGTACCTGACTAGTAAGTATCTTAAAACCTATGGATTGCTATGTCTCCGAAAGAGAATCAAGCGTGTGTACAGGGGTATAAACACAGCAGTGATAGGATTGGAGAGGTTCGGTGAGCAAATGAAGACCCTTTGAAGTCATATTGCATGGTACCCATTCCACGGGTCTCAACTCTCCAGGTTTAAGGGATTCTTCCTTCAGCTAAAACATGCATGTGGAACCCAGAGTATGATCCACCGTGTGATCAGGAGACGTGTTCAAATATGTCTCAGTTCTCGTCCCCTGGTACTCGGGTGCAACATTCCAGACGCTTTACTAACACTCTCCCGACTTGGAGAGTCAGTGCCTTTAACCTCCTGTTTGGCCCAGTTTGCAATTTCTGCGGAAGATGAACAGGAATAGGGAGAACCAATGAGAGACTAGCTGGAGGTATCTGGACGGGCAAATTTAACTCTCATTTCCCACCAGGAAGAGGAATTAACCAAAGGCTCAGCGTGCCGTGCCAGAACCAGATTAGGGCCTGAAGCAATCCTGCGGTGTTGCGGCCATCTCACAAGAAAGCGAGTTGAAGTAAGGAGCTCAGGGGCACTGTAATTCACAAACCTGCAGAGTTATAAATGACAGCTCTCGTCCAAAAATATACTGAAGTAAGGCTGCCAAGAGGACTTGAAAGCGGGGCAGAATTGCAGGAAACCTATTTCAGGAGGTAGACTAGAATTGCATTTAAAGCATAGGAAAAGAGGCAGAACGTCGACAATGATGCACTTGGCCAAAAAGGGCGTATGCGTTTTTTCCTGAATATATTCAGGAAAAAACGCATACGCCCTTTTTGGCCAACCAAGCAAGCTTGCAAAGGTAATCTGCACTACAATGAAGTCTCACTTCCCCCCGGTCAAAAGGGCCATCAGAAAAAAGTGTAAAATCCAGAAGGCAGGACAGGCCATGGAGAACTGGGAGCCTTGTTATGCTGATGGGCGGGATGTAAATTGCCAAGAGCCACTCGGGAGAAGTGTATGGTGTTTCCTGAAACATCTAAAAAACAAAGCAACAGAGCCTAGGGCACTTCCACTTATGGTCCTATAGCTTAGGGAAATTAAAATCAAAAAGACACAGCCACCCCAAAGTTTGGGACGGCTCTGTTTACAAGAACCTCGTTTACGGTACAAGTTCAATATCGCAGAAAGTGAGTAATGGATAAAGAAGTTGTGGTACTTACGTACAATGCAATATCACTCAGCAATGAAATCTATGTCATCAGGCCCGTAGCAGCATAATGAGTGGATTCAGGTATGATGATTCTAACTGAAATAAGTCACACAGAAAAAGAAACATCATAAGATATCACTAATACACGGAATGTAAACTTGGCTACACAGGAACTGAATTACAAAACAGAACAGGGTCTCAAATTTAGAAAACCAACTTATGCTTGCTAAGGGTAAAGGTGAGTTGGGGTGCTGCCTAAAACCAGAGATTGAAATGAACACAGATAAAGTTCCTTAAGCCAAATATGGAATAGACAAGAGCTATTCCTTGCTCAACGAAATGGACTCAACACCCCATATTAAACGCCTAAGAATGTACCTGACTAGTAAGTATCTTAAAACCTATGGATTGCTATGTCTCCGAAAGAGAATCAAGCGTGTGTACAGGGGCATAAACGCAGCAGTGATAGGATTGGAGAGGTTCGGTGAGCAAATGAAGACCCTTTGAAGTCATATTGCATGCTACCCATTCCACGGGTCTCAACTCTCCAGGTTTAAGGGATACTTCCTTCAGCTAAAACATGCATGTGGAACCCAGAGTATGATCCACCGTGTGATCGGGAGACGTGTTCAAATATGTCTCAGTTCTCGTCCCCTGGTACTCGGGTGCAACATTCCAGACGCTTTACTAACACTCTCCCGACTTGGAGAGTCAGTGCCTTTAACCTCCTGTTTGGCCCAGTTTGCAATTTCTGCGGAAGATGAACAGGAATAGGGAGAACCAATGAGAGACTAGCTGGAGGTGTCTGGACGGGCAAATTTAACTCTCATTTCCCACCAGGAAGAGGAATTAACCAAAGGCTCAGCGTGCCGTGCCGGAACCAGATTAGGGCCTGAAGCAATCCTGCGGTGTTGCGACCAGCTCACAAGAAAGCGAGTTGAAGAAAGGAGCTCAGGGGCACTGTAATTCACAAACCTGCAGAGTTATAAATGACAGCTGTCGTCCAAAAATATACTGAAGTAAGCCTGCCAAGAGGACTTGAAAGCGGGGCAGAATTGCAGGAAACCGATTTCAGGAGGTAGACTGGAATTGCAGTTAAAGCATAGGAAAAGAGGCAGAACGTCCACAATGATGCACTTGGCCAAAAAGGGCGTATGCGTTTTTTCCTGAATATATTCAGGAAAAAACGCATACGCCCTTTTTGGCCAACCAAGCAAGCTTGCAAAGGAAATCTGCACTACAATGAAGTCTCACTTCCCCCCCGGTCAAAAGGGCCATCTGAAAAAAGTGTAAAATCCAGAAAGGCAGGACAGGCCATGGAGAACTGGGAGCCTTGTTATGCTGATGGGCGGGATGTAAATTGCCAACAGCCACTCGGGAGAAGTGTATGGTGTTTCCTGAAACATCTAAAAAACAAAGCAACAGAGCCTAGGGCACTTCCACTTATGGTCCTATAGCTTAGGGAAATTAAAATCAAAAAGACACAGCCACCCCAAAGTTTGGGACGGCTCTGTTTACAAGAACCTCATTTACGGTACAAGTTCAATATCACAGAAATTGAGTAATGGATAAAGAAGTTGTGGTACTTACGTACAATGCAATATCACTCAGCAATGAAATCTATGTCATCAGGCCCGTAGCAGCATAATGAGTGGATTCAGGTATGATGATTCTAACTGAAATAAGTCACACAGAAAAAGAAACATCATAAGATATCACTAATACACAGAATGTAAACTTGGCTACACAGGAACTGAATTACAAAACAGAACAGGGTCTCAAATTTAGAAAACCAACTTATGCTTGCTAAGGGGAAAGGTGAGTTGGGGTGCTGCCTAAAACCAGAGATTGAAATGAGCACAGATAAAGTTCCTTAAGCCAAATATGTAATAGACAAGAGCTACACCTTGCTCAACGAAATGGACTCAACACCTCATATTAAATGCCTAAGATTGTACCTGACTAGTGAGTATCTTAAAACCCATGTATTGCTATGTCTCCGAAAGAGAATCAAGCGTGTGTACTGGGGCATAAACGCAGCAGTGATAGGATTGGAGAGGTTCAGTGAGCAAATGAAGACCCTTTGAAGTCATATTGCATGGTACCCATTCCACGGGTCTCAACTCTCCAGGTTTAAGGGATTCTTCCTTCAGCTAAAACATGCATGTGGAACCCAGAGTATGATCAACCGTGTGATCGGGAGACGTGTTCAAATATGTCTCAGTTCTCGTCCCCTGGTACTCGGGTGCAACATTCCAGACGCTTTACTAACACTCTCCCAACTTGGAGAGTCAGTGCCTTTAACCTCCTGTTTGGCCCAGTTTGCAATTTCTGCGGAAGATGAACAGGAATAGGGAGAACCAATGAGAGACTAGCTGGAGGTGTCTGGACGGGCAAATTTAACTCTCATTTCCCACCAGGAAGAGGAATTAACCAAAGGCTCAGCATGCCGTGCTAGAACCAGATTAGGGCCTGAAGCAATCCTGCGGTGTTGCGACCAGCTCACAAGAAAGCGAGTTGAAGAAAGGAACTCAGGGGCACTGTAATTCACAAACCTGCAGAGTTATAAATGACAGCTATCGTCCAAAAATATACTGAAGTAAGGCTGCCAAGAGGACTTGAAAGCGGGGTAGAATTGCAGGAAACCGATTTCAGGAGGTAGACTGGAATTGCATTTAAAGCATAGGAAAAGAGGCAGAACGTCCACAATGATGCACTTGGCCAAAAAGGGCGTATTCATTTTTTCCTGAATATATTCAGGAAAAAACGCATACGCCCTTTTTGGCCAACCAAGCAAGCTTGCAAAGGAAATCTGCACTACAATGAAGTCTCACTTCCCCCCGGTCAAAAGGGCCATCAGAAAAAAGTGTAAAATCCAGAAGGCAGGACAGGCCATGGAGAACTGGGAGCCTTGTTATGCTGATGGGCGGGATGTAAATTGCCAACAGCCACTCGGGAGAAGTGTATGGTGTTTCCTGAAACATCTAAAAAACAAAGCAACAGAGCCTAGGGCACTTCCACTTATGGTCCTATAGCTTAGGGAAATTAAAATCAAAAAGACACAGCCACCAGAAAGTTTGGGACGGCTCTGTTTACAAGAACCTCATTTACGGTACAAGCTCAATATCGCAGAAAGTGAGTAATGGATAAACAAGTTGTGGTACTTACGTACAATGCAATATCACTCAGCAATGAAATCTATGTCATCAGGCCCGTAGCAGCATAATGAGTGGATTCAGGTATGATGATTCTAACTGAAATAAGTCACACAGAAAAAGAAACATCATAAGATATCACTAATACACGGAATGTAAACTTGGCTACACAGGAACTGAAATACAAAACAGAACAGGGTATCAAATTTAGAAAACCAACTTATGCTTGCTAAGGGGAAAGGTGAGTTGGGGTGCTGCCTAAAACCAGAGATTGAAATGAGCACAGATAAAGTTCCTTAAGCCAAATATGGAATAGACAAGAGCTACTCCTTGCTCAATGAAATGGACTCAACACCCCATATTAAACGCCTAAGAATGTACCTGACTAGTAAGTATCTTAAAACCTATGGATTTCTATGTCTCCGAAAGAGAATCAAGCGTGTGTACAGGGGTATAAACACAGCAGTGATAGGATTGGAGAGGTTCGGTGAGCAAATGAAGACCCTTTGAAGTCATATTGCATGGTACCCATTCCACGGGTCTCAACTCTCCAGGTTTAAGGGATTCTTCCTTCAGCTAAAACATGCATGTGGAACCCAGAGTATGATCCACCGTGTGATCAGGAGACGTGTTCAAATATGTCTCAGTTCTCGTCCCCTGGTACTCGGGTGCAACATTCCAGACGCTTTACTAACACTCTCCCGACTTGGAGAGTCAGTGCCTTTAACCTCCTGTTTGGCCCAGTTTGCAATTTCTGCGGAAGATGAACAGGAATAGGGAGAACCAATGAGAGACTAGCTGGAGGTATCTGGACGGGCAAATTTAACTCTCATTTCCCACCAGGAAGAGGAATTAACCAAAGGCTCAGCGTGCCGTGCCAGAACCAGATTAGGGCCTGAAGCAATCCTGCGGTGTTGCGGCCATCTCACAAGAAAGCGAGTTGAAGTAAGGAGCTCAGGGGCACTGTAATTCACAAACCTGCAGAGTTATAAATGACAGCTCTCGTCCAAAAATATACTGAAGTAAGGCTGCCAAGAGGACTTGAAAGCGGGGCAGAATTGCAGGAAACCTATTTCAGGAGGTAGACTAGAATTGCATTTAAAGCATAGGAAAAGAGGCAGAACGTCGACAATGATGCACTTGGCCAAAAAGGGCGTATGCGTTTTTTCCTGAATATATTCAGGAAAAAACGCATACGCCCTTTTTGGCCAACCAAGCAAGCTTGCAAAGGTAATCTGCACTACAATGAAGTCTCACTTCCCCCCGGTCAAAAGGGCCATCAGAAAAAAGTGTAAAATCCAGAAGGCAGGACAGGCCATGGAGAACTGGGAGCCTTGTTATGCTGATGGGCGGGATGTAAATTGCCAAGAGCCACTCGGGAGAAGTGTATGGTGTTTCCTGAAACATCTAAAAAACAAAGCAACAGAGCCTAGGGCACTTCCACTTATGGTCCTATAGCTTAGGGAAATTAAAATCAAAAAGACACAGCCACCCCAAAGTTTGGGACGGCTCTGTTTACAAGAACCTCGTTTACGGTACAAGTTCAATATCGCAGAAAGTGAGTAATGGATAAAGAAGTTGTGGTACTTACGTACAATGCAATATCACTCAGCAATGAAATCTATGTCATCAGGCCCGTAGCAGCATAATGAGTGGATTCAGGTATGATGATTCTAACTGAAATAAGTCACACAGAAAAAGAAACATCATAAGATATCACTAATACACGGAATGTAAACTTGGCTACACAGGAACTGAATTACAAAACAGAACAGGGTCTCAAATTTAGAAAACCAACTTATGCTTGCTAAGGGTAAAGGTGAGTTGGGGTGCTGCCTAAAACCAGAGATTGAAATGAACACAGATAAAGTTCCTTAAGCCAAATATGGAATAGACAAGAGCTATTCCTTGCTCAACGAAATGGACTCAACACCCCATATTAAACGCCTAAGAATGTACCTGACTAGTAAGTATCTTAAAACCTATGGATTGCTATGTCTCCGAAAGAGAATCAAGCGTGTGTACAGGGGCATAAACGCAGCAGTGATAGGATTGGAGAGGTTCGGTGAGCAAATGAAGACCCTTTGAAGTCATATTGCATGCTACCCATTCCACGGGTCTCAACTCTCCAGGTTTAAGGGATACTTCCTTCAGCTAAAACATGCATGTGGAACCCAGAGTATGATCCACCGTGTGATCGGGAGACGTGTTCAAATATGTCTCAGTTCTCGTCCCCTGGTACTCGGGTGCAACATTCCAGACGCTTTACTAACACTCTCCCGACTTGGAGAGTCAGTGCCTTTAACCTCCTGTTTGGCCCAGTTTGCAATTTCTGCGGAAGATGAACAGGAATAGGGAGAACCAATGAGAGACTAGCTGGAGGTGTCTGGACGGGCAAATTTAACTCTCATTTCCCACCAGGAAGAGGAATTAACCAAAGGCTCAGCGTGCCGTGCCGGAACCAGATTAGGGCCTGAAGCAATCCTGCGGTGTTGCGACCAGCTCACAAGAAAGCGAGTTGAAGAAAGGAGCTCAGGGGCACTGTAATTCACAAACCTGCAGAGTTATAAATGACAGCTATCGTCCAACAATATACTGAAGTAAGGCTGCCAAGAGGACTTGAAAGCGGGGCAGAATTGCAGGAAACCGATTTCAGGAGGTAGACTGGAATTGCAGTTAAAGCATAGGAAAAGAGGCAGAACGTCCACAATGATGCACTTGGCCAAAAAGGGCGTATGCGTTTTTTCCTGAATATATTCAGGAAAAAACGCATACGCCCTTTTTGGCCAACCAAGCAAGCTTGCAAAGGAAATCTGCACTACAATGAAGTCTCACTTCCCCCCCGGTCAAAAGGGCCATCTGAAAAAAGTGTAAAATCCAGAAAGGCAGGACAGGCCATGGAGAACTGGGAGCCTTGTTATGCTGATGGGCGGGATGTAAATTGCCAACAGCCACTCGGGAGAAGTGTATGGTGTTTCCTGAAACATCTAAAAAACAAAGCAACAGAGCCTAGGGCACTTCCACTTATGGTCCTATAGCTTAGGGAAATTAAAATCAAAAAGACACAGCCACCCCAAAGTTTGGGACGGCTCTGTTTACAAGAACCTCATTTACGGTACAAGTTCAATATCACAGAAATTGAGTAATGGATAAAGAAGTTGTGGTACTTACGTACAATGCAATATCACTCAGCAATGAAATCTATGTCATCAGGCCCGTAGCAGCATAATGAGTGGATTCAGGTATGATGATTCTAACTGAAATAAGTCACACAGAAAAAGAAACATCATAAGATATCACTAATACACAGAATGTAAACTTGGCTACACAGGAACTGAATTACAAAACAGAACAGGGTCTCAAATTTAGAAAACCAACTTATGCTTGCTAAGGGGAAAGGTGAGTTGGGGTGCTGCCTAAAACCAGAGATTGAAATGAGCACAGATAAAGTTCCTTAAGCCAAATATGTAATAGACAAGAGCTACACCTTGCTCAACGAAATGGACTCAACACCTCATATTAAATGCCTAAGATTGTACCTGACTAGTGAGTATCTTAAAACCCATGGATTGCTATGTCTCCGAAAGAGAATCAAGCGTGTGTACTGGGGCATAAACGCAGCAGTGATAGGATTGGAGAGGTTCAGTGAGCAAATGAAGACCCTTTGAAGTCATATTGCATGGTACCCATTCCACGGGTCTCAACTCTCCAGGTTTAAGGGATTCTTCCTTCAGCTAAAACATGCATGTGGAACCCAGAGTATGATCAACCGTGTGATCGGGAGACGTGTTCAAATATGTCTCAGTTCTCGTCCCCTGGTACTCGGGTGCAACATTCCAGACGCTTTACTAACACTCTCCCAACTTGGAGAGTCAGTGCCTTTAACCTCCTGTTTGGCCCAGTTTGCAATTTCTGCGGAAGATGAACAGGAATAGGGAGAACCAATGAGAGACTAGCTGGAGGTGTCTGGACGGGCAAATTTAACTCTCATTTCCCACCAGGAAGAGGAATTAACCAAAGGCTCAGCGTGCCGTGCTAGAACCAGATTAGGGCCTGAAGCAATCCTGCGGTGTTGCGACCAGCTCACAAGAAAGCGAGTTGAAGAAAGGAACTCAGGGGCACTGTAATTCACAAACCTGCAGAGTTATAAATGACAGCTATCGTCCAACAATATACTGAAGTAAGGCTGCCAAGAGGACTTGAAAGCGGGGCAGAATTGCAGGAAACCGATTTCAGGAGGTAGAGTGGAATTGCAGTTAAAGCATAGGAAAAGAGGCAGAACGTCCACAATGATGCACTTGGCCAAAAAGGGCGTATTCGTTTTTTCCTGAATATATTCAGGAAAAAACGCATACGCCCTTTTTGGCCAACCAAGCAAGCTTGCAAAGGAAATCTGCACTACAATGAAGTCTCACTTCCCCCCGGTCAAAAGGGCCATCTGAAAAAAGTGTAAAATCCAGAAGGCAGGACAGGCCATGGAGAACTGGGAGCCTTGTTATGCTGATGGGCGGGATGTAAATTGCCAACAGCCACTCGGGAGAAGTGTATGGTGTTTCCTGAAACATCTAAAAAACAAAGCAACAGAGCCTAGGGCACTTCCACTTATGGTCCTATAGCTTAGGGAAATTAAAATCAAAAAGACACAGCCACCCCAAAGTTTGGGACGGCTCTGTTTACAAGAACCTCGTTTACGGTACAAGTTCAATATCGCAGAAAGTGAGTAATGGATAAAGAAGTTGTGGTACTTACGTACAATGCAATATCACTCAGCAATGAAATCTATGTCATCAGGCCCGTAGCAGCATAATGAGTGGATTCAGGTATGATGATTCTAACTGAAATAAGTCACACAGAAAAAGAAACATCATAAGATATCACTAATACACGGAATGTAAACTTGGCTACACAGGAACTGAATTACAAAACAGAACAGGGTCTCAAATTTAGAAAACCAACTTATGCTTGCTAAGGGGAAAGGTGAGTTGGGGTGCTGCCTAAAACCAGAGATTGAAATGAGCACAGATAAAGTTCCTTAAGCCAAATATGTAATAGACAAGAGCTACACCTTGCTCAACGAAATGGACTCAACACCTCATATTAAATGCCTAAGATTGTACCTGACTAGTGAGTATCTTAAAACCCATGGATTGCTATGTCTCCGAAAGAGAATCAAGCGTGTGTACTGGGGCATAAACGCAGCAGTGATAGGATTGGAGAGGTTCAGTGAGCAAATGAAGACCCTTTGAAGTCATATTGCATGGTACCCATTCCACGGGTCTCAACTCTCCAGGTTTAAGGGATTCTTCCTTCAGCTAAAACATGCATGTGGAACCCAGAGTATGATCCACCGTGTGATCGGGAGACGTGTTCAAATATGTCTCAGTTCTCGTCCCCTGGTACTCGGGTGCAACATTCCAGATGCTTTACTAACACTCTCCCGACTTGGAGAGTCAGTGCCTTTAACCTCCTGTTTGGCCCAGTTTGCAATTTCTGCGGAAGATGAACAGGAATAGGGAGAACCAATGAGAGACTAGCTGGAGGTGTCTGGACGGGCAAATTTAACTCTCATTTCCCACCAGGAAGAGGAATTAACCAAAGGCTCAGCGTGCCGTGTCGGAACCAGATTAGGGCCTGAAGCAATCCTGCGGTGTTGCGGCCAGCTCACAAGAAAGCGAGTTGAAGAAAGGAGCTCAGGGGCACTGTAATTCACAAACATGCAGAGTTATAAATGACAGCTATCGTCCAAAAATATACTGAAGTAAGGCTGCCAAGAGGACTTGAAAGCGGGGCAGAATTGCAGGAAACCGATTTCAGGAGGTAGACTGGAATTGCAGTTAAAGCATAGGAAAAGGGGCAGAACGTCCACAATGATGCACTTGGCCAAAAAGGGCGTATGCGTTTTTTCCTGAATATATTCAGGAAAAAACGCATACGCCCTTTTTGGCCAACCAAGCAAGCTTGCAAAGGAAATCTGCACTACAATGAAGTCTCACTTCCCCCCGGTCAAAAGGGCCATCTGAAAAAAGTGTAAAATCCAGAAGGCAGGACAGGCCATGGAGAACTGGGAGCCTTGTTATGCTGATGGGCGGGATGTAAATTGCCAAGAGCCACTCGGGAGAAGTGTATGGTGTTTCCTGAAACATCTAAAAAACAAAGCAACAGAGCCTAGGGCACTTCCACTTATGGTCCTATAGCTTAGGGAAATTAAAATCAAAAAGACACAGCCACCCCAAAGTTTGGGACGGCTCTGTTTACAAGAACCTCGTTTACGGTACAAGTTCAATATCGCAGAAAGTGAGTAATGGATAAAGAAGTTGTGGTACATACGTACAATGCAATATCACTCAGCAATGAAATCTATGTCATCAGGCCCGTAGCAGCATAATGAGTGGATTCAGGTATGATGATTCTAACTGAAATAAGTCACACAGAAAAAGAAACATCATAAGATATTACTAAAACACGGAATGTAAACTTGGCTACACAGGAACTGAATTACAAAACAGAACAGGGTCTCAAATTTAGAAAACCAACTTATGCTTGCTAAGGGGAAAGGTGAGTTGGGGTGCTGCCTAAAACCAGAGATTGAAATGAGCACAGATAAAGTTCCTTAAGCCAAATATGTAATAGACAAGAGCTACACCTTGCTCAACGAAATGGACTCAACACCTCATATTAAATGCCTAAGATTGTACCTGACTAGTGAGTATCTTAAAACCCATGGATTGCTATGTCTCCGAAAGAGAATCAAGCGTGTGTACTGTGGCATAAACGCAGCAGTGATAGGATTGGAGAGGTTCAGTGAGCAAATGAAGACCCTTTGAAGTCATATTGCATGGTACCCATTCCACGGGTCTCAACTCTCCAGGTTTAAGGGATTCTTCCTTCAGCTAAAACATGCATGTGGAACCCAGAGTATGATCAACCGTGTGATCGGGAGACGTGTTCAAATATGTCTCAGTTCTCGTCCCCTGGTACTCGGGTGCAACATTCCAGACGCTTTACTAACACTCTCCCGACTTGGAGAGTCAGTGCCTTTAACCTCCTGTTTGGCCCAGTTTGCAATTTCTGCGGAAGATGAACAGGAATAGGGAGAACCAATGAGAGACTAGCTGGAGGTGTCTGGACGGGCAAATTTAACTCTCATTTCCCACCAGGAAGAGGAATTAACCAAAGGCTCAGCGTGCCGTGTCGGAACCAGATTAGGGCCTGAAGCAATCCTGCGGTGTTGCGGCCAGCTCACAAGAAAGCGAGTTGAAGAAAGGAGCTCAGGGGCACTGTAATTCACAAACATGCAGAGTTATAAATGACAGCTATCGTCCAAAAATATACTGAAGTAAGGCTGCCAAGAGGACTTGAAAGCGGGGCAGAATTGCAGGAAACCGATTTCAGGAGGTAGACTGGAATTGCAGTTAAAGCATAGGAAAAGGGGCAGAACGTCCACAATGATGCACTTGGCCAAAAAGGGCGTATGCGTTTTTTCCTGAATATATTCAGGAAAAAACGCATACGCCCTTTTTGGCCAACCAAGCAAGCTTGCAAAGGAAATCTGCACTACAATGAAGTCTCACTTCCCCCCGGTCAAAAGGGCCATCTGAAAAAAGTGTAAAATCCAGAAGGCAGGACAGGCCATGGAGAACTGGGAGCCTTGTTATGCTGATGGGCGGGATGTAAATTGCCAAGAGCCACTCGGGAGAAGTGTATGGTGTTTCCTGAAACATCTAAAAAACAAAGCAACAGAGCCTAGGGCACTTCCACTTATGGTCCTATAGCTTAGGGAAATTAAAATCAAAAAGACACAGCCACCCCAAAGTTTGGGACGGCTCTGTTTACAAGAACCTCGTTTACGGTACAAGTTCAATATCGCAGAAAGTGAGTAATGGATAAAGAAGTTGTGGTACATACGTACAATGCAATATCACTCAGCAATGAAATCTATGTCATCAGGCCCGTAGCAGCATAATGAGTGGATTCAGGTATGATGATTCTAACTGAAATAAGTCACACAGAAAAAGAAACATCATAAGATATCACTAATACACGGAATGTAAACTTGGCTACACAGGAACTGAATTACAAAACAGAACAGGGTCTCAAATTTAGAAAACCAACTTATGCTTGCTAAGGGTAAAGGTGAGTTGGGGTGCTGCCTAAAACCAGAGATTGAAATGAACACAGATAAAGTTGCTTAAGCCAAATATGGAATAGACAAGAGCTATTCCTTGCTCAACGAAATGGACTCAACACCCCATATTAAACGCCTAAGAATGTACCTGACTAGTAAGTATCTTAAAACCTATGGATTGCTATGTCTCCGAAAGAGAATCAAGCGTGTGTACAGGGGCATAAACGCAGCAGTGATAGGATTGGAGAGGTTCGGTGAGCAAATGAAGACCCTTTGAAGTCATATTGCATGCTACCCATTCCACGGGTCTCAACTCTCCAGGTTTAAGGGATACTTCCTTCAGCTAAAACATGCATGTGGAACCCAGAGTATGATCCACCGTGTGATCGGGAGACGTGTTCAAATATGTCTCAGTTCTCGTCCCCTGGTACTCGGGTGCAACATTCCAGACGCTTTACTAACACTCTCCCGACTTGGAGAGTCAGTGCCTTTAACCTCCTGTTTGGCCCAGTTTGCAATTTCTGCGGAAGATGAACAGGAATAGGGAGAACCAATGAGAGACTAGCTGGAGGTGTCTGGACGGGCAAATTTAACTCTCATTTCCCACCAGGAAGAGGAATTAACCAAAGGCTCAGCGTGCCGTGCCGGAACCAGATTAGGGCCTGAAGCAATCCTGCGGTGTTGCGACCAGCTCACAAGAAAGCGAGTTGAAGAAAGGAGCTCAGGGGCACTGTAATTCACAAATCTGCAGAGTTATAAATGACAGCTGTCGTCCAAAAATATACTGAAGTAAGGCTCCCAAGAGGACTTGAAAGCGGGGCAGAATTGCAGGAAACCGATTTCAAGAGGTAGACTGGAATTGCAGTTAAAGCATAGGAAAAGAGGCAGAACGTCCACAATGATGCACTTGGCCAAAAAGGGCGTATGCGTTTTTTCCTGAATATATTCAGGAAAAAACGCATACGCCCTTTTTGGCCAACCAAGCAAGCTTGCAAAGGAAATCTGCACTACAATGAAGTCTCACTTCCCCCCGGTCAAAAGGGCCATCTGAAAAAAGTGTAAAATCCAGAAGGCAGGACAGGCCATGGAGAACTGGGAGCCTTGTTATGCTGATGGGCGGGATGTAAATTGCCAACAGCCACTCGGGAGAAGTGTATGGTGTTTCCTGAAACATCTAAAAAACAAAGCAACAGAGCCTAGGGCACTTCCACTTATGGTCCTATAGCTTAGGGAAATTAAAATCAAAAAGACACAGCCACCCCAAAGTTTGGGACGGCTCTGTTTACAAGAACCTCGTTTACGGTACAAGTTCAATATCGCAGAAAGTGAGTAATGGATAAAGAAGTTGTGGTACTTACGTACAATGCAATATCACTCAGCAATGAAATCTATGTCATCAGGCCCGTAGCAGCATAATGAGTGGATTCAGGTATGATGATTCTAACTGAAATAAGTCACACAGAAAAAGAAACATCATAAGATATCACTAATACACGGAATGTAAACTTGGCTACACAGGAACTGAATTACAAAACAGAACAGGGTCTCAAATTTAGAAAACCAACTTATGCTTGCTAAGGGGAAAGGTGAGTTGGGGTGCTGCCTAAAACCAGAGATTGAAATGAACACAGATAAAGTTCCTTAAGCCAAATATGGAATAGACAAGAGCTACTCCTTGCTCAACGAAATGGACTCAACACCCCATATTAAAAGCCTAAGAATGTACCTGACTAGTAAGTATCTTAAAACCTATGGATTGCTATGTCTCCGAAAGAGAATCAAACGTGTGTACAGGGGCATAAACGCAGCAGTGATAGGATTGGAGAGGTTCGGTGAGCAAATGAAGACCCTTTGAAGTCATATTGCATGGTACCCATTCCACGGGTCTCAACTCTCCAGGTTTAAGGGATTCTTCCTTCAGCTAAAACATGCATGTGGAACCCAGAGTATGATCCACCGTGTGATCGGGAGACGTGTTCAAATATGTCTCAGTTTTCGACCCCTGGTACTCGGGTGCAACATTCCAGACGCTTTACAAAACTCTCCTGACTTGGAGAGTCAGTGCCTTTAACCTCCTGTTTGGCCCAGTTTGCAATTTCTGTGGAAGATGAACAGGAATACGGAGAAACAATGAGAGACCAGCTGGAGGTGTCTGGACAGGCAAATTTAACTCTCATTTCCCACCAGGAAGAGGAATTAACCAAAGGCTCAGCGTGCCGTGCCGGAACCAGATTAGGGCCTGAAGCAATCCTGCGCTGTTGCGGCCAGCTCACAAGAAAGCGAGTTGAAGAAAGGAGCTCAGGGCCACTGTAATTCACAAACCTGCAGAGTTATAAATGACAGCTATCGTCCAAAAATATACTGAAGTAAGGCTGCCAAGAGGACTTGAAAGCGGGGTAGAATTGCAGGAAACCGATTTCAGGAGGTAGACTGGAATTGCATTTAAAGCATAGGAAAAGAGGCAGAACGTCCACAATGATGCACTTGGCCAAAAAGGGCGTATGCGTTTTTTCCTGAATATATTCAGGAAAAAACGCATACGCCCTTTTTGGCCAACCAAGCAAGCTTGCAAAGGAAATCTGCACTACAATGAAGTCTCACTTCCCCCCCGGTCAAAAGGGCCATCTGAAAAAAGTGTAAAATCCAGAAAGGCAGGACAGGCCATGGAGAACTGGGAGCCTTGTTATGCTGATGGGCGGGATGTAAATTGCCAACAGCCACTCGGGAGAAGTGTATGGTGTTTCCTGAAACATCTAAAAAACAAAGCAACAGAGCCTAGGGCACTTCCACTTATGGTCCTATAGCTTAGGGAAATTAAAATCAAAAAGACACAGCCACCCCAAAGTTTGGGACGGCTCTGTTTACAAGAACCTCATTTACGGTACAAGTTTAATATCACAGAAATTGAGTAATGGATAAAGAAGTTGTGGTACTTACGTACAATGCAATATCACTCAGCAATGAAATCTATGTCATCAGGCCCGTAGCAGCATAATGAGTGGATTCAGGTATGATGATTCTAACTGAAATAAGTCACACAGAAAAAGAAACATCATAAGATATCACTAATACACAGAATGTAAACTTGGCTACACAGGAACTGAATTACAAAACAGAACAGGGTCTCAAATTTAGAAAACCAACTTATGCTTGCTAAGGGGAAAGGTGAGTTGGGGTGCTGCCTAAAACCAGAGATTGAAATGAGCACAGATAAAGTTCCTTAAGCCAAATATGTAATAGACAAGAGCTACACCTTGCTCAACGAAATGGACTCAACACCTCATATTAAATGCCTAAGATTGTACCTGACTAGTGAGTATCTTAAAACCCATGGATTGCTATGTCTCCGAAAGAGAATCAAGCGTGTGTACTGGGGCATAAACGCAGCAGTGATAGGATTGGAGAGGTTCAGTGAGCAAATGAAGACCCTTTGAAGTCATATTGCATGGTACCCATTCCACGGGTCTCAACTCTCCAGGTTTAAGGGATTCTTCCTTCAGCTAAAACATGCATGTGGAACCCAGAGTATGATCAACCGTGTGATCGGGAGACGTGTTCAAATATGTCTCAGTTCTCGTCCCCTGGTACTCGGGTGCAACATTCCAGACGCTTTACTAACACTCTCCCAACTTGGAGAGTCAGTGCCTTTAACCTCCTGTTTGGCCCAGTTTGCAATTTCTGCGGAAGATGAACAGGAATAGGGAGAACCAATGAGAGACTAGCTGGAGGTGTCTGGACGGGCAAATTTAACTCTCATTTCCCACCAGGAAGAGGAATTAACCAAAGGCTCAGCGTGCCGTGCTAGAACCAGATTAGGGCCTGAAGCAATCCTGCGGTGTTGCGACCAGCTCACAAGAAAGCGAGTTGAAGAAAGGAACTCAGGGGCACTGTAATTCACAAACCTGCAGAGTTATAAATGAAAGCTATCGTCCAAAAATATACTGAAGTAAGGTTGCCAAGAGGACTTGAAAGCGGGGCAGAATTGCAGGAAACCGATTTCAGGAGGTAGACTGGAATTGCATTTAAAGCATAGGAAAAGAGGCAGAACGACCACAATGATGCACTTGGCCAAAAAGGGCGTATGCGTTTTTTCCTGAATATATTCAGGAAAAAACGCATACGCCCTTTTTGGCCAACCAAGCAAGCTTGCAAAGGAAATCTGCACTACAATGAAGTCTCACTTCCCCCCGGTCAAAAGGGCCATCTGAAAAAAGTGTAAAATCCAGAAGGCAGGACAGGCCATGGAGAACTGGGAGCCTTGTTATGCTGATGGGCGGGATGTAAATTGCCAACAGCCACTCGGGAGAAGTGTATGGTGTTTCCTGAAACATCTAAAAAACAAAGCAACAGAGCCTAGGGCAATTCCACTTATGGTCCTATAGCTTAGGGAAATTAAAATCAAAAAGACACAGCCATCCCAAAGTTTGGGACGGCTCTGTTTACAAGAACCTCGTTTACGGTACAAGTTCAATATCGCAGAAAGTGAGTAATGGATAAAGAAGTTGTGGTACTTACATACAATGCAATATCACTCAGCAATGAAATCTATGTCATCAGGCCCGTAGCAGCATAATGAGTGGATTCAGGTATGATGATTCTAACTGAAATAAGTCACACAGAAAAAGAAACATCATAAGATATCACTAATACACGGAATGTAAACTTGGCTCCACAGGAACTGAATTACAAAACAGAACAGGGTCTCAAATTTAGAAAACCAACTTATGCTTGCTAAGGGGAAAGGTGAGTTGGGGTGCTGCCTAAAACCAGAGATTGAAATGAGCACAGATAAAGTTCCTTAAGCCAAATATGTAATAGACAAGAGCTACACCTTGCTCAACGAAATGGACTCAACACCTCATATTAAATGCCTAAGAATGTACCTGACTAGAAAGTATCTTAAAACCTATGGATTGCTATGTCTCCGAAAGAGAATCAAGCGTGTGTACAGGGGCATAAACGCAGCAGTGATAGGATTGGAGAGGTTCAGTGAGCAAATGAAGACCCTTTGAAGTCATATTGCATGGTACCCATTCCACGGGTCTCAACTCTCCAGGTTTAAGGGATTCTTCCTTCAGGTAAAACATGCATGTGGAACCCAGAGTATGATCCACCGTGTGATCGGGAGACGTGTTCAAATATGTCTCAGTTCTCGTCCCCTGGTACTCGGGTGCAACATTCCAGACGCTTTACTAACACTCTCCCGACTTGGAGAGTCAGTGCCTTTAACCTCCTGTTTGGCCCAGTTTGCAATTTCTGCGGAAGATGAACAGGAATAGGGAGAACCAAAGAGAGACTAGCTGGAGGTGTCTGGACGGGCAAATTTAACTCTCATTTCCCACCAGGAAGAGGAATTAACCAAAGGCTCAGCGTGCCGTGCCGGAACCAGATTAGGGCCTGAAGCAATCCTGCGGTGTTGCGGCCAGCTCACAAGAAAGCGAGTTGAAGAAAGGAGCTCAGGGGCACTGTAATTCACAAACCTGCAGAGTTATAAATGACAGCTCTCGTCCAAAAATATACTGAAGTAAGGCTGCCAAGAGGACTTGAAAGCGGGGCAGAATTGCAAGAAACCGATTTCAGGAGGTAGACTGGAATTGCAGTTAAAGCATAGGAAAAGAGGCAGAACGTCCACAATGATGCACTTGGCCAAAAAGGGCGTATGCGTTTTTTCCTGAATATATTCAGGAAAAAACGCATACGCCCTTTTTGGCCAACCAAGCAAGCTTGCAAAGGAAATCTGCACTACAATGAAGTCTCACTTCCCCCCGGTCAAAAGGGCCATCTGAAAAAAGTGTAAAATCCAGAAGGCAGGACAGGCCATGGAGAACTGGGAGCCTTGTTATGCTGATGGGCGGGATGTAAATTGCCAACAGCCACTCGGGAGAAGTGTATGGTGTTTCCTGAAACATCAAAAAAACAAAGCAACAGAGCCTAGGGCACTTCCACTTATGGTCCTATAGCTTAGGGAAATTAAAATAAAAAATACACAGCCACCCCAAAGTTTGGGATGGCTCTGTTTACAAGAACCTCGTTTACGGTGCAAGTTCAATATCGCAGAAAGTGAGTAATGGATAAAGAAGTTGTGGTACTTACGTACAATGCAATATCACTCAGCAATGAAATCTATGTCATCAGGCCCGTAGCAGCATAATGAGGGGATTCAGGTATGATGATTCTAACTGAAATAAGTCACACAGAAAAAGAAACATCATAAGATATCACTAATACACGGAATGTAAACTTGGCTACACAGGAAGTGAATTACAAAACAGAACAGGGTCTCAAATTTAGAAAACCAACTTATGCTTGCTAAGGGGAAAGGTGAGTTGGGGTGCTGCCTAAAACCAGAGATTGAAATGAACACAGATAAAGTTCCTTAAGCCAAATATGGCATAGACAAGAGCTACTCCTTGCTCAACGAAATGGACTCAACACCCCATATTAAACGCCTAAGAATGTACCTGACTAGTAAGTATCTTAAAACCTATGGATTGCTATGTCTCCGAAAGAGAATCAAGCCTGTGTACAGGGGCATAAACGCAGCAGTGATAGGATTGGAGAGGTTCGGTGAGCAAATGAAGACCCTTTGAAGTCATATTGCATGGTAACCATTCCACGGGTCTCAACTCTCCAGGTTTAAGGGATTCTTCCTTCAGCTAAAACATGCATGTGGAACCCAGAGTATGATCCACCGTGTGATCGGGAGACGAGTTCAAATATGTCCCAATTCTCGTCCCCTGGTACTCGGGTGCAACATTCCAGACGCTTTACTAACACTCTCCCGACTTGGAGAGTCAGTGCCTTTAACCTCCTGTTTGGCCCAGTTTGCAATTTCTGTGCAAGATGAACAAGAATAGGGAGAACCAATGAGAGACTAGCTGGAGGTGTCTGGACGGGCAAATTTAACTCTCATTTCCCACCAGGAAGAGGAATTAACCAAAGGCTCAGCGTGCCGTGCCGGAACCAGATTAGGGCCTGAAGCAATCCTGCGGTGTTGCGGCCAGCTCACAAGAAAGCGAGTTGAAGAAAGGAGCTCAGGGGCACTGTAATTCACAAACCTGCAGAGTTATAAATGACAGCTATCGTCCAAAAATATACTGAAGTAAGGCTGCCAAGAGGACTTGAAAGCGGGGCAGAATTGCAGGAAACCGATTTCAGGAGGTAGACTGGAATTGCAGTTAAAGCATAGGAAAAGAGGCAGAACAACCACAATGATGCACTTGGCCAAAAAGAGCGTATGCGTTTTTTCCTGAATATATTCAGGAAAAAACGCATACGCACTTTTTGGCCAACCAAGCAAGCTTGCAAAGGAAATCTGCACTACAATGAAGTCTCACTTCCCCCGGTCAAAAGGGCCATCTGAAAAAAGGGTAAAATCCAGAAGGCAGGACAGGCCATGGAGAACTGGGAGCCTTGTTATGCTGATGGGCGGGATGTAAATTGCCAACAGCCACTCGGGAGAAGTGTATGGTGTTTCCTGAAACATCTAACAACAAAGCAACAGAGCCTAGGGCACTTCCACTTATGGTCCTATAGCTTAGGGAAATTAAAATCAAAAAGACACAGCCACCCCAAAGTTTGGGACGGCTCTGTTTACAAGAACCTCGTTTACGGTACAAGTTCAATATGGCAGAAAGTGAGTAATGGATAAAGAAGTTGTGGTACTTACGTACAATGCAATATCACTCAGCAATGAAATCTATGTCATCAGGCCCGTAGCAGCATAATGAAGGATTCAGGTATGATGATTCTAACTGAAATAAGTCACACAGAAAAAGAAACATCATAAGATATCACTAATACACGGAATGTAAACTTGGCTACACAGGATCTGAAATACAAAACAGAACAGGGTCTCAAATTTAGAAAACCAACTTATGCTTGCTAAGGGGAAAGGTGAGTTGGGGTGCTGCCTAAAACCAGAGATTGAAATGAGCACAGATAAAGTTCCTTAAGCCAAATATGGAATAGACAAGAGCTACTCCTTGCTCAACGAAATGGACTCAACACCCCATATTAAACGCCTAAGAATGTACCTGAGTAATAAGTATCTTAAAACCTATGGATTGCCATGTCTCCCAAAGAGAATCAAGCGTGTGTACAGGGGCATAAACGCAGCAGTGATAGGATTGGAGAGGTTCGGTGAGCAAATGAAGACCCTTTGAAGTCATATTGCATGGTACCCATTCCACGGATCTCAACTCTCCAGGTTTAAGGGATTCTTCCTTCAGCTAAAACATGCATGTGGAACCCAGAGTATGATGAACCGTGTGATGAGGAGACGTGTTCAAATATGTCTCAGTTCTCGTCCCCTGGTAGTCGGGTGCAACATTCCAGTGCCTTTAACCTCCTGTGTGGCCCAGTTTGCAATTTCTGCGGAAGATGAACAGGAATAGGGAGAACCAATGAGAGACTAGCTGGAGGTGTCTGGACGGGCAAATTTAACTCTCATTTCCCACCAGGAAGAGGAATTAACCAAAGGCTCAGCGTGCCGTGCCGGAACCAGATTAGGGCCTGAAGCAATCCTGCGGTGTTGCGGGCAGCTCACAAGAAAGCGAGTTGAAGAAAGGAGCTCAGGGGCACTGTAATTCACAAACCTGCAGAGTTATAAATGACAGCTATCGTCCAAAAATATACTGAAGTAAGGTTGCCAAGAGGACTTGAAAGCGGGGCAGAATTGCAGGAAACCGATTTCAGGAGGTAGACTGGAATTGCATTTAAAGCATAGGAAAAGAGGCAGAACGACCACAATGATGCACTTGGCCAAAAAGGGCGTATGCGTTTTTTCCTGAATATATTCAGGAAAAAACGCATACGCCCTTTTTGGCCAACCAAGCAAGCTTGCAAAGGAAATCTGCACTACAATGAAGTCTCACTTCCCCCCGGTCAAAAGGGCCATCTGAAAAAAGTGTAAAATCCAGAAGGCAGGACAGGCCATGGAGAACTGGGAGCCTTGTTATGCTGATGGGCGGGATGTAAATTGCCAACAGCCACTCGGGAGAAGTGTATGGTGTTTCCTGAAACATCTAAAAAACAAAGCAACAGAGCCTAGGGCACTTCCACTTATGGTCCTATAGCTTAGGGAAATTAAAATCAAAAAGACACAGCCATCCCAAAGTTTGGGACGGCTCTGTTTACAAGAACCTCGTTTACGGTACAAGTTCAATATCGCAGAAAGTGAGTAATGGATAAAGAAGTTGTGGTACTTACATACAATGCAATATCACTCAGCAATGAAATCTATGTCATCAGGCCCGTAGCAGCATAATGAGTGGATTCAGGTATGATGATTCTAACTGAAATAAGTCACACAGAAAAAGAAACATCATAAGATATCACTAATACACGGAATGTAAACTTGGCTCCACAGGAACTGAATTACAAAACAGAACAGGGTCTCAAATTTAGAAAACCAACTTATGCTTGCTAAGGGGAAAGGTGAGTTGGGGTGCTGCCTAAAACCAGAGATTGAAATGAGCACAGATAAAGTTCCTTAAGCCAAATATGTAATAGACAAGAGCTACACCTTGCTCAACGAAATGGACTCAACACCTCATATTAAATGCCTAAGAATGTACCTGACTAGAAAGTATCTTAAAACCTATGGATTGCTATGTCTCCGAAAGAGAATCAAGCGTGTGTACAGGGGCATAAACGCAGCAGTGATAGGATTGGAGAGGTTCAGTGAGCAAATGAAGACCCTTTGAATTCATATTGCATGGTACCCATTCCACGGGTCTCAACTCTCCAGGTTTAAGGGATTCTTCCTTCAGGTAAAACATGCATGTGGAACCCAGAGTATGATCCACCGTGTGATCGGGAGATGTGTTCAAATATGTCTCAGTTCTCGTCCCCTGGTACTCGGGTGCAACATTCCAGACGCTTTACTAACACTCTCCCGACTTGGAGAGTCAGTGCCTTTAACCTCCTGTTTGGCCCAGTTTGCAATTTCTGCGGAAGATGAACAGGAATAGGGAGAACCAAAGAGAGACTAGCTGGAGGTGTCTGGACGGGCAAATTTAACTCTCATTTCCCACCAGGAAGAGGAATTAACCAAAGGCTCAGCGTGCCGTGCCGGAACCAGATTAGGGCCTGAAGCAATCCTGCGGTGTTGCGGCCAGCTCACAAGAAAGCGAGTTGAAGAAAGGAGCTCAGGGGCACTGTAATTCACAAACCTGCAGAGTTATAAATGACAGCTCTCGTCCAAAAATATACTGAAGTAAGGCTGCCAAGAGGACTTGAAAGCGGGGCAGAATTGCAAGAAACCGATTTCAGGAGGTAGACTGGAATTGCAGTTAAAGCATAGGAAAAGAGGCAGAACGTCCACAATGATGCACTTGGCCAAAAAGGGCGTATGCGTTTTTTCCTGAATATATTCAGGAAAAAACGCATACGCCCTTTTTGGCCAACCAAGCAAGCTTGCAAAGGAAATCTGCACTACAATGAAGTCTCACTTCCCCCCGGTCAAAAGGGCCATCTGAAAAAAGTGTAAAATCCAGAAGGCAGGACAGGCCATGGAGAACTGGGAGCCTTGTTATGCTGATGGGCGGGATGTAAATTGCCAACAGCCACTCGGGAGAAGTGTATGGTGTTTCCTGAAACATCAAAAAAACAAAGCAACAGAGCCTAGGGCACTTCCACTTATGGTCCTATAGCTTAGGGAAATTAAAATAAAAAATACACAGCCACCCCAAAGTTTGGGATGGCTCTGTTTACAAGAACCTCGTTTACGGTGCAAGTTCAATATCGCAGAAAGTGAGTAATGGATAAAGAAGTTGTGGTACTTACGTACAATGCAATATCACTCAGCAATGAAATCTATGTCATCAGGCCCGTAGCAGCATAATGAGGGGATTCAGGTATGATGATTCTAACTGAAATAAGTCACACAGAAAAAGAAACATCATAAGATATCACTAATACACGGAATGTAAACTTGGCTACACAGGAACTGAATTACAAAACAGAACAGGGTCTCAAATTTAGAAAACCAACTTATGCTTGCTAAGGGGAAAGGTGAGTTGGGGTGCTGCCTAAAACCAGAGATTGAAATGAACACAGATAAAGTTCCTTAAGCCAAATATGGCATAGACAAGAGCTACTCCTTGCTCAACGAAATGGACTCAACACCCCATATTAAACGCCTAAGAATGTACATGACTTGTAAGTATCTTAAAACCTATGGATTGCTATGTCTCCGAAAGAGAATCAAGCGTGTGTACAGGGGCATAAACGCAGCAGTGATAGGATTGGAGAGGTTCGGTGAGCAAATGAAGACCCTTTGAAGTCATATTGCATGGTAACCATTCCACGGGTCTCAACTCTCCAGGTTTAAGGGATTCTTCCTTCAGCTAAAACATGCATGTGGAACCCAGAGTATGATCAACCGTGTGATCGGGAGACGTGTTCAAATATGTCTCAGTTCTCGTCCCCTGGTACTCGGGTACAACATTCCAGACGCTTTACTAACACTCTCCCGACTTGGAGAGTCAGTGCCTTTAACCTCCTGTTTGGCCCAGTTTGCAATTTCTGCGGAAGATGAACAGGAATAGGGAGAACCAATGAGAGACTAGCTGGAGGTGTCTGGAAGGGCAAATTTAACTCTCATTTCCCACCAGGAAGAGGAATTAACCAAAGGCTCAGCGTGCCGTGCCGGAACCAGATTAGGGCCTGAAGCAATCCTGCGGTGTTGCGGCCAGCTCACAAGAAAGCGAGTTGAAGAAAGGAGCTCAGGGGCACTGTAATTCACAAACCTGCAGAGTTATAAATGACAGCTATCGTGCAAAAATATACTTAAGTAAGGCTGCCAAGAGGACTTGAAAGCGGGGCAGAATTGCAAGAAACAAATTTCAGGAGGTAGACTGGAATTGCAGTTAAAGCATAGGAAAAGAGGCAGAACGTCCACAATGATGCACTTGGCCAAAAAGGGCGTATGCGTTTTTTCCTGAATATATTCAGGAAAAAACGCATACGCCCTTTTTGGCCAACCAAGCAAGCTTGCAAAGGAAATCTGCACTACAATGAAGTCTCACTTCCCCCCGGTCAAAAGGGCCATCTGAAAAAAGTGTAAAATCCAGAAGGCAGGACAGGCCATGGAGAACTGGGAGCCTTGTTATGCTGATGAGCGGGATGTAAATTGCCAACAGCCACTCGGGAGAAGTGTATGGTGTTTCCTGAAACATCTAAAAAACAAAGCAACAGAGCCTAGGGCACTTCCACTTATGGTCCTATAGCTTAGGGAAATTAAAATCAAAAAGACACAGCCACCCCAAAGTTTGGGACGGCTCTGTTTACAAGAACCTCGTTTACGGTACAAGTTCAATATCGCAGAAAGTGAGTAATGGATAAAGAAGTTGTGGTACTTATGTACAATGCAATATCACTCAGCAATGAAATCTATGTCATCAGGCCCGTAGCAGCATAATGAGTGGATTCAGGTATGATGATTCTAACTGAAATAAGTCACACAGAAAAAGAAACATCATAAGATATCACTAATACACGGAATGTAAACTTGGCTACACAGGAACTGAATTACAAAACAGAACAGGGTCTCAAATTTAGAAAACCAACTTATGCTTGCTAAGGGTAAAGGTGAGTTGGGGTGCTGCCTAAAACCAGAGATTGAAATGAACACAGATAAAGTTCATTAAGCCAAATATGGAATAGACAAGAGCTACTCCTTGCTCAACGAAATGGACTCAACACCCCATATTAAACGCCTAAGAATGTACCTGACTAGTAAGTATCTTAAAACCTATGGATTGCTATGTCTCCGAAAGAGAATCAAGCCTGTGTACAGGGGCATAAACGCAGCAGTGATAGGATTGGAGAGGTTCGGTGAGCAAATGAAGACCCTTTGAAGTCATATTGCATGGTAACCATTCCACGGTTCTCAACTCTCCAGGTTTAAGGGATTCTTCCTTCAGCTAAAACATGCATGTGGAACCCAGAGTATGATCCACCGTGTGATCGGGAGACGAGTTCAAATATGTCCCAATTCTCGTCCCCTGGTACTCGGGTGCAACATTCCAGACGCTTTACTAACACTCTCCCGACTTGGAGAGTCAGTGCCTTTAACCTCCTGTTTGGCCCAGTTTGCAATTTCTGTGCAAGATGAACAAGAATAGGGAGAACCAATGAGAGACTAGCTGGAGGTGTCTGGACGGGCAAATTTAACTCTCATTTCCCACCAGGAAGAGGAATTAACCAAAGGCTCAGCGTGCCGTGCCGGAACCAGATTAGGGCCTGAAGCAATCCTGCGGTGTTGCGGCCAGCTCACAAGAAAGCGAGTTGAAGAAAGGAGCTCAGGGGCACTGTAATTCACAAACCTGCAGAGTTATAAATGACAGCTATCATCCAAAAATATACTGAAGTAAGGCTGCCAAGAGGACTTGAAAGCGGGGCAGAATTGCAAGAAACCGATTTCAGGAGGTAGACTGGAATTGCAGTTAAAGCATAGGAAAAGAGGCAGAACGTCCACAATGATGCACTTGGCCAAAAAGGGCGTATGCGTTTTTTCCTGAATATATTCAGGAAAAAACGCATACGCCCTTTTTGGCCAACCAAGCAAGCTTGCAAAGGAAATCTGCACTACAATGAAGTCTCACTTCCCCCCGGTGAAAAGGGCCATCTGAAAAAAGTGTAAAATCCAGAAGGCAGGACAGGCCATGGAGAACTGGGAGCCTTGTTATGCTGATGAGCGGGATGTAAATTGCCAACAGCCACTCGGGAGAAGTGTATGGTGTTTCCTGAAACATCTAAAAAACAAAGCAACAGAGCCTAGGGCACTTCCACTTATGGTCCTATAGCTTAGGGAAATTAAAATCAAAAAGACACAGCCACCCCAAAGTTTGGGACGGCTCTGTTTACAAGAACCTCGTTTACGGTACAAGTTCAATATCGCAGAAAGTGAGTAATGGATAAAGAAGTTGTGGTACTTATGTACAATGCAATATCACTCAGCAATGAAATCTATGTCATCAGGCACGTAGCAGCATAATGAGTGGATTCAGGTATGATGATTCTAACTGAAATAAGTCACACAGAAAAAGAAACATCATAAGATATCACTAATACAAGGAATGTAAACTTGGCTACACAGGAACTGAATTACAAAACAGAACAGGGTCTCAAATTTAGAAAACCAACTTATGCTTGCTAAGGGGAAAGGTGACTTGGGGTGCTGCCTAAAACCAGAGATTGAAATGAACACAGATAAAGTTCCTTAAGCCAAATATGGAATAGACAAGAGCTACTCCTTGCTCAACGAAATGGACTCAACACCCCATATTAAACGCCTAAGAATGTACCTGACTAGTAAGTATCTTAAAACCTATGGATTGCTATGTCTCCGAAAGAGAATCAAACGTGTGTACAGGGGCATAAACGCAGCAGTGATAGGATTGGAGAGGTTCGGTGAGCAAATGAAGACCCTTTGAAGTCATATTGCATGGTACTCATTCCACGGGTCTCAACTCTCCAGGTTTAAGGGATTCTTCCTTCAGCTAAAACATGCATGTGGAACCCAGAGTATGATCAACCGTGTGATCGGGAGACGTGTTCAAATATGTGTCAGTTCTCGTCCCCTGGTACTCGGGTGCAACATTCCAGAAGCTTTACTAACACTCTCCCAACTTGGAGAGTCAGTGCCTTTAACCTCCTGTTTGGCCCAGTTTGCAATTTCTGCGGAAGATGAACAGGAATAGGGAGAACCAATGAGAGACTAGCTGGAGGTGTCTGGACGGGCAAATTTAACTCTCATTTCCCACCAGGAAGAGGAATTAACCAAAGGCTCAGCGTGCCGTGCCGGAACCAGATTAGGGCCTGAAGCAATTCTGCGGTGTTGCGGCCAGCTCACAAGAAAGCGAGTTGAAGAAAGGAGCTCAGGGGCACTGTAATTCACAAACCTGCAGAGTTATAAATGACAGCTATCGTCCAAAAATATACTGAACTAAGGCTGCCAAGAGGACTTGAAAGCGGGGCAGAATTGCAGGAAACCGATTTCAGGAGGTAGGCTGGAATTGCATTTAAAGCATAGGAAAAGAGGCAGAACGACCACAATGATGCACTTGGCCAAAAAGGGCGTATGCGTTTTTTCCTGAATATATTCAGGAAAAAACGCATACGCCCTTTTTGGCCAACCAAGCAAGCTTGCAAAGGAAATCTGCACTACAATGAAGTCTCACTTCCCCCTGGTCAAAAGGGCCATCTGAAAAAAGTGTAAAATCCAGAAGGCAGGACAGGCCATGGAGAACTGGGAGCCTTGTTATGCTGATGGGCGGTATGTAAATTTCCAACAGCCACTCGGGAGAAGTGTATGGTGTTTCCTGAAACATCTAAAAAACAAAGCAACAGAGCCTAGGGCACTTCCACTTATGGTCCTATAGCTTAGGGAAATTAAAATCAAAAAGACACAGCCACCCCAAAGTTTGGGACGGCTCTGTTTACAAGAACCTCGTTTATGGTACAAGTTCAATATCGCAGAAAGTGAGTAATGGATAAAGAAGTTGTGGTATTTACGTACAATGCAATATCACTCAGCAATGAAATCTATGTCATCAGGCCCGTAGCAGCATAATGAGTGGATTCAGGTATGATGATTCTAACTGAAATAAGTCACACAGAAAAAGAAACATCATAAGATATCACTAATACACGGAATGTAAACTTGGCTACACAGGAACTGAATTACAAAACAGAACAGGGTCTCAAATTTAGAAAACCAACTTATGCTTGCTAAGGGGAAAGGTGAGTTGGGGTGCTGCCTAAAACCAGAGATTGAAATGAGCACAGATAAAGTTCCTTAAGCCAAATATGTAATAGACAAGAGCTACACCTTGCTCAACGTAATGGACTCAACTCCTCATATTAAATTCCTAAGAATGTACCTGACTAGTAAGTATCTTAAAACCTATGGATTGCTATGTCTCCGAAAGAGAATCAAGCATGTGAACAGGGGCATAAACGCAGCAGTGATAGGATTGGAGAGGTTCAGTGAGCAAATGAAGACCCTTTGAAGTCATATTGCATGGTACCCATTCCATGGGTCTCAACTCTCCAGGTTTAAGGGATTCTTCCTTCAGCTAAAACATGCATGTGGAACCCAGAGTATGATCGACCGTGTGATCGGGAGACGTGTTCAAATATGTCTCAGTTCTCGTCCCCTGGTACTCGGGTGCAACATTGCAGTGCCTTTAACCTCCTGTTTGTCCCAGTTTGCAATTTCTGCGGAAGATGAACAGGAATAGGAAGAACCAATGAGAGACTAGCTGGAGGTGTCTGGACGGGCAAATTTAACTCTCATTTCCCACCAGGAAGAGGAATTAACCAAAGGCTCAGCGTGCCGTGCCGAAACCAGATTAGGGCCTGAAGCAATCCTGCGCTGTTGCGGCCAGCTCACAAGAAAGCGAGTTGAAGAAAGGAGCTCAGGGGCACTGTAATTCACAAACCTGCAGAGTTATAAATGACAGCTATCGTCCAAAAATATACTGAAGTCAGGCTGCCAAGAGGACTTGAAAGAGGGGCAGAATTGCAGGAAATCGATTTCAGGAGGTAGACTGGAATTGCAGTTAAAGCATAGGAAAAGAGGCAGAACGTCCACAATGATGCACTTGGCCAAAAAGGGCGTATGCGTTTTTTCCTGAATATATTCAGGAAAAAACGCATACGCCCTTTTTGGCCAACCAAGCAAGCTTGCAAAGGAAATCTGCACTACAATGAAGTCTCACTTCCCCCCGGTCAAAAGGGCCATCTGAAAAAAGTGTAAAATCCAGAAGGCAGGACAGGCCATGGAGAACTGGGAGCCTTGTTATGCTGATGGGCGGGATGTAAATTGCCAACAGCCACTCGGGAGAAGTGTATGGTGTTTCCTGAAACATCAAAAAAACAAAGCAACAGAGCCTAGGGCACTTCCACTTATGGTCCTATAGCTTAGAGAAATTAAAATCAAAAAGACACAGCCACCCCAAAGTTTGGGACGGCTCTGTTTACAAGAACCTCGTTTACGGTACAAGTTCAATATCGCAGAAAGTGAGTAATGGATAAAGAAGTTGTGGTACTTACGTACAATGCAATATCACTCAGCAATGAAATCTATGTCATCAGGCCCGTAGCAGCATAATGAGTGGATTCAGGTATGATGATTCTAACTGAAATAAGTCACACAGAAAAAGAAACATCATAAGATATCACTAATACACGGAATGTAAACTTGGCTACACAGGAAATGAATGACAAAACAGAACAGGGTCTCAAATTTAGAAAACCAACTTATGCTTGCTAAGGGGAAAGGTGAGTTGGGGTGCTGCCTAAAACCAGAGATTGAAATGAGCACAGATAAAGTTCCTTAAGCCAAATATGTAATAGACAAGAGCTACACCTTGCTCAACGAAATGGACTCAACACCTCATATTAAATGCCTAAGATTGTACCTGACTAGTGAGTATCTTAAAACCTATGGATTGCTATGTCTCCGAAAGAGAATCAAGTGTCTGTACTGGGGCATAAACGCAGCAGTGATAGGATTGGAGAGGTTCGGTGAGCAAATGAAGACCCTTTGAAGTCATATTGCATGGTACCCATTCCACGGGTCTCAACTCTCCAGGTTTAAGGGATTCTTCCTTCAGCTAAAACATGCATGTGGAACCCAGAGTATGATCAACCGTGTGATCGGGAGACGTGTTCAAATATGTCTCAGTTCTCGTCCCCTGGTACTCGGGTGCAACATTCCAGACGCTTTACTAACACTCTCCCGACTTGGAGAGTCAGTGCCTTTAACCTCCTGTTTGGCCCAGTTTGCAATTTCTGCGGAAGATGAACAGGAATAGGGAGAACCAATGAGAGACTAGCTGGAGGTGTCTGGACGGGCAAATTTAACTCTCATTTCCCACCAGGAAGAGGAATTAACCAAAGGCTCAGCGTGCCGTGCCGGAACCAGATTAGGGCCTGAAGCAATCCTGCGGTGTTGCGGCCAGCTCACAAGAAAGCGAGTTGAAGAAAGGAGCTCAGGGGCACTGTAATTCACAAACCTGCAGAGTTATAAATGACAGCTATCGTGCAAAAATATACTGAAGTAAGGCTGCCAAGAGGACTTGAAAGCGGGGCAGAATTGCAAGAAACAAATTTCAGGAGGTAGACTGGAATTGCAGTTAAAGCATAGGAAAAGAGGCAGAACGTCCACAATGATGCACTTGGCCAAAAAGGGCGTATGCGTTTTTTCCTGAATATATTCAGGAAAAAACGCATACGCCCTTTTTGGCCAACCAAGCAAGCTTGCAAAGGTAATCTGCACTACAATGAAGTCTCACTTCCCCCCGGTCAAAAGGGCCATCTGTAAAAAGTGTAAAATCCAGAAGGCAGGACAGGCCATGGAGAACTGGGAGCCTTGTTATGCTGATGAGCGGGATGTAAATTGCCAAGAGCCACTCGGGAGAAGTGTATGATGTTTCCTGACACATCTAAAAAACAAAGCAACAGAGTCTAGGGCACTTCCACTTATGGTCCTATAGCTTAGGGAAATTAAAATCAAAAAGACACAGCCACCCCAAAGTTTGGGACGGCTCTGTTTACAAGAACCTCGTTTACGGTACAAGTTCAATATCGCAGAAAGTGAGTAATGGATAAAGAAGTTGTGGTACTTACGTACAATGCAATATCACTCAGCAATGAAATCTATGTCATCAGGCCCGTAGCAGCATAATGAGTGGATTCAGGTATGATGATTCTAACTGAAATAAGTCACACAGAAAAAGAAACATCATAAGATATCACTAATACACGGAATGTAAACTTGGCTACACAGGAACTGAATTACAAAACAGAACAGGGTCTCAAATTTAGAAAACCAACTTATGCTTGCTAAGGGTAAAGGTGAGTTGGGGTGCTGCCTAAAACCAGAGATTGAAATGAGCACAGATAAAGTTCCTTAAGCCAAATATGGAATAGACAAGAGCTACTCCTTGCTCAACGAAATGGACTCAACACCCCATATTAAACGCCTAAGAATGTACCTGACTAGTAAGTATCTTAAAACCTATGGATTGCTATGTCTCCGAAAGAGAATCAAGCCTGTGTACAGGGGCATAAACGCAGCAGTGATAGGATTGGAGAGGTTCGGTGAGCAAATGAAGACCCTTTGAAGTCATATTGCATGGTAACCATTCCACGGGTCTCAACTCTCCAGGTTTAAGGGATTCTTCCTTCAGCTAAAACATGCATGTGGAACCCAGAGTATGATCCACCGTGTGATCGGGAGACGAGTTCAAATATGTCCCAATTCTCGTCCCCTGGTACTCGGGTGCAACATTCCAGACGCTTTACTAACACTCTCCCGACTTGGAGAGTCAGTGCCTTTAACCTCCTGTTTGGCCCAGTTTGCAATTTCTGTGCAAGATGAACAGGAATAGGGAGAACCAATGAGAGACTAGCTGGAGGTGTCTGGACGGGCAAATTTAACTCTCATTTCCCACCAGGAAGAGGAATTAACCAAAGGCTCAGCGTGCCGTGCCGGAACCAGATTAGGGCCTGAAGCAATCCTGCGGTGTTGCGGCCAGCTCACAAGAAAGCGAGTTGAAGAAAGGAGCTCAGGGGCACTGTAATTCACAAACCTGCAGAGTTATAAATGACAGCTATCATCCAAAAATATACTGAAGTAAGGCTGCCAAGAGGACTTGAAAGCGGGGCAGAATTGCAAGAAACCGATTTCAGGAGGTAGACTGGAATTGCAGTTAAAGCATAGGAAAAGAGGCAGAACGTCCACAATGATGCACTTGGCCAAAAAGGGCGTATGCGTTTTTTCCTGAATATATTCAGGAAAAAACGCATACGCCCTTTTTGGCCAACCAAGCAAGCTTGCAAAGGAAATCTGCACTACAATGAAGTCTCACTTCCCCCCGGTCAAAAGGGCCATCTGAAAAAAGTGTAAAATCCAGAAGGCAGGACAGGCCATGGAGAACTGGGAGCCTTGTTATGCTGATGGGCGGGATGTAAATTGCCAAGAGCCACTCGGGAGAAGTGTATGGTGTTTCCTGAAACATCTAAAAAACAAAGCAACAGAGCCTAGGGCACTTCCACTTATGGTCCTATAGCTTAGGGAAATTAAAATCAAAAAGACACAGCCACCCCAAAGTTTGGGACGGCTCTGTTTACAAGAACCTCGTTTACGGCACAAGTTCAATATCGCAGAAAGTGAGTAATGGATAAAGAAGTTGTGGTACTTATGTACAAAGCAATATCACTCAGCAATGAAATCTATGTCATCAGGCACGTAGCAGCATAATGAGTGGATTCAGGTATGATGATTCTAACTGAAATAAGTCACACAGAAAAAGAAACATCATAAGATATCACTAATACACGGAATGTAAACTTGGCTACACAGGAAATGAATGACAAAACAGAACAGGGTCTCAAATTTAGAAAACCAACTTATGCTTGCTAAGGGGAAAGGTGAGTTGGGGTGCTGCCTAAAACCAGAGATTGAAATGAGCACAGATAAAGTTCCTTAAGCCAAATATGTAATAGACAAGAGCTACACCTTGCTCAACGAAATGGACTCAACACCTCATATTAAATGCCTAAGATTGTACCTGACTAGTGAGTATCTTAAAACCTATGGATTGCTATGTCTCCGAAAGAGAATCAAGTGTCTGTACTGGGGCATAAACGCAGCAGTGATAGGATTGGAGAGGTTCGGTGAGCAAATGAAGACCCTTTGAAGTCATATTGCATGGTACCCATTCCACGGGTCTCAACTCTCCAGGTTTAAGGGATTCTTCCTTCAGCTAAAACATGCATGTGGAACCCAGAGTATGATCAACCGTGTGATCGGGAGACGTGTTCAAATATGTCTCAGTTCTCGTCCCCTGGTACTCGGGTGCAACATTCCAGACGCTTTACTAACACTCTCCCGACTTGGAGAGTCAGTGCCTTTAACCTCCTGTTTGGCCCAGTTTGCAATTTCTGCGGAAGATGAACAGGAATAGGGAGAACCAATGAGAGACTAGCTGGAGGTGTCTGGACGGGCAAATTTAACTCTCATTTCCCACCAGGAAGAGGAATTAACCAAAGGCTCAGCGTGCCGTGCCGGAACCAGATTAGGGCCTGAAGCAATCCTGCGGTGTTGCGGCCAGCTCACAAGAAAGCGAGTTGAAGAAAGGAGCTCAGGGGCACTGTAATTCACAAACCTGCAGAGTTATAAATGACAGCTATCGTGCAAAAATATACTGAAGTAAGGCTGCCAAGAGGACTTGAAAGCGGGGCAGAATTGCAAGAAACAAATTTCAGGAGGTAGACTGGAATTGCAGTTAAAGCATAGGAAAAGAGGCAGAACGTCCACAATGATGCACTTGGCCAAAAAGGGCGTATGCGTTTTTTCCTGAATATATTCAGGAAAAAACGCATACGCCCTTTTTGGCCAACCAAGCAAGCTTGCAAAGGTAATCTGCACTACAATGAAGTCTCACTTCCCCCCGGTCAAAAGGGCCATCTGTAAAAAGTGTAAAATCCAGAAGGCAGGACAGGCCATGGAGAACTGGGAGCCTTGTTATGCTGATGAGCGGGATGTAAATTGCCAAGAGCCACTCGGGAGAAGTGTATGATGTTTCCTGACACATCTAAAAAACAAAGCAACAGAGCCTAGGGCACTTCCACTTATGGTCCTATAGCTTAGGGAAATTAAAATCAAAAAGACACAGCCACCCCAAAGTTTGGGACGGCTCTGTTTACAAGAACCTCGTTTACGGTACAAGTTCAATATCGCAGAAAGTGAGTAATGGATAAAGAAGTTGTGGTACTTACGTACAATGCAATATCACTCAGCAATGAAATCTATGTCATCAGGCCCGTAGCAGCATAATGAGTGGATTCAGGTATGATGATTCTAACTGAAATAAGTCACACAGAAAAAGAAACATCATAAGATATCACTAATACACGGAATGTAAACTTGGCTACACAGGAACTGAATTACAAAACAGAACAGGGTCTCAAATTTAGAAAACCAACTTATGCTTGCTAAGGGGAAAGGTGAGTTGGGGTGCTGCCTAAAACCAGAGATTGAAATGAGCACAGATAAAGTTCCTTAAGCCAAATATGGAATAGACAAGAGCTACTCCTTGCTCAACGAAATGGACTCAACACCCCATATTAAACGCCTAAGAATGTACCTGACTAGTAAGTATCTTAAAACCTATGGATTGCTATGTCTCCGAAAGAGAATCAAGCCTGTGTACAGGGGCATAAACGCAGCAGTGATAGGATTGGAGAGGTTCGGTGAGCAAATGAAGACCCTTTGAAGTCATATTGCATGGTAACCATTCCACGGGTCTCAACTCTCCAGGTTTAAGGGATTCTTCCTTCAGCTAAAACATGCATGTGGAACCCAGAGTATGATCCACCGTGTGATCGGGAGACGAGTTCAAATATGTCCCAATTCTCGTCCCCTGGTACTCGGGTGCAACATTCCAGACGCTTTACTAACACTCTCCCGACTTGGAGAGTCAGTGCCTTTAACCTCCTGTTTGGCCCAGTTTGCAATTTCTGTGCAAGATGAACAGGAATAGGGAGAACCAATGAGAGACTAGCTGGAGGTGTCTGGACGGGCAAATTTAACTCTCATTTCCCACCAGGAAGAGGAATTAACCAAAGGCTCAGCGTGCCGTGCCGGAACCAGATTAGGGCCTGAAGCAATCCTGCGGTGTTGCGGCCAGCTCACAAGAAAGCGAGTTGAAGAAAGGAGCTCAGGGGCACTGTAATTCACAAACCTGCAGAGTTATAAATGACAGCTATCATCCAAAAATATACTGAAGTAAGGCTGCCAAGAGGACTTGAAAGCGGGGCAGAATTGCAAGAAACCGATTTCAGGAGGTAGACTGGAATTGCAGTTAAAGCATAGGAAAAGAGGCAGAACGTCCACAATGATGCACTTGGCCAAAAAGGGCGTATGCGTTTTTTCCTGAATATATTCAGGAAAAAACGCATACGCCCTTTTTGGCCAACCAAGCAAGCTTGCAAAGGAAATCTGCACTACAATGAAGTCTCACTTCCCCCCGGTCAAAAGGGCCATCTGAAAAAAGTGTAAAATCCAGAAGGCAGGACAGGCCATGGAGAACTGGGAGCCTTGTTATGCTGATGGGCGGGATGTAAATTGCCAACAGCCACTCGGGAGAAGTGTATGGTGTTTCCTGAAACATCTAAAAAACAAAGCAACAGAGCCTAGGGCACTTCCACTTATGGTCCTATAGCTTAGGGAAATTAAAATCAAAAAGACACAGCCACCCCAAAGTTTGGGACGGCTCTGTTTACAAGAACCTCGTTTACGGCACAAGTTCAATATCGCAGAAAGTGAGTAATGGATAAAGAAGTTGTGGTACTTATGTACAAAGCAATATCACTCAGCAATGAAATCTATGTCATCAGGCACGTAGCAGCATAATGAGTGGATTCAGGTATGATGATTCTAACTGAAATAAGTCACACAGAAAAAGAAACATCATAAGATATCACTAATACACGGAATGTAAACTTGGCTCCACAGGATCTGAATTACAAAACAGAACAGGGTCTCAAATTTAGAAAACCAACTTATGCTTGCTAAGGGGAAAGGTGAGTTGGGGTGCTGCCTAAAACCAGAGATTGAAATGAGCACAGATAAAGTTCCTTAAGCCAAATATAGAATAGACAAGAGCTACTCCTTGCTCAACGAAATGGACTCAACACCCCATATTAAACGCCTAAGAATGTACCTGACTAGTAAGTATCTTAAAACCTATGGATTGCTATGTCTCCGAAAGAGAATCAAACGTGTGTACAGGGGCATAAACGCAGCAGTGATAGGATTGGAGAGGTTCGGTGAGCAAATGAAGACCCTTTGAAGTCATATTGCATGGTACTCATTCCACGGGTCTCAACTCTCCAGGTTTAAGGGATTCTTCCTTCAGCTAAAACATGCATGTGGAACCCAGAGTATGATCAACCGTGTGATCGGGAGACGTGTTCAAATATGTGTCAGTTCTCGTCCCCTGGTACTCGGGTGCAACATTCCAGAAGCTTTACTAACACTCTCCCGACTTGGAGAGTCAGTGCCTTTAAACTCCTGTTTGGCCCAGTTTGCAATTTCTGCGGAAGATGAACAGGAATAGGGAGAACCAATGAGAGACTAGCTGGAGGTGTCTGGACGGGCAAATTTAACTCTCATTTCCCACCAGGAAGAGGAATTAACCAAAGGCTCAGCGTGCCGTGCCGGAACCAGATTAGGGCCTGAAGCAATTCTGCGGTGTTGCGGCCAGCTCACAAGAAAGCGAGTTGAAGAAAGGAGATCAGGGGCACTGTAATTCACAAACCTGCAGAGTTATAAATGACAGGTATCGTCCAAAAATATACTGAAGTAAGGCTGCCAAGAGGACTTGAAAGCGGGGCAGAATTGCAGGAAACCGATTTCAGGAGGTAGGCTGGAATTGCATTTAAAGCATAGGAAAAGAGGCAGAACGTCCACAATGATGCACTTGGCCAAAAAGGGCGTATGCGTTTTTTCCTGAATATATTCAGGAAAAAACGCATACGCCCTTTTTGGCCAACCAAGCAAGCTTGCAAAGGAAATCTGCACTACAATGAAGTCTCACTTCCCCCCGGTCAAAAGGGCCATCTGAAAAAAGTGTAAAATCCAGAAGGCAGGACAGGCCATGGAGAACTGGGAGCCTTGTTATGCTGATGGGCGGTATGTAAATTGCCAACAGCCACTCGGGAGAAGTGTATGGTGTTTCCTGAAACATCTAAACAACAAAGCAACAGAGCCTAGGGCACTTCCACTTATGGTCCTATAGCTTAGGGAAATTAAAATCAAAAAGACACAGCCACCCCAAAGTTTGGGACGGCTCTGTTTACAAGAACCTCGTTTACGGTACAAGTTCAATATCGCAGAAAGTGAGTAATGGATAAAGAAGTTGTGGTATTTACGTACAATGCAATATCACTCAGCAATGAAATCTATGTCATCAGGCCCGTAGCAGCATAATGAGTGGATTCAGGTATGATGATTCTAACTGAAATAAGTCACACAGAAAAAGAAACATCATAAGATATCACTAATACACGGAATGTAAACTTGGCTACACAGGAACTGAATTACAAAACAGAACAGGGTCTCAAATTTAGAAAACCAACTTATGCTTGCTAAGGGGAAAGGTGAGTTGGGGTGCTGCCTAAAACCAGAGATTGAAATGAGCACAGATAAAGTTCCTTAAGCCAAATATGTAATAGACAAGAGCTACACCTTGCTCAACGTAATGGACTCAACTCCTCATATTAAATTCCTAAGAATGTACCTGACTAGTAAGTATCTTAAAACCTATGGATTGCTATGTCTCCGAAAGAGAATCAAGCATGTGAACAGGGGCATAAACGCAGCAGTGATAGGATTGGAGAGGTTCAGTGAGCAAAGGAAGACCCTTTGAAGTCATATTGCATGGTACCCATTCCATGGGTCTCAACTCTCCAGGTTTAAGGGATTCTTCCTTCAGCTAAAACATGCATGTGGAACCCAGAGTATGATCAACCGTGTGATCGGGAGACGTGTTCAAATATGTCTCAGTTCTCGTCCCCTGGTACTCGGGTGCAACATTGCAGTGCCTTTAACCTCCTGTTTGTCCCAGTTTGCAATTTCTGCGGAAGATGAACAGGAATAGGAAGAACCAATGAGAGACTAGCTGGAGGTGTCTGGACGGGCAAATTTAACTCTCATTTCCCACCAGGAAGAGGAATTAACCAAAGGCTCAGCGTGCCGTGCCGAAACCAGATTAGGGCCTGAAGCAATCCTGCGCTGTTGCGGCCAGCTCACAAGAAAGCGAGTTGAAGAAAGGAGCTCAGGGGCACTGTAATTCACAAACCTGCAGAGTTATAAATGACAGCTATCGTCCAAAAATATACTGAAGTAAGGCTGCCAAGAGGACTTGAAAGAGGGGCAGAATTGCAGGAAATCGATTTCAGGAGGTAGACTGGAATTGCAGTTAAAGCATAGGAAAAGAGGCAGTACGTCCACAATGATGCACTTGGCCAAAAAGGGCGTATGCGTTTTTTCCTGAATATATTCAGGAAAAAACGCATACGCCCTATTTGGCCAACCAAGCAAGCTTGCAAAGGAAATCTGCACTACAATGAAGTCTCACTTCCCCCCGGTCAAAAGGGCCATCTGATAAAAGTGTAAAATCCAGAAGGCAGGACAGGCCATGGAGAACTGGGAGCCTTGTTATGCTGATGGGCGGGATATAAATTGCCAACAGCCACTCGGGAGAAGTGTATGGTGTTTCCTGAAACATCAAAAAAACAAAGCAACAGAGCCTAGGGCACTTCCACTTATGGTCCTATAGCTTAGAGGAATTAAAATCAAAAAGACACAGCCACCCATAGTTTGGGATGGCTCTGTTTACAAGAACCTCGTTTACGGTACAAGTTCAATATCGCAGAAAGTGAGTAATGGATAAAGAAGTTGTGGTACTTACGTACAATGCAATATCACTCAGCAATGAAATCTATGTCATCAGGCCCGTAGCAGCATAATGAGTGGATTCTGGTATGATGATTCTAACTGAAATAAGTCACACAGAAAAAGTAACATCATAAGATATCACTAATACACGGAATGTAAACTTGGCTACACAGGAACTGAATTACAAAACAGAACAGGGTCTCAAATTTAGAAAACCAACTTATGCTTGCTAAGGGGAAAGGTGAGTTGGGGTGCTGCCTAAAACCAGAGATTGAAATGAGCACAGATAAAGTTCCTTAAGCCAAATATGGAATAGACAAGAGCTACACCTTGCTCAACGAAATGGACTCAACACCTCATATTAAATGCCTAAGAATGTACCTGACTAGTAAGTATCTTAAAACCTACGGATTGCTATGTCTCCGAAAGAGAATCAAGCATGTGTACAGGGGCATAAACGCAGCATTGATAGGATTGGAGAGGTTCAGTGAGCAAATGAAGACCCTTTGAAGTCATACTGCATGGTACCCATTCCATGGGTCTCAACTCTCCAGGTTTAAGGGATTCTTCCTTCAGCTAAAACATGCATGTGGAACCCAGAGTATGATCAACCGTGTGATCGGGAGACGTGTTCAAATATGTCTCAGTTTTCGACCCCTGGTACTCGGGTGCAACATTCCAGACGCTTTACTAACACTCTCCCGACTTGGAGAGTCAGTGCCTTTAACCTCCTGTTTGGCCCAGTTTGCAATTTCTGTGGAAGATGTACAGGAATAGGGAGAACCAATGAGAGACTAGCTGGAAGTGTCTGGACGGGCAAATTTAACTCTCATTTCCCACCAGGAAGAGGAATTAACCAAAGGCTCAGCGTGCCGTGCCGGAACCAGATTAGGGCCTGAAGCAATCCTGCGGTGTTGCGACCAGCTCACAAGAAAGCGAGTTGAAGAAAGGAGCTCAGGGGCACTGTAATTCACAAACCTGCAGAGTTATAAATGACAGCAATCGTCCAAAAATATACTGAAGTAAGGCTGCCAAGAGGACTTGAAAGCGGGGCAGAATTGCAGGAAACCGATTTCAGGAGGTAGACTGGAATTGCAGTTAAAGCATAGGAAAAGAGGCAGAACGTCCACAATGATGCACTTGGCCAAAAAGGGCGTATGCGTTTTTTCCTGAATATATTCAGGAAAAAACGCATACGCCCTTTTTGGCCAACCAAGCAAGCTTGCAAAGAAATCTGCACTACAATGAAGTCTCACTTCCCCCCGGTCAAAAGGGCCTTCTGAAAAAAGTGTAAAATCCAGAAAGGCAGGACAGGCCATGGAGAACTGGGAGCCTTGTTATGCTGATGGGCGGGATGTAAATTGCCAACAGCCACTTGGGAGAAGTGTATGGTGTTTCCTGAAACATCTAAAAAACAAAGCAACAGAGCCTAGGGCACTTCCACTTATGGTCCTATAGCTTAGGGAAATTAAAATCAAAAAGACACAGCCACCCCAAAGTTTGGGACGGCTCTGTTTACAAGAACCTCGTTTACGGTACAAGTTCAATATCGCAGAAAGTGAATAATAGATAAAGAAGTTGTGGTACTTACGTACAATGCAATATCACTCAGCAATGAAATCTATGTCATCAGGCCCATAGCAGCATAATGAGTGGATTCAGGTATGATGATTCTAACTGAAATAAGTCACACAGAAAAAGAAACATCATAAGATATCACTAATACACGGAATGTAAACTTGGCTACAGAGGAACTGAATTACAAAACAGAACAGTGTCTCAAATTTAGAAAACCAACTTATGCTTGCTTAAGGGGAAAGGTGAGTTGGGGTGCTGCCTAAAACCAGAGATTGAAATGAGCACAGATAAAGTTCCTTAAGCCAAATATGGAATAGACAAGAGCTACTCCTTGCTCAACGTGATCGATTCAACACCCCATATTAAACGCCTAAGAATGTACCTGACTAGTAAGTATCTTAAAACCTATGGATTGCTATGGCTCCGAAAGAGAATCAAACGTGTGTACAGGGGCATAAACGCAGCAGTGATAGGATTGGAGAGGTTCGGTGAGCAAATGAAGACCCTTTGAAGTCATATTGCATGGTACCCATTCCACGGGTCTCAACTCTCCAGGTTTAAGGGATTCTTCCTTCAGCTAAAACATGCATGTGGAACCCAGAGTATGATCCACCGTGTGATCGGGAGACGTGTTCAAATATGTCTCAGTTCTCGTCCCCTGGTACTCGGGTGCAACATTCCAGTGCCTTTAACCTCCTGTTTGTCCCAGGTTGCAATTTCTGCGGAAGATGAACAGGAATAGGGAGAACCAATGAGAGACTAGCTGGAGGTGTCTGGACGGGCAAATTTAACTCTCATTTCCCACCAGGAAGAGAAATTAACCAAAGGCTCAGCGTGCCGTGCCGGAACCAGATTATGGCCTGAAGCAATCCTGTGGTGTTGCGGCCAGCTCACAAGAAAGCGAGTTGAAGAAAGGAGCTCAGGGGCACTGTAATTCACAAACCTGCAGAGTTATAAATGACAGCTATCGTCCAAAAATATACTGAAGTAAGGCTGCCAAGAGGACATGAAAGCGGGGTAGAAATGCAGGAAACCGATTTCAGGAGGTAGACTGGAATTGCAGTTAAAGCATAGGAAAAGAGGCAGAACGTCCACAATGATGCACTTGGCCAAAAAGGGCGTATGCGTTTTTTCCTGAATATATTCAGGAAAAAACGCATACGCCCTTTTTGGCCAACCAAGCAAGCTTGCAAAGGAAATCTGCACTACAATGAAGTCTCACATCCCCCCAGTCAAAAGGGCCATCTGAAAAAAGTGTAAAATCCAGAAAGGCAGGACAGGCCATGGAGAACTGGGAGCCTTGTTATGCTGATGGGCGGGATGTAAATTGCCAACAGCCACTCAGGACAAGTGTATGGTGTTTCCTGAAACATCTAAAAAACAAAGCAACAGAGCCTAGGGCACTTCCACTTATGGTCCTATAGCTTAGGGAAATTAAAATCAAAAAGACACAGCCACCCTAAAGTTTGGGACGGCTCTGTTTACAAGAACCTCATTTACGGTACAAGTTAAATATCGCAGAAAGTGAGTAATGGATAAAGAAGTTGTGGTACTTACGTACAATGCAATATCACTCAGCAATGAAATCTATGTCATCAGGCCCGTATCAGCATAATGAGTGGATTCAGGTATGATGATTCTAACTGAAATAAGTCACACAGAAAAAGAAACATCATAAGATATCACTAATACACGGAATGTAAACTTGGCTACACAGGAACTGAACTACAAAATAGAAAAGGGTCTCAAATTTAGAAAACCAACTTATGCTTGCTAAGGGGAAAGGTGAGTTGGGGTGCTGCCTAAAACCAGAGATTGAAATGAGCACAGATAAAGTTCCTTAAGCCAAATATGGAATAGACAAGAGCTACTCCTTGCTCAACGAAATGGACTCAACACCCCATATTAAACGCCTAAGAATGTACCTGAGTAGTAAGTATCTTAAAACCTATGGATTGCTATGTCTCCGAAAGAGAATCAAGCGTGCGTACAGGGGCATAAACGCAGCAGTGATAGAATTGGAGAGGTTCGGTGAGCAAATGAAGACCCTTTGAAGTCATATTGCATGGTACCCATTCCACGGGTCTCAACTCTCCAGGTTTAAGGGATTCTTCCTTCAGCTAAAACATGCATGTGGAACCCAGAGTATGATCAACCGAGTGGTCGGGAGACGTGTTCTAATATGTCTCAGTTCTCGTCCCCTGGTACTCGGGTGCAACATTCCAGACGCTTTACTAACACTCTCCCGACTTGGAGAGTCAGTGCCTTTAACCTCCTGTTTGGCCCAGTTTGCAATTTCTGCGGAAGATGAACAGGAATAGTGAGAACCAAAGAGAGACTAGCTGGAGGTGTCTGGACGGGCAAATTTAACTCTCATTTCCCACCAGGAAGAGGAATTAACCAAAGGCTCAGCGTGACGTGCCGGAACCAGATTAGGGCCTGAAGCAATCCTGCGGTGTTGCGGCCAGCTCACAAGAAAGCGAGTTGAAGAAAGGAGCTCAGGGGCACTGTAATTCACAAACCTGCAGAGTTATAAATGACAGCTATCGTCCAAAAATATACTGAAGTAAGGTTGCCAAGAGGACTTGAAAGCGGGGCAGAATTGCAGGAAACCGATTTCAGGAGGTAGACTGGAATTGCATTTAAAGCATAGGAAAAGAGGCAGAACGACCACAATGATGCACTTGGCCAAAAAGGGCGTATGCGTTTTTTCCTGAATATATTCAGGAAAAAACGCATACGCCCTTTTTGGCCAACCAAGCAAGCTTGCAAAGGAAATCTGCACTACAATGAAGTCTCACTTCCCCCCGGTCAAAAGGGCCATCTGAAAAAAGTGTAAAATCCAGAAGGCAGGACAGGCCATGGAGAACTGGGAGCCTTGTTATGCTAATGGGCGGGATGTAAATTGCCAACAGCCACTCCGGAGAAGTGCATGTTGTTTCCTGAAACATCTAAAAACCAAAGCAACAGAGCGTAGGGCACTTCCACTTATGGTCCTATAGCTTAGGGAAATTAAAATCAAAAAGACACAGCCACCCCAAAGTTTGGGACGGCTCTGTTTACAAGAACCTCGTTTACGGTACAAGTTCAATATCGCAGAAAGTGAGTAATGGATAAAGAAGTTGTGGTACTTACGTACAATGCAATATCACTCAGCAATGAAATCTATGTCATCAGGCCCGTAGCAGCATAATGAGTGGATTCAGGTATGATGATTCTAACTGAAATAAGTCACACAGAAAAAGAAACATCATAAGATATCACTAATACTCGGAATGTAAACTTGGCTACACAGGAACTGAATTACAAAATAGAACAGTGTCTGAAATTTAGAAAACCAACTTATGCTTGCTAAGGGTAAAGGTGAGTTGGGGTGCTGCCTAAAACCAGAGATTGAAATGAGCACAGATAAAGTTCCTTAAGCCAAATATGTAATAGACAAGAGCTACACCTTGCTCAACGAAATGGACTCAACACCTCATATTAAATGCCTAAGAATGTAGCTGACTAGTAAGTATCTTAAAACCTATGGATTGCTATGTCTCCGAAAGAGAATCAAGCATGTGTACAGGGGCATAAACGCAGCAGTGATAGGATTGGAGAGGTTCAGTGAGCAAATGAAGACCCTTTGAAGTCATATTGCATGGTACCCATTCCACGGGTCTCAACTCTCCAGGTTTAAGGGATTCTTCCTTCAGCTAAAACATGCATGTGCAACCCAGAGTATGATCAACCGTGTGATCGGGAGACGTGTTCAAATATGTCTCAGTTCTCGTCCCCTGGTACTCGGGTGCAACATTCCAGTGCCTTTAACCTCCTGTTTGGCCCAGTTTGCAATTTCTGCGGAAGATGAACAGGAATAGGGAGAACCAATGAGAGACTAGCTGGAGGTGTCTGGACGGGCAAATTTAACTCTCATTTCCCACCAGGAAGAGGAATTAACCAAAGGCTCAGCGTGCCGTGCCAGAACCAGATTAGGGCCTGAAGCAATCCTGCGCTGTTGCGGCCAGCTCACAAGAAAGCGAGTTGAAGAAAGGAGCTCAGGGGCACTGTAATTCACAAACCTGCAGAGTTATAAATGACAGCTATCGTCCAAAAATATACTGAAGTAAGGCTGCCAAGAGGACTTGAAAGCGGGGCAGAATTGCAGGAAACCGATTTCAGGAGGTAGACTGGAATTGCAGTTAAAGTATAGGAAAAGAGGCAGAACGTCCACAATGATGCACTTGGCCAAAAAGGGCGTATGCATTTTTTCCTGAATATATTCAGGAAAAAACGCATACGCCCTTTTTGGCCAACCAAGCAAGCTTGCAAAGGAAATCTGCACTACAATGAAGTCTCACTTCCCCCCGGTCAAAAGGGCCATCTGAAAAAAGTGTAAAATCCAGAAGGCAGGACAGGCCATGGAGAACTGGGAGCCTTGTTATGCTGATGGGCGGGATGTAAATTGCCAACAGCCACTCGGGAGAAATGTATGGTGTTTCCTGAAACATCAAAAAAACAAAGCAACAGAGCCTAGGGCACTTCCACTTATGGTCCTATAGCTTAGAGAAATTAAAATCAAAAAGACACAGCCACCCCAAAGTTTGGAACGGCTCTGTTTACAAGAACCTCATTTGCGGTACAAGTTCAATATCGCAGAAAGTGAGTAATGGATAAACAAGTTGTGGTACTTACGTACAATGCAATATCACTCAGCAATGAAATCTATGTCATCAGGCCCGTAGCAGCATAATGAGTGGATTCTGGTATGATGATTCTAACTGAAATAAGTCACACACAAAAAGAAACATCATAAGATATCACTAATACACCGAATGTAAACTTGGCTACACAGGAACTGAATTACAAAACAGAACAGGGTCTCAAATTTAGAAAACCAACTTATGCTTGCTAAGGTGAAAGGTGAGTTGGGGTGCTGCCTAAAACCAGAGATTGAAATGAGCACAGATAAAGTTCCTTAAGCCAAATATGTAATAGACAAGAGCTACACCTTGCTCAACGAAATGGACTCAACACCTCATATTAAATGCCTAAGAATGTACCTGACTAGTAAGTATCTTAAAACCTATGGATTGCTATGTCTCCGAAAGAGAATCAAGCATGTGTACAGGGGCATAAACGCAGCAGTGATAGGATTGGAGAGGTTCAGTGAGCAAATGAAGACCCTTTGAAGTCATATTGCATGGTACCCATTCCACGGGTCTCAACTCTCCAGGTTTAAGGGATTCTTCCTTCAGCTAAAACATGCATGTGGAACCCAGAGTATGATCAACCGTGTGATCGGGAGACGTGTTCAAATATGTCTCAGTTTTCGACCCCTGGTACTCGGGTGCAATATTCCAGACGCTTTACTAACACTCTCCCGACTTGGAGAGTCAGTGCCTTTAACCTCCTGTTTGGCCCAGTTTGCAATTTCTGCGGAAGATGAACAGGAATAGGGAGAACCAATGAGAGACTAGCTGGAGGTGTCTGGACGGGCAAATTTAACTCTCATTTCCCACCAGGAAGAGGAATTAACCAAAGGCTCAGCGTGCCGTGCCGGAACCAGATTATGGCCTGAAGCAATCCTGTGGTGTTGCGGCCAGCTCACAAGAAAGCGAGTTGAAGAAAGGAGCTCAGGGGCACTGTAATTCACAAACCTGCAGAGTTATAAATGACAGCTATCGTCCAAAAATATACTGAAGTAAGGCTGCCAAGAGGACTTGAAAGCGGGGTAGAAATGCAGGAAACCGATTTCAGGAGGTAGACTGCAATTGCAGTTAAAGCATAGGAAAAGAGGCAGAACGTCCACAATGATGCACTTGGCCAAAAAGGGCGTATGCGTTTTTTCCTGAATATATTCAGGAAAAAACGCATACGCCCTTTTTGGCCAACCAAGCAAGCTTGCAAAGGAAATCTGCACTACAATGAAGTCTCACTTCCCCCCGGTCAAAAGGGCCATATGAAAAAAGTGTAAAATACAGAAGGCAGGACAGGCCATGGAGAACTGGGAGCCTTGTTATGCTGATGGGCGGGATGTAAATTGCCAACAGACAGTCCAGAGAATTGTATGGTGTTTCCTGAAACATCTAAAAAACAAAGCAACAGAGCCTAGGGCACTTCCACTTATGGTCCTATAGCTTAGGGAAATTAAAATCAAAAAGACACAGCCACCCCAAAGTTTGGGACGGCTCTGTTTACAAGAACCTCGTTTACGGTACAAGTTCAATATCGCAGAAAGTGAATAATGGATAAAGAAGTTGTGGTACTTACGTACAATGCAATATCACTCAGCAATGAAATCTATGTCATCAGGCCCATAGCAGCATAATGAGTGGATTCAGGTATGATGATTCTAACTGAAATAAGTCACACAGAAAAAGAAACATCATAAGATATCACTAATACACGGAATGTAAACTTGGCTACACAGGAACTGAATTACAAAACAGAACAGGGTCTCAAATTTAGAAAACCAACTTATGCTTGCTTAAGAAGAAAGGTGAGTTGGGGTGCTGCCTAAAACCAGAGATTGAAATGAGCACAGATAAAGTTCCTTAAGCCAAATATGGAATAGACAAGAGCTACTCCTTGCTCAACGAAATCGACTCAACACCCCATATTAAACGCCTAAGAATGTACCTGACTAGTAAGTATCTTAAAACCTATGGATTGCTATGTCTCCGAAAGAGAATCAAATGTGTGTACAGGGGCATAAACGCAGCAGTGTTAGGATTGGAGAGGTTCGGTGAGCAAATGAAGACCCTTTGAAGTCATATTGCATGGTACTCATTCCACGGGTCTCAACTCTCCAGGTTTAAGGGATTCTTCCTTCAGCTAAAACATGCATGTGGAACCCAGAGTATGATCAACCGTGTGATTGGGAGACGTGTTCAAATATGTCTCAGTTCTCGTCCCCTGGTACTCGGGTGCAACATTCCAGAAGCTTTACTAACACTCTCCCGACTTGGTGAGTCAGTGCCTATAAACTCCTGTTTGGCCCAGTTTGCAATTTCTGAGGAAGATGAACAGGAATAGGGAGAACCAATGAGAGACTAGCTGGAGGTGTTTGGACGGGCAAATTTAACTCTCATTTCCCACCAGGAAGAGGAATTAACCAAAGGCTCAGCGTGCCGTGCCGGAACCAGATTAGGGCCTGAAGCAATCCTGCGCTGTTGCGGCCAGCTCACAAGAAAGCGAGTTGAAGAAAGGAGCTCAGGGGCACTGTAATTCACAAACCTGCAGAGTTATAAATGACAGCTATCGTCCAAAAATATACTGAAGTAAGGCTGCCAAGAGGACTTGAAAGCGGGGCAGAATTGCAGGAAACCGATTTCAGGAGGTAGACTGGAATTGCAGTTAAAGCATAGGAAAAGAGGCAGAACGTCCACAATGATGCACTTGGCCAAAAAGGGCGTATGCGTTTTTTCCTGAATATATTCAGGAAAAAACGCATACGCCCTTTTTGGCCAACCAAGCAAGCTTGCAAAGGAAATCTGAACTACAATGAAGTCTCACTTCCCCCCGGTCAAAAGGGCCATCTGAAAAAAGTGTAAAATCCAGAAGGCAGGACAGGCCATGGAGAACTGGGAGCCTTGTTATGCTGATGGGCGGGATGTAAATTGCCAACAGCCACTCAGGACAAGTGTATGGTGTTTCCTGAAACATCTAAAAAACAAAGCAACAGAGCCTAGGGCACTTCCACTTATGGTCCTATAGATTAGGGAAATTAAAATCAAAAAGACACAGCCACCCTAAAGTTTGGGACGGCTCTGTTTACAAGAACCTCATTTATGGTACAAGTTCAATATCGCAGAAAGTGAGTAATGGATAAACAAGTTGTGGTACTTACGTACAATGCAATATCACTCAGCAATGAAATCTATGTCATCAGGCCCGTAGCAGCATAATGAGTGGATTCAGGTATGATGATTCTAACTGAAATAAGTCACACAGAAAAAGAAACATCATAAGATATCACTAATACACGGAATGTAAACTTGGCTACACAGGAACTGAATTACAAAACAGAACAGGGTCTCAAATTTAGAAAACCAAATTATGCTTGCTAAGGGGAAAGGTGAGTTGGGGTGCTGCCTAAAACCAGAGATTGAAATGAGCACAGATAAAGTTCCTGAAGCCAAATATGTAATACAGAAGAGCTACACCTTGCTCAACGAAATGGACTCAACACTTCATATTAAATGCCTAAGAATGTACCTGACTAGTAAGTGTCTTAAAACCTATGGATTGCTATGTCTTCGAAAGAGAATCAAGCGTGTGTACAGGGGCATAAACGCAGCAGTGATAGGATTGGAGAGGTTCAGTGAGCAAATGAAGACCCTTTGAAGTCATATTGCATGGTACCCATTCCACGGGTCTCAACTCTCCAGGTTTAAGGGATTCTTCCTTCAGCTAAAACATGCATGTGGAACCCAGAGTATGATCCCCCGAGTGATCGGGAGACGTGTTCAAATATGTCTCAGTTCTCGTCCCCTGGTACTCGGGTGCAACATTTCAGACGCTTTACTAACACTCTCCCGACTTGGAGAGTCAGTGCCTTTAAACTCCTGTTTGGCCCAGTTTGCAATTTCTGTGGAAGATGAACAGGAATAGGGAGAACCAATGAGAGACTAGCTGGAGGTGTCTGGACGGGCAAATTTAACTCTCATTTCCCACCAGGAAGAGGAATTAACCAAAGGCTCAGCGTGCCGTGACGGAACCAGATTAGGGCCTGAAGCAATTCTGCGGTGTTGCGGCCAGCTCACAAGAAAGCGAGTTGAAGAAAGGAGCTCAAGGGCACTGTAATTCACAAACCTGCAGAGTTATAAATGACAGCTATCGTCCAAAAATATACTGAAGTAAGGCTGCCAAGAGGACTTGAAAGCGGGGCAGAATTGCAGGAAACCGATTTCAGGAGGTAGACTGGAATTGCAGTTAAAGCATAGGAAAAGAGGCAGAACGACCACAATGATGCACTTGGCCAAAAAGGGCGTATGCGTTTTTTCCTGAATATATTCAGGAAAAAACGCATACGCCCTTTTTGGCCAACCAAGCAAGCTTGCAAAGGAAATCTGCACTACAATGAAGTCTCACTTCCCCCCGGTCAAAAGGGACATCTGAAAAAAGTGTAAAATCCAGAAGGCAGGACAGGCCATGGAGAACTGGGAGCCTTGTTATGCTGATGGGCGGGATGTAAATTGCCAACAGCCACTCAGGAGAAGTGTATGGTGTTTCCTGAAACATCTAAAAAACAAAGCAACAGAGCCTAGGGCACTTCCACTTATGGTCCTATAGCTTAGGGAAATTAAAATCAAAAAGACACAGCCACCCCAAAGTTTGGGACGGCTCTGTTTACAAGAACCTCGTTTACGGTACAAGTTCAATATCGCAGAAAGTGAGTAATGGATAAAGAAGTTGTGGTACTTACGTACAATGCAATATCACTCAGCAATGAAATCTATGTCATCAGGCCCGTAGCAGCATAATGAGGGGATTCAGGTATGATGATTCTAACTGAACTAAGTCACACAGAAAAAGAAACATCATAAGATATCACTAATACACGGAATGTAAACTTGGCTCCACAGGAACTGAATTACAAAACAGGACAGGGTCTCAAATTTAGAAAACCAACATATGCTTGCTAAGGGTAAAGGTGAGTTGGGGTGCTGCCTAAAACCAGAGATTGAAATGAACACAGATAAAGTTCCTTAAGCCAAATATGGAATAGACAAGAGCTACTCCTTGCTCAACGAAATGGACTCAACACCCCATATTAAACGCCTAAGAATGTACCTGACTAGTAAGTATCTTAAAACCTATGGATTGCTATGTCTCCGAAAGAGAATCAAGCCTGTGTACAGGGGCATAAACGCAGCAGTGATAGGATTGGAGAGGTTCGGTGAGCAAATGAAGACCCTTTGAAGTCATATTGCATGGTAACCATTCCACGGGTCTCAACTCTCCAGGTTTAAGGGATTCTTCCTTCAGCTAAAACATGCATGTGGAACCCAGAGTATGATCCACCGTGTGATCGGGAGACGAGTTCAAATATGTCCCAATTCTCGTCCCCTGGTACTCGGGTGCAACATTCCAGACGCTTTACTAACACTCTCCCGACTTGGAGAGTCAGTGCCTTTAACCTCCTGTTTGGCCCAGTTTGCAATTTCTGTGCAAGATGAACAGGAATAGGGAGAACCAATGAGAGACTAGCTGGAGGTGTCTGGACGGGCAAATTTAACTCTCATTTCCCACCAGGAAGAGGAATTAACCAAAGGCTCAGCGTGCCGTGCCGGAACCAGATTAGGGCCTGAAGCAATCCTGCGGTGTTGCGGCCAGCTCACAAGAAAGCGAGTTGAAGAAAGGAGCTCAGGGGCACTGTAATTCACAAACCTGCAGAGTTATAAATGACAGCTATCATCCAAAAATATACTGAAGTAAGGCTGCCAAGAGGACTTGAAAGCGGGGCAGAATTGCAAGAAACGGATTTCAGGAGGTAGACTGGAATTGCAGTTAAAGCATAGGAAAAGAGGCAGAACGTCCACAATGATGCACTTGGCCAAAAAGGGCGTATGCGTTTTTTCCTGAATATATTCAGGAAAAAAAGCATACGCCCTTTTTGGCCAACCAAGCAAGCTTGCAAAGGAAATCTGCACTACAATGAAGTCTCACTTCCCCCCGGTCAAAAGGGCCATCTGAAAAAAGTGTAAAATCCAGAAGGCAGGACAGGCCATGGAGAACTGGGAGCCTTGTTATGCTGATGAGCGGGATGTAAATTGCCAACAGCCACTCGGGAGAAGTGTATGGTGTTTCCTGAAACATCTAAAAAACAAAGCAACAGAGCCTAGGGCACTTCCACTTATGGTCCTATAGCTTAGGGAAATTAAAATCACAAAGACACAGCCACCCCAAAGTTTGGGACGGCTCTGTTTACAAGAACCTCGTTTACGGTACAAGTTCAATATCGCAGAAAGTGAGTAATGGATAAAGAAGTTGTGGTACTTATGTACAATGCAATATCACTCAGCAATGAAATCTATGTCATCAGGCACGTAGCAGCATAATGAGTGGATTCAGGTATGATGATTCTAACTGAAATAAGTCACACACAAAAAGAAACATCATAAGATATCACTAATACACGGAATGTAAACTTGGCTCCACAGGAACTGAATTACAAAACAGAACAGGGTCTCAAATTTAGAAAACCAACTTATGCTTGCTAAGGGGAAAGGTGAGTTGGGGTGCTGCCTAAAACCAGAGATTGAAATGAACACAGATAAAGTTCCTTAAGCCAAATATAGAATAGACAAGAGCTACTCCTTGCTCAACGAAATGGACTCAACACCCCATATTAAACGCCTAAGAATGTACCTGACTAGTAAGTATCTTAAAACCTATGGATTGCTATGTCTCCGAAAGAGAATCAAACGTGTGTACAGGGGCATAAACGCAGCAGTGATAGGATTGGAGAGGTTCGGTGAGCAAATGAAGACCCTTTGAAGTCATATTGCATGGTACTCATTCCACGGGTCTCAACTCTCCAGGTTTAAGGGATTCTTCCTTCAGCTAAAACATGCATGTGGAACCCAGAGTATGATCAACCGTGTGATCGGGAGACGTGTTCAAATATGTGTCAGTTCTCGTCCCCTGGTACTCGGGTGCAACATTCCAGAAGCTTTACTAACACTCTCCCGACTTGGAGAGTCAGTGCCTTTAAACTCCTGTTTGGCCCAGTTTGCAATTTCTGCGGAAGATGAACAGGAATAGGGAGAACCAATGAGAGACTAGCTGGAGGTGTCTGCACGGGCAAATTTAACTCTCATTTCCCACCAGGAAGAGGAATTAACCAAAGGCTCAGCGTGCCGTGCCGGAACCAGATTAGGGCCTGAAGCAATTCTGCGGTGTTGCGGCCAGCTCACAAGAAAGCGAGTTGAAGAAAGGAGCTCAGGGGCACTGTAATTCACAAACCTGCAGAGTTATAAATGACAGCTATCGTCCAAAAATATACTGAAGTAAGGCTGCCAAGAGGACTTGAAAGCGGGGCAGAATTGCAGGAAACCGATTTCAGGAGGTAGGCTGGAATTGCATTTAAAGCATAGGAAAAGAGGCAGAACGACCACAATGATGCATTTGGCCAAAAAGGGCGTATGCGTTTTTTCCTGAATATATTCAGGAAAAAACGCATACGCCCTTTTTGGCCAACCAAGCAAGCTTGCAAAGGAAATCTGCACTACAATGAAGTCTCACTTCCCCCCGGTCAAAAGGGCCATCTGAAAAAAGTGTAAAATCCATAAGGCAGGACAGGCCATGGAAAACTGGGAGCCTTGTTATGCTGATGGGCGGTATGTAAATTGCCAACAGCCACTCGGGAGAAGTGTATGGTGTTTCCTGAAACATCTAAAAAACAAAGCAACAGAGCCTAGGGCACTTCCACTTATGGTCCTATAGCTTAGGGAAATTAAAATCAAAAAGTCACAGCCACCCCAAAGTTTGGGACGGCTCTGTTTACAAGAACCTCGTTTACGGTACAAGTTCAATATCGCAGAAAGTGAGTAATGGATAAAGAAGTTGTGGTATTTACGTACAATGCAATATCACTCAGCAATGAAATCTATGTCATCAGGCCCGTAGCAGCATAATGAGTGGATTCAGGTATGATGATTCTAACTGAAATAAGTCACACAGAAAAAGAAACATCAGAAGATATCACTAATACACGGAATGTAAACTTGGCTACACAGGAACTGAATTACAAAACAGAACAGGGTCTCAAATTTAGAAAACCAACTTATGCTTGCTAAGGGGAAAGGTGAGTTGGGGTGCTGCCTAAAACCAGAGATTGAAATGAGCACAGATAAAGTTCCTTAACCCAAATATGTAATAGACAAGATCTACACCTTGCTCAACGTAATGGACTCAACTCCTCATATTAAATTCCTAAGAATGTACCTGACTAGTAAGTATCTTAAAACCTATGGATTGCTATGTCTCCGAAAGAGAATCAAGCATGTGAACAGGGGCATAAACGCAGCAGTGATAGGATTGGAGAGGTTCAGTGAGCAAATGAAGACCCTTTGAAGTCATATTGCATGGTACCCATTCCATGGGTCTCAACTCTCCAGGTTTAAGGGATTCTTCCTTCAGCTAAAACATGCATGTGGAACCCAGAGTATGATCAACCGTGTGATCGGGAGACGTGTTCAAATATGTCTCAGTTCTCGTCCCCTGGTACTCGGGTGCAACATTGCAGTGCCTTTAACCTCCTGTTTGTCCCAGTTTGCAATTTCTGCGGAAGATGAACAGGAATAGGAAGAACCAATGAGAGACTAGCTGGAGGTGTCTGGACGGGCAAATTTAACTCTCATTTCCCACCAGGAAGAGGAATTAACCAAAGGCTCAGCGTGCCGTGCCTAAACCAGATTAGGGCCTGAAGCAATCCTGCGCTGTTGCGGCCAGCTCACAAGAAAGCGAGTTGAAGAAAGGAGCTCAGGGGCACTGTAATTCACAAACCTGCAGAGTTATAAATGACAGCTATCGTCCAAAAATATACTGAAGTAAGGCTGCCAAGAGGACTTGAAAGAGGGGCAGAATTGCAGGAAATCGATTTCAGGAGGTAGACTGGAATTGCAGTTAAAGCATAGGAAAAGAGGCAGAACGTCCACAATGATGCACTTGGCCAAAAAGGGCGTATGCGTTTTTTCCTGAATATATTCAGGAAAAAACCGCATACGCCCTTTTTGGCCAACCAAGCAAGCTTGCAAAGGAAATCTGCACTACAATGAAGTCTCACTTCCCCCCGGTCAAAAGGGCCATCTGAAAAAAGTGTAAAATCCAGAAGGCAGGACAGGCCATGGAGAACTGGGAGCCTTGTTATGCTGATGGGCGGGATATAAATTGCCAACAGCCACTCGGGAGAAGTGTATGGTGTTTCCTGAAACATCAAAAAAACAGAGCAACAGAGCCTAGGGCACTTCCACTTATGGTCCTATAGCTTAGAGAAATTAAAATCAAAAAGACACAGCCACCCCAAAGTTTGGGACGGCTCTGTTTACAAGAACCTCGTTTACGGTACAAGTTCAATATCGCAGAAAGTGAGTAATGGATAAAGAAGTTGTGGTACTTACGTACAATGCAATATCACTCAGCAATGAAATCTATGTCATCAGGCCCGTAGCAGCATAATGAGTGGATTCTGGTATGATGATTCTAACTGAAATAAGTCACACAGAAAAAGAAACATCATAAGATATCAGTAATACACGGAATGTAAACCTGGCTACACAGGAACTGAATTACAAAACAGAACAGGGTCTCAAATTTAGAAAACCAACTTATGCTTGCTAAGGGGAAAGGTGAGTTGGGGTGCTGCCTAAAACCAGAGATTGAAATGAGCACAGATAAAGTTCCTTAAGCCAAATATGGAATAGACAAGAGCTACACCTTGCTCAACGAAATGGACTCAACACCTCATATTAAATGCCTAAGAATGTACCTGACTAGTAAGTATCTTAAAACCTACGGATTGCTATGTCTCCGAAAGAGAATCAAGCATGTGTACAGGGGCATAAACGCAGCATTGACAGGATTGGAGAGGTTCAGTGAGCAAATGAAGACCCTTTGAAGTCATATTGCATGGTACCCATTCCATGGGTCTCAACTCTCCAGGTTTAAGGGATTCTTCCTTCAGCTAAAACATGCATGTGGAACCCAGAGTATGATCAACCGTGTGATCGGGAGACGTGTTCAAATATGTCTCAGTTTTCGACCCCTGGTACTCGGGTGCAACATTCCAGACGCTTTACTAACACTCTCCCGACTTGGAGAGTCAGTGCCTTTAACCTCCTGTTTGGCCCAGTTTGCAATTTCTGTGGAAGATGAACAGGAATAGGGAGAACCAATGAGAGACTAGCTGGAAGTGTCTGGACGGGCAAATTTAACTCTCATTTCCCACCAGGAAGAGGAATTAACCAAAGGCTCAGCGTGCCGTGCCGGAACCAGATTAGGGCCTGAAGCAATCCTGCGGTGTTGCGACCAGCTCACAAGAAAGCGAGTTGAAGAAAGGAGCTCAGGGGCACTGTAATTCACAAACCTGCAGAGTTATAAATGACAGCAATCGTCCAAAAATATACTGAAGTAAGGCTGCCAAGAGGACTTGAAAGCGGGGCAGAATTGCAGGAAACCGATTTCAGGAGGTAGACTGGAATTGCAGTTAAAGCATAGGAAAAGAGGCAGAACGTCCACAATGATGCACTTGGCTAAAAAGGGCGTATGCGTTTTTTCCTGAATATATTCAGGAAAAAACGCATACGCCCTTTTTGGCCAACCAAGCAAGCTTGCAAAGGAAATCTGCACTACAATGAAGTCTCACTTCCCCCCGGTCAAAAGGGCCTTCTGAAAAAAGTGTAAAATCCAGAAAGGCAGGACAGGCCATGGAGAACTGGGAGCCTTGTTATGCTGATGGGCGGGATGTAAATTGCCAACAGCCACTTGGGAGAAGTGTATGGTGTTTCCTGAAACATCTAAAAAACAAAGCAACAGAGCCTAGGGCACTTCCACTTATGGTCCTATAGCTTAGGGAAATTAAAATCAAAAAGACACAGCCACCCCAAAGTTTGGGACGGCTCTGTTTACAAGAACCTCGTTTACGGTACAAGTTCAATATCGCAGAAAGTGAATAATAGATAAAGAAGTTGTGGTACTTACGTACAATGCAATATCACTCAGCAATGAAATCTATGTCATCAGGCCCATAGCAGCATAATGAGTGGATTCAGGTATGATGATTCTAACTGAAATAAGTCACACAGAAAAAGAAACATCATAAGATATCACTAATACACGGAATGTAAACTTGGCTACAGAGGAACTGAATTACAAAACAGAACAGGGTCTCAAATTTAGAAAACCAACTTATGCTTGCTTAAGGGGAAAGGTGAGTTGGGGTGCTGCCTAAAACCAGAGATTGAAATGAGCACAGATAAAGTTCCTTAAGCCAAATATGGAATAGACAAGAGCTACTCCTTGCTCAACGAGATCGATTCAACACCCCATATTAAACGCCTAAGAATGTACCTGACTAGTAAGTATCTTAAAACCTATGGATTGCTATGTCTCCGAAAGAGAATCAAACGTGTGTACAGGGGCATAAACGCAGCAGTGATAGGATTGGAGAGGTTCGGTGAGCAAATGAAGACCCTTTGAAGTCATATTGCATGGTACCCATTCCACGGGTCTCAACTCTCCAGGTTTAAGGGATTCTTCCTTCAGCTAAAACATGCATGTGGAACCCAGAGTATGATCCACCGTGTGATCGGGAGACGTGTTCAAATATGTCTCAGTTCTCGTCCCCTGGAACTCGGGTGCAATATTCCAGACGCTTTACTAACACTCTCCCGACTTGGAGAGTCAATGCCTTTAACCTCCTGTTTGGCCCAGTTTGCAATTTCTGTGGAAGATGCACAGGAATAGGGAGAACCAATGAGAGACTAGCTGGAAGTGTCTGGACGGGTAAATTTAACTCTCATTTCCCACCAGGAAGAGGAATTAACCAAAGGCTCAGCGTGCCTTGCCGGAACCAGATTAGGGCCTGAAGCAATCCTGCGGTGTTGCGGGCAGCTCACAAGAAAGCGAGTTGAAGAAAGGAGCTCAGGGGCACTGTAATTCACAAACCTGCAGAGTTATAAATGACAGCAATCGTCCAAAAATATACTGAAGTAAGGCTGCCAAGAGGACTTGAAAGCGGGGCAGAATTGCAGGAAACCGATTTCAGGAGGTAGACTGGAATTGCATTTAAAGCATAGGAAAAGAGGCAGAACGTCCACAATGATGCACTTGGCTAAAAAGGGCGTATGCGTTTTTTCCTGAATATATTCAGGAAAAACCGCATACGCCCTTTTTGGCCAACCAAGCAAGCTTGCAAAGGAAATCTGCACTACAATGAAGTCTCACTTCCCCCCGGTCAAAAGGGCCATCTGAAAAAAGTGTAAAATCCAGAAGGCAGGACAGGCCATGGAGAACTGGGAGCCTTGTTATGCTGATGGGCGGGATATAAATTGCCAACAGCCACTCGGGAGAAGTGTATGGTGTTTCCTGAAACATCAAAAAAACAAAGCAACAGAGCCTAGGGCACTTCCACTTATGGTCCTATAGCTTAGAGAAATTAAAATCAAAAAGACACAGCCACCCCAAAGTTTGGAACGGCTCTGTTTACAAGAACCTCGTTTGCGGTACAAGTTCAATATCGGAGAAAGTGAGTAATGGATAAACAAGTTGTGGTACTTACGTACAATGCAATATCACTCAGCAATGAAATCTATGTCATCAGGCCCGTAGTAGCATAATGAGTGGATTCTGGTATGATGATTCTAACTGAAATAAGTCACACACAAAAAGAAACATCATAAGATATCACTAATACACGGAATGTAAACTTGGCTACACAGGAACTGAATTACAAAACAGAACAGGGTCTCAAATTTAGAAAACCAACTTATGCTTGCTAAGGGGAAAGGTGAGTTGGGGTGCTGCCTAAAACCAGAGATTGAAATGAGCACAGATAAAGTTCCTTAAGCCAAATATGTAATAGACAAGAGCTACACCTTGCTCAACGAAATGGACTCAACACCTCATATTAAATGCCTAAGAATGTACCTGACTAGTAAGTATCTTAAAACCTATGGATTGCTATGTCTCCGAAAGAGAATCAAGCCTGTGTACAGGGGCATAAACGCAGCAGTGATAGGATTGGAGAGGTTCAGTGAGCAAATGAAGACCCTTTGAAGTCATATTGCATGGTACCCATTCCACGGGTCTCAACTCTCCAGGTTTAAGGGATTCTTCCTTCAGCTAAAACATGCATGTGGAACCCAGAGTATGATCAACCATGTGATCGGGAGACGTGTTCAAATATGTCTCAGTTTTCGACCCCTGGTACTCGGGTGCAATATTCCAGACGCTTTACTAACACTCTCCCGACTTGGAGAGTCAATGCCTTTAACCTCCTGTTTGGCCCAGTTTGCAATTTCTGTGGAAGATGCACAGGAATAGGGAGAACCAATGAGAGACTAGCTGGAAGTGTCTGGACGGGTAAATTTAACTCTCATTTCCCACCAGGAAGAGGAATTAACCAAAGGCTCAGCGTGCCTTGCCGGAACCAGATTAGGGCCTGAAGCAATCCTGCGGTGTTGCGGCCAGCTCACAAGAAAGCGAGTTGAAGAAAGGAGCTCAGGGGCACTGTAATTCACAAACCTGCAGAGTTATAAATGACAGCAATCGTCCAAAAATATACTGAAGTAAGGCTGCCAAGAGGACTTGAAAGCGGGGCAGAATTGCAGGAAACCGATTTCAGGAGGTAGACTGGAATTGCATTTAAAGCATAGGAAAAGAGGCAGAACGTCCACAATGATGCACTTGGCTAAAAAGGGCGTATGCGTTTTTTCCTGAATATATTCAGGAAAAAACGCATACGCCCTTTTTGGCCAACCAAGCAAGCTTGCAAAGGAAATCTGCACTACAATGAAGTCTCACTTCCCCCCGGTCAAAAGGGCCATCTGAAAAAAGTGTAAAATCCAGAAGGCAGGACAGGCCATGGAGAACTGGGAGCCTTGTTATGCTGATGGGCGGGATATAAATTGCCAACAGCCACTCGGGAGAAGTGTATGGTGTTTCCTGAAACATCAAAAAAACAAAGCAACAGAGCCTAGGGCACTTCCACTTATGGTCCTATAGCTTAGAGAAATTAAAATCAAAAAGACACAGCCACCCCAAAGTTTAGAACGGCTCTGTTTACAAGAACCTCGTTTGCGGTACAAGTTCAATATCGCAGAAAGTGAGTAATGGATAAAGAAGTTGTGGTACTTACGTACAATGCAATATCACTCAGCAAAGAAATCTATGTCATCAGGCCCGTAGCAGCATAATGAGTGGATTCTGGTATGATGATTCTAACTGAAATAAGTCACACACAAAAAGAAACATCATAAGATATCACTAATACACGGAATGTAAACTTGGCTACACAGGAACTGAATTACAAAACAGAACAGGGTCTCAAATTTAGAAAACCAACTTATGCTTGCTAAGGGGAAAGGTGAGTTGGGGTGCTGCCTAAAACCAGAGATTGAAATGAGCACAGATAAAGTTCCTTAAGCCAAATATGTAATAGACAAGAGCTACACCTTGCTCAACGAAATGGACTCAACACCTCATATTAAATGCCTAAGAATGTACCTGACTAGTAAGTATCTTAAAACCTATGGATTGCTATGTCTCCGAAAGAGAATCAAGCATGTGTACAGGGGCATAAACGCAGCAGTGATAGGATTGGAGAGGTTCAGTGAGCAAATGAAGACCCTTTGAAGTCATATTGCATGGTACCCATTCCACGGGTCTCAACTCTCCAGGTTTAAGGGATTCTTCCTTCAGCTAAAACATGCATGTGGAACCCAGAGTATGATCAACCGTGTGATCGGGAGACGTGTTCAAATATGTCTCAGTTCTCGTCCCCTGGTACTCGGGTGCAACATTCCAGTGCCTTTAACCTCCTGTTTGTCCCAGTTTGCAATTTCTGCGGAAGATGAACAGGAATAGGGAGAACCAATGAGAGACTAGCTGGAGGTGTCTGGACGGGCAAATTTAACTCTCATTTCCCACCAGGAAGAGGAATTAACCAAAGGCTCAGCGTGCCGTGCCGGAACCAGATTATGGCCTGAAGCAATCCTGTGGTGTTGCGGCCAGCTCACAAGAAAGCGAGTTGAAGAAAGGAGCTCAGGGGCACTGTAATTCACAAACCTGCAGAGTTATAAATGACAGCTATCGTCCAAAAATATACTGAAGTAAGGCTGCCAAGAGGACTTGAAAGCGGGGTAGAAATGCAGGAAACCGATTTCAGGAGGTAGACTGGAATTGCAGTTAAAGCATAGGAAAAGAGGCAGAACGTCCACAATGATGCACTTGGCCAAAAAGGGCGTATGCGTTTTTTCCTGAATATATTCAGGAAAAAACGCATACGCCCTTTTTGGCCAACCAAGCAAGCTTGCAAAGGAAATCTGCACTACAATGAAGTCTCACTTCCCCCCGGTCAAAAGGGCCATATGAAAAAAGTGTAAAATCCAGAAGGCAGGACAGGCCATGGAGAACTGGGAGCCTTGTTATGCTGATGGGCGGGATGTAAATTGCCAACAGACACTCCAGAGAATTGTATGGTGTTTCCTGAAACATCTAAAAAACAAAGCAACAGAGCCTAGGGCACTTCCACTTATGGTCCTATAGCTTAGGGAAATTAAAATCAAAAAGACACAGCCACCCCAAAGTTTGGAACGGCTCTGTTTACAAGAACCTCGTTTACGGTACAAGTTCAATATCACAGAAAGTGAATAATGGATAAAGCAGTTGTGGTACTTATGTACAATGCAATATCACTCAGCAATGAAATCTATGTCATCAGGCCCGTAGCAGCATAATGAGTGGATTCAGGTATGATGATTCTAACTGAAATAAGTCACACAGAAAAAGAAACATCATAAGATATCACTAATACACGGAATGTAAACTTGGCTACACAGGAACTGAATTACAAAACAGAACAGGGTCTCAAATTTAGAAAACCAACTTATGCTTGCTTAAGAAGAAAGGTGAGTTGGGGTGCTGCCTAAAACCAGAGATTGAAATGAGCACAGATAAAGTTCCTTAAGCCAAATATGGAATAGACAAGAGCTACTCCTTGCTCAACGAAATCGACTCAACACCCCATATTAAACGCCTAAGAATGTACCTGACTAGTAAGTATCTTAAAACCTTTGGATTGCTATGTCTCCGAAAGAGAATCAAATGTGTGTACAGGGGCATAAACGCAGCAGTGTTAGGATTGGAGAGGTTCGGTGAGCAAATGAAGACCCTTTGAAGTCATATTGCATGGTACTCATTCCACGGTTCTCAACTCTCCAGGTTTAAGGGATTCTTCCTTCAGCTAAAACATGCATGTGGAACCCAGAGTATGATCAACCGTGTGATCGGGAGACGTGTTCAAATATGTCTCAGTTCTCGTCCCCTGGTACTCGGGTGCAACATTCCAGAAGCTTTACTAACACTCTCCCGACTTGGTGAGTCAGTGCCTTTAAACTCCTGTTTGGCCCAGTTTGCAATTTCTGCGGAAGATGAACAGGAATAGGGAGAACCAATGAGAGACTAGCTGGAGGTGTCTGGACGGGCAAATTTAACTCTCATTTCCCACCAGGAAGAGGAATTAACCAAAGGCTCAGCGTGCCGTGCCGGAACCAGATTAGGGCCTGAAGCAATCCTGCGCTGTTGCGGCCAGCTCACAAGAAAGCGAGTTGAAGAAAGGAGCTCAGGGGCACTGTAATTCACAAACCTGCAGAGTTATAAATGACAGCTATCGTCCAAAAATATACTGAAGTAAGGCTGCCAAGAGGACTTGAAAGCGGGGCAGAATTGCAGGAAACCGATTTCAGGAGGTAGACTGGAATTGCAGTTAAAGCATAGGAAAAGAGGCAGAACGTCCACAATGATGCACTTGGCCAAAAAGGGCGTATGCGTTTTTTCCTGAATATATTCAGGAAAAAACGCATACGCCCTTTTTGGCCAACCAAGCAAGCTTGCAAAGGAAATCTGAACTACAATGAAGTCTCACTTCCCCCCGGTCAAAAGGGCCATCTGAAAAAAGTGTAAAATCCAGAAGGCAGGACAGGCCATGGAGAACTGGGAGCCTTGTTATGCTGATGGGCGGGATGTAAATTGCCAACAGCCACTCAGGACAAGTGTATGGTGTTTCCTGAAACATCTAAAAAACAAAGCAACAGAGCCTAGGGCACTTCCACTTATGGTCCTATAGATTAGGGAAATTAAAATCAAAAAGACACAGCCACCCTAAAGTTTGGGATGGCTCTGTTTACAAGAACCTCATTTACGGTACAAGTTCAATATCGCAGAAAGTGAGTAATGGATAAAGAAGTTGTGGTACTTACGTACAATGCAATATCACTCAGCAATGAAATCTATGTCATCAGGCCCGTAGCAGCATAATGAGTGGATTCAGGTATGATGATTCTAACTGAAATAAGTCACACAGAAAAAGAAACATCATAAGATATCACTAATACACGGAATGTAAACTTGGCTACACAGGAACTGAATTACAAAACAGAACAGGGTCTCAAATTTAGAAAACCAAATTATGCTTGCTAAGGGGAAAGGTGAGTTGGGGTGCTGCCTAAAACCAGAGATTGAAATGAGCACAGATAAAGTTCCTGAAGCCAAATATGTAATACAGAAGAGCTACACCTTGCTCAACGAAATGGACTCAACACTTCATATTAAATGCCTAAGAATGTACCTGACTAGTAAGTATCTTAAAACCTATGGATTGCTATGTCTTCGAAAGAGAATCAAGCGTGTGTACAGGGGCATAAACGCAGCAGTGATAGGATTGGAGAGGTTCAGTGAGCAAATGAAGACCCTTTGAAGTCATATTGCATGGTACCCATTCCACGGGTCTCAACTCTCCAGGTTTAAGGGATTCTTCCTTCAGCTAAAACATGCATGTGGAACCCAGAGTATGATCCACCGAGTGATCGGGAGACGTGTTCAAATACGTCTCAGTTCTCGTCCCCTGGTACTCGGGTGCAACATTTCAGACGCTTTACTAACACTCTCCCGACTTGGAGAGTCAGTGCCTTTAATCTCCTGTTTGGCCCAGTTTGCAATTTCTGTGCAAGATGAACAGGAATAGGGAGAACCAATGAGAGACTAGCTGGAGGTGTCTGGACGGGCAAATTTAACTCTCATTTCCCACCAGGAAGAGGAATTAACCAAAGGCTCAGCGTGCCGTGCCGGAACCAGATTAGGGCCTGAAGCAATCCTGCGGTGTTGCGGCCAGCTCACAAGAAAGCGAGTTGAAGAAAGGAGCTCAGGGGCACTGTAATTCACAAACCTGCAGAGTTATAAATGACAGCTATCATCCAAAAATATACTGAAGTAAGGCTGCCAAGAGGACTTGAAAGCGGGGCAGAATTGCAAGAAACGGATTTCAGGAGGTAGACTGGAATTGCAGTTAAAGCATAGGAAAAGAGGCAGAACGTCCACAATGATGCACTTGGCCAAAAAGGGCGTATGCGTTTTTTCCTGAATATATTCAGGAAAAAAAGCATACGCCCTTTTTGGCCAACCAAGCAAGCTTGCAAAGGAAATCTGCACTACAATGAAGTCTCACTTCCCCCCGGTCAAAAGGGCCATCTGAAAAAAGTGTAAAATCCAGAAGGCAGGACAGGCCATGGAGAACTGGGAGCCTTGTTATGCTGATGAGCGGGATGTAAATTGCCAACAGCCACTCGGGAGAAGTGTATGGTGTTTCCTGAAACATCTAAAAAACAAAGCAACAGAGCCTAGGGCACTTCCACTTATGGTCCTATAGCTTAGGGAAATTAAAATCAAAAAGACACAGCCACCCCAAAGTTTGGGACGGCTCTGTTTACAAGAACCTCGTTTACGGTACAAGTTCAATATCGCAGAAAGTGAGTAATGGATAAAGAAGTTGTGGTACTTACGTACAATGCAATATCACTCAGCAATGAAATCTATGTCATCAGGCCCGTAGCAGCATAATGAGTGGATTCTGGTATGATGATTCTAACTGAAATAAGTCACACAGAAAAAGAAACATCATAAGATATCACTAATACACGGAATGTAAACCTGGCTACACAGGAACTGAATTACAAAACAGAACAGGGTCTCAAATTTAGAAAACCAACTTATGCTTGCTAAGGGGAAAGGTGAGTTGGGGTGCTGCCTAAAACCAGAGATTGAAATGAGCACAGATAAAGTTCCTTAAGCCAAATATGGAATAGACAAGAGCTACACCTTGCTCAACGAAATGGACTCAACACCTCATATTAAATGCCTAAGAATGTACCTGATTAGTAAGTATCTTAAAACCTACGGATTGCTATGTCTCCGAAAGAGAATCAAGCATGTGTACAGGGGCATAAACGCAGCATTGATAGGATTGGAGAGGTTCAGTGAGCAAATGAAGACCCTTTGAAGTCATATTGCATGGTACCCATTCCATGGGTCTCAACTCTCCAGGTTTAAGGGATTCTTCCTTCAGCTAAAACATGCATGTGGAACCCAGAGTATGATCAACCGTGTGATCGGGAGACGTGTTCAAATATGTCTCAGTTTTCGACCCCTGGTACTCGGGTGCAACATTCCAGACGCTTTACTAACACTCTCCCGACTTGGAGAGTCAGTGCCTTTAACCTCCTGTTTGGCCCAGTTTGCAATTTCTGTGGAAGATGAACAGGAATAGGGAGAACCAATGAGAGACTAGCTGGAAGTGTCTGGACGGGCAAATTTAACTCTCATTTCCCACCAGGAAGAGGAATTAACCAAAGGCTCAGCGTGCCGTGCCGGAACCAGATTAGGGCCTGAAGCAATCCTGCGGTGTTGCGACCAGCTCACAAGAAAGCGAGTTGAAGAAAGGAGCTCAGGGGCACTGTAATTCACAAACCTGCAGAGTTATAAATGACAGCAATCGTCCAAAAATATACTGAAGTAAGGCTGCCAAGAGGACTTGAAAGCGGGGCAGAATTGCAGGAAACCGATTTCAGGAGGTAGACTGGAATTGCAGTTAAAGCATAGGAAAAGAGGCAGAACGTCCACAATGATGCACTTGGCTAAAAAGGGCGTATGCGTTTTTTCCTGAATATATTCAGGAAAAAACGCATACGCCCTTTTTGGCCAACCAAGCAAGCTTGCAAAGGAAATCTGCACTACAATGAAGTCTCACTTCCCCCCGGTCAAAAGGGCCTTCTGAAAAAAGTGTAAAATCCAGAAAGGCAGGACAGGCCATGGAGAACTGGGAGCCTTGTTATGCTGATGGGCGGGATGTAAATTGCCAACAGCCACTTGGAAGAAGTGTATGGTGTTTCCTGAAACATCTAAAAAACAAAGCAACAGAGCCTAGGGCACTTCCACTTATGGTCCTATAGCTTAGGGAAATTAAAATCAAAAAGACACAGCCACCCCAAAGTTTGGGACGGCTCTGTTTACAAGAACCTCGTTTACGGTACAAGTTCAATATCGCAGAAAGTGAATAATAGATAAAGAAGTTGTGGTACTTACGTACAATGCAATATCACTCAGCAATGAAATCTATGTCATCAGGCCCATAGCAGCATAATGAGTGGATTCAGGTATGATGATTCTAACTGAAATAAGTCACACAGAAAAAGAAACATCATAAGATATCACTAATACACGGAATGTAAACTTGGCTACAGAGGAACTGAATTACAAAACAGAACAGGGTCTAAAATTTAGAAAACCAACTTATGCTTGCTTAAGGGGAAAGGTGAGTTGGGGTGCTGCCTAAAACCAGAGATTGAAATGAGCACAGATAAAGTTCCTTAAGCCAAATATGGAATAGACAAGAGCTACTCCTTGCTCAACGAGATCGATTCAACACCCCATATTAAACGCCTAAGAATGTACCTGACTAGTAAGTATCTTAAAACCTATGGATTGCTATGTCTCCGAAAGAGAATCAAGCGTGTGTACAGGGGCATAAACGCAGCAGTGATAGGATTGGAGAGGTTCGGTGAGCAAATGAAGACCCTTTGAAGTCATATTGCATGGTACCCATTCCACGGGTCTCAACTCTCCAGGTTTAAGGGATTCTTCCTTCAGCTAAAACATGCATGTGGAACCCAGAGTATGATCAACCGAGTGGTCGGGAGACGTGTTCTAATATGTCTCAGTTCTCGTCCCCTGGTACTCGGGTGCAACATTCCAGACGCTTTACTAACACTCTCCCGACTTGGAGAGTCAGTGCCTTTAACCTCCTGTTTGGCCCAGTTTGCAATTTCTGCGGAAGATGAACAGGAATAGTGAGAACCAAAGAGAGACTAGCTGGAGGTGTCTGGACGGGCAAATTTAACTCTCATTTCCCACCAGGAAGAGGAATTAACCAAAGGCTCAGCGTGACGTGCCGGAACCAGATTAGGGCCTGAAGCAATCCTGCGGTGTTGCGGCCAGCTCACAAGAAAGCGAGTTGAAGAAAGGAGCTCAGGGGCACTGTAATTCACAAACCTGCAGAGTTATAAATGACAGCTATCGTCCAAAAATATACTGAAGTAAGGTTGCCAAGAGGACTTGAAAGCGGGGCAGAATTGCAGGAAACCGATTTCAGGAGGTAGACTGGAATTGCATTTAAAGCATAGGAAAAGAGGCAGAACGACCACAATGATGCACTTGGCCAAAAAGGGCGTATGCATTTTTTCCTGAATATATTCAGGAAACAACGCATACGCCCTTTTTGGCCAACCAAGCAAGCTTGCAAAGGAAATCTGCACTACAATGAAGTCTCACTTCCCCCCGGTCAAAAGGGCCATCTGAAAAAAGTGTAAAATCCAGAAGGCAGGACAGGCCATGGAGAACTGGGAGCCTTGTTATGCTAATGGGCGGGATGTAAATTGCCAACAGCCACTCGGGAGAAGTGTATGTTGTTTCCTGAAACATTTAAAAACCAAAGCAACAGAGCGTAGGGCACTTCCACTTATGGTCCTATAGCTTAGGGAAATTAAAATCAAAAAGACACAGCCACCCCAAAGTTTGGGACGGCTCTGTTTACAAGAACCTCGTTTACGGTACAAGTTCAATATCGCAGAAAGTGAGTAATGGATAAAGAAGTTGTGGTACTTACGTACAATGCAATATCACTCAGCAATGAAATCTATGTCATCAGGCCCGTAGCACCATAATGAGTGGATTCAGGTATGATGATTCTAACTGAAATAAGTCACACAGAAAAAGAAACATCATAAGATATCACTAATACTCGGAATGTAAACTTGGCTACACAGGAACTGAATTACAAAATAGAACAGTGTCTCAAATTTAGAAAACCAACTTATGCTTGCTAAGGGTAAAGGTGAGTTGGGGTGCTGCCTAAAACCAGAGATTGAAATGAGCACAGATAAAGTTCCTTAAGCCAAATATGTAATAGACAAGAGCTACACCTTGCTCAACGAAATGGACTCAACACCTCATATTAAATGCCTAAGAATGTAGCTGACTAATAAGTATCTTAAAACCTATGGATTGCTATGTCTCCGAAAGAGAATCAAGCATGTGTACAGGGGCATAAACGCAGCAGTGATAGGATTGGAGAGGTTCAGTGAGCAAATGAAGACCCTTTGAAGTCATATTGCATGGTACCCATTCCATGGGTCTCAACTCTCCAGGTTTAAGGGATTCTTCCTTCAGCTAAAACATGCATGTGGAACCCAGAGTATGATCAACCGTGTGATCGGGAGACGTGTTCAAATATGTCTCAGTTCTCGTCCCCTGGTACTCGGGTGCAACATTCCAGTGCCTTTAACCTCCTGTTTGGCCCAGTTTGCAATTTCTGCGGAAGATGAACAGGAATAGGGAGAACCAATGAGAGACTAGCTGGAGGTGTCTGGACGGGCAAATTTAACTCTCATTTCCCACCAGGAAGAGGAATTAACCAAAGGCTCAGCGTGCCGTGCCGGAACCAGATTAGGGCCTGAAGCAATCCTGCGGTGTTGCGGCCAGCTCACAAGAAAGCGAGTTGAAGAAAGGAGCTCAGGGGCACTGTAATTCACAAACCTGCAGAGTTATAAATGACAGCTATCGTCCAAAAATATACTGAAGTAAGGCTGCCAAGAGGACTTGAAAGCGGGGCAGAATTGCAGGAAACCGATTTCAGGAGGTAGAATGGAATTGCAGTTAAAGCATAGGAAAAGAGGCAGAACGTCCACAATGATGCACTTGGCCAAAAAGGGCGTATGCGTTTTTTCCTGAATATATTCAGGAAAAAACGCATACGCCCTTTTTGGCCAACCAAGCAAGCTTGCAAAGGAAATCTGAACTACAATGAAGTCTCACTTCCCCCCGGTCAAAAGGGCCATCTGAAAAAAGTGTAAAATCCAGAAGGCAGGACAGGCCATGGAGAACTGGGAGCCTTGTTATGCTGATGGGCGGGATGTAAATTGCCAACAGCCACTCAGGACAAGTGTATGGTGTTTCCTGAAACATCTAAAAAACAAAGCAACAGAGCCTAGGGCACTTCCACTTATGGTCCTATAGATTAGGGAAATTAAAATCAAAAAGACACAGCCACCCTAAAGTTTGGGATGGCTCTGTTTACAAGAACCTCATTTACGGTAAAAGTTCAATATCGCAGAAAGTGAGTAATGGATAAAGAAGTTGTGGTACTTACGTACAATGCAATATCACTCAGCAATGAAATCTATGTCATCAGGCCCGTAGCAGCATAATGAGTGGATTCAGGTATGATGATTCTAACTGAAATAAGTCACACAGAAAAAGAAACATCATAAGATATCACTAATACACGGAATGTAAACTTGGCTACACAGGAACTGAATTACAAAACAGAACAGGGTCTCAAATTTAGAAAACCAAATTATGCTTGCTAAGGGGAAAGGTGAGTTGGGGTGCTGCCTAAAACCAGAGATTGAAATGAGCACAGATAAAGTTCCTGAAGCCAAATATGTAATACAGAAGAGCTACACCTTGCTCAACGAAATGGACTCAACACTTCATATTAAATGCCTAAGAATGTACCTGACTAGTAAGTGTCTTAAAACCTATGGATTGCTATGTCTTCGAAAGAGAATCAAGCGTGTGTACAGGGGCATAAACGCAGCAGTGATAGGATTGGAGAGGTTCAGTGAGCAAATGAAGACCCTTTGAAGTCATATTGCATGGTACCCATTCCACGGGTCTCAACTCTCCAGGTTTAAGGGATTCTTCCTTCAGCTAAAACATGCATGTGGAACCCAGAGTATGATCCACCGAGTGATCGGGAGACGTGTTCAAATACGTCTCAGTTCTCGTCCCCTGGTACTCGGGTGCAACATTTCAGACGCTTTACTAACACTCTCCCGACTTGGAGAGTCAGTGCCTTTAAACTCCTGTTTGGCCCAGTTTGCAATTTCTGTGGAAGATGAACAGGAATAGGGAGAACCAATGAGAGACTAGCTGGAGGTGTCTGGACGGGCAAATTTAACTCTCATTTCCCACCAGGAAGAGGAATTAACCAAAGGCTCAGCGTGCCGTGACGGAACCAGATTAGGGCCTGAAGCAATTCTGCGGTGTTGCGGCCAGCTCACAAGAAAGCGAGTTGAAGAAAGGAGCTCAGGGGCACTGTAATTCACAAACCTGCAGAGTTATAAATGACAGCTATCGTCCAAAAATATACTGAAGTAAGGCTGCCAAGAGGACTTGAAAGCGGGGCAGAATTGCAGGAAACCGATTTCAGGAGGTAGACTGGAATTGCAGTTAAAGCATAGGAAAAGAGGCAGAACGACCACAATGATGCACTTGGCCAAAAAGGGCGTATGCGTTTTTTCCTGAATATATTCAGGAAAAAACGCATACGCACTTTTTGGCCAACCAAGCAAGCTTGCAAAGGAAATCTGCACTACAATGAAGTCTCACTTCCCCCCGGTCAAAAGGGACATCTGAAAAAAGTGTAAAATCCAGAAGGCAGGACAGGCCATGGAGAACTGGGAGCCTTGTTATGCTGATGGGCGGGATGTAAATTGCCAACAGCCACTCAGGAGAAGTGTATGGTGTTTCCTGAAACATCTAAAAACCAAAGCAACAGAGCGTAGGGCACTTCCACTTATGGTCCTATAGCTTAGGGAAATTAAAATCAAAAAGACACAGCCACCCCAAAATTTGGGACGGCTCTGTTTACAAGAACCTCGTTTACGGTACAAGTTCAATATCGCAGAAAGTGAGTAATGGATAAAGAAGTTGTGGTACTTACGTACAATGCAATATCACTCAGCAATGAAATCTATGTCATCAGGCCCGTAGCAGCATAATGAGTGGATTCAGGTATGATGATTCTAACTGAAATAAGTCACACAGAAAAAGAAACATCATAAGATATCACTAATACACGGAATGTAAACTTGGCTACACAGGAACTGAATTACAAAATAGAACAGGGTCTCAAATTTAGAAAACCAACTTATGCTTGCTAAGGGGAAAGGTGAGTTGGGGTGCTGCCTAAAACCAGAGATTGAAATGAGCACAGATAAAGTTCCTTAAGCCAAATATGTAATAGACAAGAGCTACACCTTGCTCAACGAAATGGACTCAACACCTCATATTAAATGCCTAAGAATGTACCTGACTAGTAAGTATCTTAAAACCTATGGATTGCTATGTCTCCGAAAGAGAATCAAGCATGTGTACAGGGGCATAAACGCAGCAGTGATAGGATTGGAGAGATTCAGTGAGCAAATGAAGACCCTTTGAAGTCATATTGCATGGTACGCATTCCATGGGTCTCAACTCTCCAGGTTTAAGGGATTCTTCCTTCAGCTAAAACATGCATGTGGAACCCAGAGTATGATCAACCGTGTGATCGGGAGACGTGTTCAAATATGTCTCAGTTCTCGTCCCCTGGTACTCGGGTGCAACATTCCAGTGCCTTTAACCTCCTGTTTGGCCCAGTTTGCAATTTCTGCGGAAGATGAAGAGGAATAGGGAGAACCAATGAGAGACTAGCTGGAGGTGTCTGGACGGGCAAATTTAACTCTCATTTCCCACCAGGAAGAGGAATTAACCAAAGGCTCAGCGTGCCGTGCCGGAACCAGATTAGGGCCTGAAGCAATCCTGCGGTGTTGCGGGCAGCTCACAAGAAAGCGAGTTGAAGAAAGGAGCTCAGGGGCACTGTAATTCACAAACCTGCAGAGTTATAAATGACAGCTATCGTCCAAAAATATACTGAATTAAGGTTGCCAAGAGGACTTGAAAGCGGGGCAGAATTGCAGGAAACCGATTTCAGGAGGTAGACTGGAATTGCATTTAAAGCATAGGAAAAGAGGCAGAACGACCACAATGATGCACTTGGCCAAAAAGGGCGTATGCGTTTTTTCCTGAATATATTCAGGAAAAAACGCATACGCCCTTTTTGGCCAACCAAGCAAGCTTGCAAAGGAAATCTGCACTACAATGAAGTCTCACTTCCCCCCGGTCAAAAGGGCCATCAGAAAAAAGTGTAAAATCCAGAAGGCAGGACAGGCCATGGAGAACTGGGAGCCTTGTTATGCTGATGGGCGGGATGTAAATTGCCAACAGCCACTCGGGAGAAGTGTATGGTGTTTCCTGAAACATCTAAAAACCAAAGCAACAGAGCGTAGGGCACTTCCACTTATGGTCCTATAGCTTAGGGAAATTAAAATCAAAAAGACACAGCCACCCCAAAGTTTGGGACGGCTCTGTTTACAAGAACCTCGTTTACGGTACAAGTTCAATATCGCAGAATGTGAGTAATGGATAAAGAAGTTGTGGTACTTACGTACAATGCAATATCACTCAGCAATGAAATCTATGTCATCAGGCCCGTAGCAGCATAATGAGTGGATTCAGGTATGATGATTCTAACTGAAATAAGTCACACAGAAAAAGAAACATCATAAGATATCACTAATACACGGAATGTAAACTTGGCTACACAGGAACTGAATTACAAAACAGAACAGGGTCTCAAATTTAGGAAACCAACTTATGCTTGCTAAGGGGAAAGGTGAGTTGGGGTGCTGCCTAAAACCAGAGATTGAAATGAGCACAGATAAAGTTCCTTAAGCCAAATATGTAATAGACAAGAGCTACACCTTGCTCAACGAAATGGACTCAACACCTCATATTAAATGCCTAAGAATATACCTGACTAGAAAGTATCTTAAAACCTATGGATTGCTATGTCTCCGAAAGAGAATCAAGTGTGTGTACAGGGGCATAAACGCAGCAGTGATAGGATTGGAGAGGTTCAGTGAGCAAATGAAGACCCTTTGAAGTCATATTGCATGGTACCCATTCCACGGGTCTCAACACTCCAGGTTTAAGGGATTCTTCCTTCAGGTAAAACATGCATGTGGAACCCAGAGTATGATCCACCGTGTGATCGGGAGACGTGTTCAAATATGTCTCAGTTCTCGTCCCCTGGTACTCGGGTGCAACATTCCAGACGCTTTACTAACACTCTCCCGACTTGGAGAGTCAGTGCCTTTAACCTCCTGTTTGGCCCAGTTTGCAATTTCAGCGGAAGATGAACAGGAATAGGGAGAACCAATGAGAGACTAGCTGGAGGTGTCTGGACGGGCAAATTTAACTCTCATTTCCCACCAGGAAGAGGAATTAACCAAAGGCTCAGTATGCCGTGCCGGAACCAGATTAAGGCCTGAAGCAATCCTGCGGTGTTGCGGCCAGCTCACAAGAAAACGAGTTGAAGAAAGGAGCTCAGGGGCACTGTAATTCACAAACCTGCAGAGTTATAAATGACAGCTATTGTCCAAAAATATACTGAAGTAAGGCTGCCAAGAGGACTTGAAAGCGGGGCAGAATTGCAGGAAACCGATTTCAGGAGGTAGACTGGAATTGCAGTTAAAGCATAGGAAAAGAGGCAGAACGTCCACAATGATGCACTTGGCCAAAAAGGGCGTATGCGTTTTTTCCTGAATATATTCTGGAAAAAACGCATACGCCCTTTTTGGCCAACCAAGCAAGCTTGCAAAGGAAATCTGCACTACAATGAAGTCTCACTTCCCACCGGTCAAAAGGGCCCTCTGAAAAAAGTGTAAAATCCAGAAAGGCAGGACAGGCCATGGAGAACTGGGAGCCTTGTTATGCTGATGGGCGGGATGTAAATTGCCAAGAGCCACTCGGGAGAAGTGTATGGTGTTTCCTGAAACATCTAAAAAACAAAGCAACAGAGCCTACGGCACTTCCACTTATGGTCCTATAGCTTAGGGAAATTAAAATCAAAAAGACACAGCCACCCCAAAGTTTGGGACGGCTCTGTTTACAAGAACCTCGTTTACGATACAAGTTCAATATCGCAGAAAGTGAGTAATGGATAAAGAAGTTGTGGTACTTACGTACAATGCAATATCACTCAGCAATGAAATCTATGTCATCAGGCCCGTAGCAGCATAATGAGTGGATTCAGGTATGATGATTCTAACTGAAATAAGTCACACAGAAAAAGAAACATCATAAGATATCACTAATACACGGAATGTAAACTTGGCTACACAGGAAGTGAATTACAAAACAGAACAGGGTCTCAAATTTAGAAAACCAACTTATGCTTGCTAAGGGGAAAGGTGAGTTGGGGTGCTGCCAAAACCAGAGATTGAAATGAACACAGATAAAGTTCCTTAAGCCAAATATGGAATAGACAAGAGCTACTCCTTGCTCAACGAAATGGACTCAACACCCCGTATTAAACGCCTAAGAATGTACCTGACTTGTAAGTATCTTAAAACCTATGGATTGCTATGTCTCCGAAAGAGAATCAAGCGTGTGCACAGGGGCATAAACGCAGCAGTGATAGGATTGGAGAGGTTCGGTGAGCAAATGAAGACCCTTTGAAGTCATATTGCATGGTACCCATTCCACGGGTCTCAACTCTCCAGGTTTAAGGGATTCTTCCTTCAGCTAAAATATGCATGTGGAACCCAGAGTATGATCAACCGTGTGATCGGGAGACGTGTTCAAATATGTCTCAGTTCTCGTACCCTGGTACTCGGGTGTAACATTCCAGACGCTTTACTAACACTCTCCCGACTTGGAGAGTCAGTGCCTTTAACCTCCTGTTTGGCCCAGTTTGCAATTTCAGCGGAAGATGAACAGGAATAGGGAGAACCAATGAGAGACTAGCTGGAGGTGTCTGGACGGGCAAATTTAACTCTCATTTCCCACCAGGAAGAGGAATTAACCAAAGGCTCAGTATGCCGTGCCGGAACCAGATTAAGGCCTGAAGCAATCCTGCGGTGTTGCGGCCAGCTCACAAGAAAACGAGTTGAAGAAAGGAGCTCAGGGGCACTGTAATTCACAAACCTGCAGAGTTATAAATGACAGCTATTGTCCAAAAATATACTGAAGTAAGGCTGCCAAGAGGACTTGAAAGCGGGGCAGAATTGCAGGAAACCGATTTCAGGAGGTAGACTGGAATTGCAGTTAAAGCATAGGAAAAGAGGCAGAACGTCCACAATGATGCACTTGGCCAAAAAGGGCGTATGCGTTTTTTCCTGAATATATTCTGGAAAAAACACATACGCCCTTTTTGGCCAACCAAGCAAGCTTGCAAAGGAAATCTGCACTACAATGAAGTCTCACTTCCCACCGGTCAAAAGGGCCCTCTGAAAAAAGTGTAAAATCCAGAAAGGCAGGACAGGCCATGGAGAACTGGGAGCCTTGTTATGCTGATGGGCGGGATGTAAATTGCCAAGAGCCACTCGGGAGAAGTGTATGGTGTTTCCTGAAACATCTAAAAAACAAAGCAACAGAGCCTAGGGCACTTCCACTTATGGTCCTATAGCTTAGGGAAATTAAAATCAAAAAGACACAGCCACCCCAAAGTTTGGGACGGCTCTGTTTACAAGAACCTCGTTTACGGTACAAGTTCAATATCGCAGAAAGTGAGTAATGGATAAAGAAGTTGTGGTACTTACGTACAATGCAATATCACTCAGCAATGAAATCTATGTCATCAGGCCCGTAGCATCATAATGAGTGGATTCAGGTATGATGATTCTAACTGAAATAAGTCACACAGAAAAAGAAACATCATAAGATATCACTAATACACGGAATGTAAACTTGGCTACACAGGAACTGAAATACAAAACAGAACAGGGTCTCAAATTTAGAAAACCAACTTATGCTTGCTAAGGGGAAAGGTGAGTTGGGGTGCTGCCTAAAACCAGAGATTGAAATGAGCACAGATAAAGTTCTTTAAGCCAAATATGTAATACACAATAGCTACACCTTGTTCAATGAAATGGACTCAACACCTCATATTAAATGCCTAAGAATGTACCTGACTAGTAAGTATCTTAAAATCTATGGATTGCTATGTCTCCGAAAGAGAATCAAGCGTGTGTACAGGGGCATAAACGCAGCAGTGATAGGATTGGAGAGGTTCAGTGAGCAAATGAAGACCCTTTGAAGTCATATTGCATGGTACCCATTCCACGGGTCTCAACTCTCCAGGTTTAAGGGATTCTTCCTTCAGCTAAAACATGCATGTGGAACCCAGAGTATGATCAACCGAGTGATCGGGAGACGTGTTCAAATATGTCTCAGTTCTCGTCCCCTGGTACTCGGGTGCAACATTCCAGACGCTTTACTAACACTCTCCCGACTTGGAGAGACAGTGCCTTTAACCTCCTGTTTGGCCCAGTTTGCAATTTCTGCGGAAGATGAACAGGAATAGGGAGAACCAATGAGAGACTAGCTGGAGGTGTCTGGACGGGCAAATTTAACTCTCATTTCCCACCAGGAAGAGGAATTAACCAAAGGCTCAGCGTGCCGTGCCGGAACCAGATTAGGGCCTGAAGCAATCCTGCGGTGTTGCGACCAGCTCACAAGAAAGCGAGTTGAAGAAAGGAGCTCAGGGGCACTGTAATTCACAAACATGCAGAGTTATAAATGACAGCTATCGTCCAAAAATATACTGAAGTAAGGCTGCCAAGAGGACTTGAAAGCGGGGCAGAATTGCAGGAAACCGATTTCAGGAGGTAGACTGGAATTGCAGTTAAAGCATAGGAAAAGGGGCAGAACGTCCACAATGATGCACTTGGCCAAAAAGGGCGTATGCGTTTTTTCCTGAATATATTCAGGAAAAAACGCATACGCCCTTTTTGGCCAACCAAGCAAGCTTGCAAAGGAAATCTGCACTACAATGAAGTCTCACTTCCCCCCGGTCAAAAGGGCCATCTGAAAAAAGTGTAAAATCCAGAAGGCAGGACAGGCCATGGAGAACTGGGAGCCTTGTTATGCTGATGGGCGGGATGTAAATTGCCAAGAGCCACTCGGGAGAATTGTATGGTGTTTCCTGAAACATCTAAAAAACAAAGCAACAGAGCCTAGGGCACTTCCACTTATGGTCCTATAGCTTAGGGAAATTAAAATCAAAAAGACACAGCCACCCCAAAGTTTGGGACGGCTCTGTTTACAAGAACCTCGTTTACGGTACAAGTTCAATATCGCAGAAAGTGAGTAATGGATAAAGAAGTTGTGGTACTTACGTACAATGCAATATCACTCAGCAATGAAATCTATGTCATCAGGCCCGTAGCAGCATAATGAGTGGATTCAGGTATGATGATTCTAACTGAAATAAGTCACACAGAAAAAGAAACATCATAAGATATCACTAATACACGGAATGTAAACTTGGCTACACAGGAACTGAATAACAAAACAGAACAGGGTCTCAAATTTAGAAAACCAACTTATGCTTGCTAAGGGTAAAGGGGAGTTGGGGTGCTGCCTAAAACCAGAGATTGAAATGAACACAGATAAAGTTCCTTAAGCCAAATATGGAATAGACAAGAGCTACTCCTTGCTCAACGAAATGGACTCAACACCCCATATTAAACGCCTAAGAATGTACCTGACTAGTAAGTATCTTAAAACCTATGGATTGCTATGTCTCCGAAAGAGAATCAAGCGTGTGTACAGGGGCATAAACGCAGCAGTGATAGGATTGGAGAGGTTCGGTGAGCAAATGAAGACCCTTTGAAGTCATATTGCATGGTAACCATTCCACGGGTCTCAACTCTCCAGGTTTAAGGGATTCTTCCTTCAGCTAAAACATGCATGTGGAACCCAGAGTATGATCAACCGTGTGATCGGGAGACGAGTTCAAATATGTCCCAATTCTCGTCCCCTGGTACTCGGGTGCAACATTCCAGACGCTTTACTAACACTCTCCCGACTTGGAGAGTCAGTGCCTTTAACCTCCTGTTTGGCCCAGTTTGCAATTTCTGTGGAAGATGAACAGGAATAGGGAGAACCAATGAGAGACTAGCAGGAGGTGTCTGGACGGGCAAATTTAACTCTCATTTCCCACCAGGAAGAGGAATTAACCAAAGGCTCAGCGTGCCGTGCCGGAACCAGATTAGGGCCTGAAGCAATCCTGCGCTGTTGCGGCCAGCTCACAAGAAAGCGAGTTGAAGAAAGGAGCTCAGGGGCACTGTAATTCACAAACCTGCAGAGTTATAAATGACAGCTATCATCCAAAAATATACTGAAGTAAGGCTGCCAAGAGGACTTGAAAGCGGGGCAGAATTGCAAGAAACCGATTTCAGGAGGTAGACTGGAATTGCAGTTAAAGCATAGGAAAAGAGGCAGAACGTCCACAATGATGCACTTGGCCAAAAAGGGCGTATGCGTTTTTTCCTGAATATATTCAGGAAAAAACGCATACGCTCTTTTTGGCCAACCAAGCAAGCTTGCAAAGGAAATCTGCACTACAATGAAGTCTCACTTCCCCCCGGTCAAAAGGGCCATCTGAAAAAAGTGTAAAATCCAGAAGGCAGGACAGGCCATGGAGAACTGGGAGCCTGTTATGCTGATGAGCGGGATGTAAATTGCCAAGAGCCACTCGGGAGAAGTGTATGGTGTTTCCTGAAACATCTAAAAAACAAAGCAACAGAGCCTAGGGCACTTCCACTTATGGTCCTATAGCTTAGGGAAATTAAAATCAAAAAGACACAGCCACCCCAAAGTTTGGGACGGCTCTGTTTACAAGAACCTCGTTTACGGTACAAGTTCAATATTGCAGAAAGTGAGTAATGGATAAAGAAGTTGTGGTACTTACGTACAATGCAATATCACTCAGCAATGAAATCTATGTCATCAGGCCCGTAGCAGCATAATGAGGGGATTCAGGTATGATGATTCTAACTGAAATAAGTCACACAGAAAAAGAAACATCATAAGATATCACTAATACACGGAATGTAAACTTGGCTACACAGGAACTGAATTACAAAACAGAACAGGATCTCAAATTTAGAAAACCAACTTATGCTTGCTAAGGGGAAAGGTGAGTTGGGGTGCTGCCTAAAACCAGAGATTGAAATGAGCACAGATAAAGTTCCTTAAGCCAAATATGTAATAGACAAGAGCTACACCTTGCTCAACGAAATGGACTCAACACCTCATATTAAATGCCTAAGAATGTAACTGACTAGAAAGTATCTTAAAACCTATGGATTGCTGTGTCTCCGAAAGAGAATCAAGCGTGTGTACAGGGGCATAAACGCAGCAGTGATAGGATTGGAGAGGTTCAGTGAGCAAATGAAGACCCTTTGAAGTCATATTGCATGGTACCCATTCCACGGGTCTCAACTCTCCAGGTTTAAGGGATTCTTCCTTCAGCTAAAACATGCATGTGGAACCCAGAGTATAATCCACCGTGTGATCGGGAGACGTGTTCAAATATGTCTCAGTTTTCGACCCCTGGTACTCGGGTGCAACATTCCAGATGCTTTACAAAACACTCTCCTGACTTGGAGAGTCAGTGCCTTTAATCTCCTGTTTGGCCCAGCTTGCAATTTCTGTGGAAGATGAACAGGAATAGGGAGAACCAATGAGAGACCAGCTGGAGGTGTCTGGACGGGCAAATTTAACTCTCATTTCCCACCAGGAAGAGGAATTAACCAAAGGCTCAGCGTGCCGTGCCGGAACCAGATTAGGGCCTGAAGCAATCCTGCGGTGTTGCGGCCAGCTCACAAGAAAGCGAGTTGAAGAAAGGAGCTCAGGGGCACTGTAATTCACAAGCTGCAGACTTATAAATGACAGCTATCGTCCAAAAATATACTGAAGTAAGGCTGCCAAGAGGACTTGAAAGCGGGGCAGAATTGCAGGAAACCGATTTCAGGAGGTAGACTGGAATTGCATTTAAAGCATAGGAAAAGAGGCAGAACGTCCACAATGATGCACTTGGCCAAAAAGGGCGTATGCGTTTTTTCCTGAATATATTCAGGAAAAAACGCATACGCCCTTTTTGGCCAACCAAGCAAGCTTGCAAAGGAAATCTGCACTACAATGAAGTCTCACTTCCCCCCGGTCAAAAGGGCCTTCTGAAAAAAGTGTAAAATCCAGAAAGGCAGGACAGGCCATGGAGAACTGGGAGCCTTGTTATGCTGATGGGCGGGATGTAAATTGCCAACAGCCACTTGGAAGAAGTGTATGGTGTTTCCTGAAACATCTAAAAAACAAAGCAACAGAGCCTAGGGCACTTCCACTTATGGTCCTATAGCTTAGGGAAATTAAAATCAAAAAGACACAGCCACCCCAAAGTTTGGGACGGCTCTGTTTACAAGAACCTCGTTTACGGTACAAGTTCAATATCGCAGAAAGTGAATAATAGATAAAGAAGTTGTGGTACTTACGTACAATGCAATATCACTCAGCAATGAAATCTATGTCATCAGGCCCATAGCAGCATAATGAGTGGATTCAGGTATGATGATTCTAACTGAAATAAGTCACACAGAAAAAGAAACATCATAAGATATCACTAATACACGGAATGTAAACTTGGCTACAGAGGAACTGAATTACAAAACAGAACAGGGTCTAAAATTTAGAAAACCAACTTATGCTTGCTTAAGGGGAAAGGTGAGTTGGGGTGCTGCCTAAAACCAGAGATTGAAATGAGCACAGATAAAGTTCCTTAAGCCAAATATGGAATAGACAAGAGCTACTCCTTGCTCAACGAGATCGATTCAACACCCCATATTAAACGCCTAAGAATGTACCTGACTAGTAAGTATCTTAAAACCTATGGATTGCTATGTCTCCGAAAGAGAATCAAGCGTGTGTACAGGGGCATAAACGCAGCAGTGATAGGATTGGAGAGGTTCGGTGAGCAAATGAAGACCCTTTGAAGTCATATTGCATGGTACCCATTCCACAGGTCTCAACTCTCCAGGTTTAAGGGATTCTTCCTTCAGCTAAAACATGCATGTGGAACCCAGAGTATGATCAACCGAGTGGTCGGGAGACGTGTTCTAATATGTCTCAGTTCTCGTCCCCTGGTACTCGGGTGCAACATTCCAGACGCTTTACTAACACTCTCCCGACTTGGAGAGTCAGTGCCTTTAACCTCTTGTTTGGCCCAGTTTGCAATTTCTGCGGAAGATGAACAGGAATAGTGAGAACCAAAGAGAGACTAGCTGGAGGTGTCTGGACGGGCAAATTTAACTCTCATTTCCCACCAGGAAGAGGAATTAACCAAAGGCTCAGCGTGACGTGCCGGAACCAGATTAGGGCCTGAAGCAATCCTGCGGTGTTGCGGCCAGCTCACAAGAAAGCGAGTTGAAGAAAGGAGCTCAGGGGCACTGTAATTCACAAACCTGCAGAGTTATAAATGACAGCTATCGTCCAAAAATATACTGAAGTAAGGTTGCCAAGAGGACTTGAAAGCGGGGCAGAATTGCAGGAAACCGATTTCAGGAGGTAGACTGGAATTGCATTTAAAGCATAGGAAAAGAGGCAGAACGACCACAATGATGCACTTGGCCAAAAAGGGCGTATGCATTTTTTCCTGAATATATTCAGGAAAAAACGCATACGCCCTTTTTGGCCAACCAAGCAAGCTTGCAAAGGAAATCTGCACTACAATGAAGTCTCACTTCCCCCCGGTCAAAAGGGCCATCTGAAAAAAGTGTAAAATCCAGAAGGCAGGACAGGCCATGGAGAACTGGGAGCCTTGTTATGCTAATGGGCGGGATGTAAATTGCCAACAGCCACTCGGGAGAAGTGTATGTTGTTTCCTGAAACATTTAAAAACCAAAGCAACAGAGCGTAGGGCACTTCCACTTATGGTCCTATAGCTTAGGGAAATTAAAATCAAAAACACACAGCCACCCCAAAGTTTGGGACGGCTCTGTTTACAAGAACCTCGTTTACGGTACAAGTTCAATATCGCAGAAAGTGAGTAATGGATAAAGAAGTTGTGGTACTTACGTACAATGCAATATCACTCAGCAATGAAATCTATGTCATCAGGCCCGTAGCAGCATAATGAGTGGATTCAGGTATGATGATTCTAACTGAAATAAGTCACACAGAAAAAGAAACATCATAAGATATCACTAATACTCGGAATGTAAACTTGGCTACACAGGAACTGAATTACAAAATAGAACAGTGTCTCAAATTTAGAAAACCAACTTATGCTTGCTAAGGGTAAAGGTGAGTTGGGGTGCTGCCTAAAACCAGAGATTGAAATGAGCACAGATAAAGTTCCTTAAGCCAAATATGTAATAGACAAGAGCTACACCTTGCTCAACGAAATGGACTCAACACCTCATATTAAATGCCTAAGAATGTAGCTGACTAGTAAGTATCTTAAAACCTATGGATTGCTATGTCTCCGAAAGAGAATCAAGCATGTGTACAGGGGCATAAACGCAGCAGTGATAGGATTGGAGAGGTTCAGTGAGCAAATGAAGACCCTTTGAAGTCATATTGCATGGTACCCATTCCATGGGTCTCAACTCTCCAGGTTTAAGGGATTCTTCCTTCAGCTAAAACATGCATGTGGAACCCAGAGTATGATCAACCGTGTGATCGGGAGACGTGTTCAAATATGTCTCAGTTCTCGTCCCCTGGTACTCGGGTGCAACATTCCAGTGCCTTTAACCTCCTGTTTGGCCCAGTTTGCAATTTCTGCGGAAGATGAACAGGAATAGGGAGAACCAATGAGAGACTAGCTGGAGGTGTCTGGACGGGCAAATTTAACTCTCATTTCCCACCAGGAAGAGGAATTAACCAAAGGCTCAGCGTGCCGTGCCGGAACCAGATTAGGGCCTGAAGCAATCCTGCGCTGTTGCGGCCAGCTCACAAGAAAGCGAGTTGAAGAAAGGAGCTCAGGGGCACTGTAATTCACAAACCTGCAGAGTTATAAATGACAGCTATCGTCCAAAAATATACTGAAGTAAGGCTGCCAAGAGGACTTGAAAGCGGGGCAGAATTGCAGGAAACCGATTTCAGGAGGTAGACTGGAATTGCAGTTAAAGCATAGGAAAAGAGGCAGAACGTCCACAATGATGCACTTGGCCAAAAAGGGCGTATGCGTTTTTTCCTGAATATATTCAGGAAAAAACGCATACGCCCTTTTTGGCCAACCAAGCAAGCTTGCAAAGGAAATCTGAACTACAATGAAGTCTCACTTCCCCCCGGTCAAAAGGGCCATCTGACAAAAGTGTAAAATCCAGAAGGCAGGACAGGCCATGGAGAACTGGGAGCCTTGTTATGCTGATGGGCGGGATGTAAATTGCCAACAGCCACTCAGGACAAGTGTATGGTGTTTCCTGAAACATCTAAAAAACAAAGCAACAGAGCCTAGGGCACTTCCACTTATGGTCCTATAGATTAGGGAAATTAAAATCAAAAAGACACAGCCACCCTAAAGTTTGGGATGGCTCTGTTTACAAGAACCTCATTTACGGTACAAGTTCAATATCGCAGAAAGTGAGTAATGGATAAAGAAGTTGTGGTACTTACGTACAATGCAATATCACTCAGCAATGAAATCTATGTCATCAGGCCCGTAGCAGCATAATGAGTGGATTCAGGTATGATGATTCTAACTGAAATAAGTCACACAGAAAAAGAAACATCATAAGATATCACTAATACACGGAATGTAAACTTGGCTACACAGGAACTGAATTACAAAACAGAACAGGGTCTCAAATTTAGAAAACCAAATTATGCTTGCTAAGGGGAAAGGTGAGTTGGGGTGCTGCCTAAAACCAGAGATTGAAATGAGCACAGATAAAGTTCCTGAAGCCAAATATGTAATACAGAAGAGCTACACCTTGCTCAACGAAATGGACTCAACACTTCATATTAAATGCCTAAGAATGTACCTGACTAGTAAGTGTCTTAAAACCTATGGATTGCTATGTCTTCGAAAGAGAATCAAGCGTGTGTACAGGGGCATAAACGCAGCAGTGATAGGACTGGAGAGGTTCAGTGAGCAAATGAAGACCCTTTGAAGTCATATTGCATGGTACCCATTCCACGGGTCTCAACTCTCCAGGTTTAAGGGATTCTTCCTTCAGCTAAAACATGCATGTGGAACCCAGAGTATGATCCACCGAGTGATCGGGAGACGTGTTCAAATACGTCTCAGTTCTCGTCCCCTGGTACTCGGGTGCAACATTTCAGACGCTTTACTAACACTCTCCCGACTTGGAGAGTCAGTGCCTTTAAACTCCTGTTTGGCCCAGTTTGCAATTTCTGTGGAAGATGAACAGGAATAGGGAGAACCAATGAGAGACTAGCTGGAGGTGTCTGGACGGGCAAATTTAACTCTCATTTCCCACCAGGAAGAGGAATTAACCAAAGGCTCAGCGTGCCGTGACGGAACCAGATTAGGGCCTGAAGCAATTCTGCGGTGTTGCGGCCAGCTCACAAGAAAGCGAGTTGAAGAAAGGAGCTCAGGGGCACTGTAATTCACAAACCTGCAGAGTTATAAATGACAGCTATCGTCCAAAAATATACTGAAGTAAGGCTGCCAAGAGGACTTGAAAGCGGGGCAGAATTGCAGGAAACCGATTTCAGGAGGTAGACTGGAATTGCAGTTAAAGCATAGGAAAAGAGGCAGAACGACCACAATGATGCACTTGGCCAAAAAGGGCGTATGCGTTTTTTCCTGAATATATTCAGGAAAAAACGCATACGCCCTTTTTGGCCAACCAAGCAAGCTTGCAAAGGAAATCTGCACTACAATGAAGTCTCACTTCCCCCCGGTCAAAAGGGACATCTGAAAAAAGTGTAAAATCCAGAAGGCAGGACAGGCCATGGAGAACTGGGAGCCTTGTTATGCTGATGGGCGGGATGTAAATTGCCAACAGCCACTCGGGAGAAGTGTATGGTGTTTCCTGAAACATCTAAAAACCAAAGCAACAGAGCGTAGGGCACTTCCACTTATGGTCCTATAGCTTAGGGAAATTAAAATCAAAAAGACACAGCCACCCCAAAGTTTGGGACGGCTCTGTTTACAAGAACCTCGTTTACGGTACAAGTTCAATATCGCAGAATGTGAGTAATGGATAAAGAAGTTGTGGTACTTACGTACAATGCAATATCACTCAGCAATGAAATCTATGTCATCAGGCCCGTAGCAGCATAATGAGTGGATTCAGGTATGATGATTCTAACTGAAATAAGTCACACAGAAAAAGAAACATCATAAGATATCACTAATACACGGAATGTAAACTTGGCTACACAGGAACTGAATTACAAAACAGAACAGGGTCTCAAATTTAGGAAACCAACTTATGCTTGCTAAGGGGAAAGGTGAGTTGGGGTGCTGCCTAAAACCAGAGATTGAAATGAGCACAGATAAAGTTCCTTAAGCCAAATATGTAATAGACAAGAGCTACACCTTGCTCAACGAAATGGACTCAACACCTCATATTAAATGCCTAAGAATATACCTGACTAGAAAGTATCTTAAAACCTATGGATTGCTATGTCTCCGAAAGAGAATCAAGTGTGTGTACAGGGGCATAAACGCAGCAGTGATAGGATTGGAGAGGTTCAGTGAGCAAATGAAGACCCTTTGAAGTCATATTGCATGGTACCCATTCCACGGGTCTCAACACTCCAGGTTTAAGGGATTCTTCCTTCAGGTAAAACATGCATGTGGAACCCAGAGTATGATCCACCGTGTGATCGGGAGACGTGTTCAAATATGTCTCAGTTTTCGACCCCTGGTACTCGGGTGCAACATTCCAGACGCTTTACTAACACTCTCCCGACTTGGAGAGTCAGTGCCTTTAACCTCCTGTTTGGCCCAGTTTGCAATTTCTGTGGAAGATGAACAGGAATAGGGAGAACCAATGAGAGACTAGCTGGAGGTGTCTGGACGGGCAAATTTAACTCTCATTTCCCACCAGGAAGAGGAATTAACCAAAGGCTCAGCGTGCCGTGCCGGAACCAGATTAGGGCCTGAAGCAATCCTGCGGTGTTGCGGCCAGCTCACAAGAAAGCGAGTTGAAGAAAGGAGCTCAGGGGCACTGTAATTCACAAACCTGCAGAGTTATAAATGACAGCTATCGTCCAAAAATATACTGAAGTAAGGCTGCCAAGAGGACTTGAAAGCGGGGCAGAATTGCAAGAAACCGATTTCAGGAGGTAGACTGTAATTGCAGTTAAAGCATAGGAAAAGAGGCAGAACGTCCACAATGATGCACTTGGCCAAAAAGGGCGTATGCGTTTTTTCCTGAATATATTCAGGAAAAAACGCATACGCCCTTTTTGGCCAACCAAGCAAGCTTGCAAAGGAAATCTGCACTACAATGAAGTCTCACTTCCCCCCGGTCAAAAGGGCCATCTGAAAAAAGTGTAAAATCCAGAAGGCAGGACAGGCCATGGAGAACTGGGAGCCTTGTTATGCTGATGGGCGGGATGTAAATTGCCAACAGCCACTCGGGAGAAGTGTATGGTGTTTCCTGAAACATCTAAAAAACAAAGCAACAGAGCCTAGGGCACTTCCACTTATGGTCCTATAGCTTAGGGAAATTAAAATCAAAAAGACACAGCCACCCCAAAGTTTGGGACGGCTCTGTTTACAAAAACCTCGTTTACGGTACAAGTTCAATATCGCAGAAAGTGAGTAATGGATAAAGAAGTTGTGGTACTTACGTACAATGCAATATCACTCAGCAATGAAATCTATGTCATCAGGCCCGTAGCAGCATAATGAGGGGATTCAGGTATGATGATTCTAACTGAAATAAGTCACACAGAAAAAGAAACATCATAAGATATCACTAATACACGGAATGTAAACTTGGCTACACAGGAAGTGAATTACAAAACAGAACATGTTCTCAAATTTAGAAAACCAACTTATGCTTGCTAAGGGAAAAGGTGAGTTGGGGTGCTGCCTAAAACCAGAGATTGAAATGAGCACAGATAAAGTTCCTTAAGCCAAATATGTAATAGACAAGAGCTACACCTGGCTCAACGAAATGGACTCAACACCTCATATTAAATGCCTAAGAATGTACCTGACTAGAAAGTATCTTAAAACCTATGGATTGCTGTGTCTCCGAAAGAGAATCAAGCGTGTGTACAGGGGCATAAACGCAGCAGTGATAGGATTGGAGAGGTTCAGTGAGCAAATGAAGACCCTTTGAAGTCATATTGCATGGTACCCATTCCACGTGTCTCAACTCTCCAGGTTTAAGGGATTCTTCCTTCAGCTAAAACATGCATGTGGAACCCAGAGTATGATCAACCGTGTGATCGGGAGACGTGTTCAAATATGTCTCAGTTCTCGTCCCCTGGTACTCTGGTGCAACATTCCAGACGCTTTACTAACACTCTCCCGACTTGGAGAGTCAGTGCCTTTAACCTCCTGTTTTCCCCAGTTTGCAATTTCTGCGGAAGATGAACAGGAATAGGGAGAACCAATGAGAGACTAGCTGGAGGTGTCTGGACGGGCAAATTTAACTCTCATTTCCCACCAGGAAGAGGAATTAACCAAAGGCTCAGCGTGCCGTGCCGGAACCAGATTAGGGCCTGAAGCAATCCTGCGGTGTTGCGGCCAGCTCACAAGAAAGCGAGTTGAAGAAAGGAGCTCAGGGGCACTGTAATTCACAAACCTGCAGAGTTATAAATGACAGCTATCATCCAAAAATATACTGAAGTAAGGCTGCCAAGAGGACTTGAAAGCGGGGCAGAATTGCAAGAAACCGATTTAGGAGGTAGACTGGAATTGCAGTTAAAGCATAGGAAAAGAGGCAGAACGTCCACAATGATGCACTTGGCCAAAAAGGGCGTATGCGTTTTTTCCTGAATATATTCAGGAAAAAACGCATACGCCCTTTTTGGCCAACCAAGCAAGCTTGCAAAGGAAATCTGCACTACAATGAAGTCTCACTTCCCCCCGGTCAAAAGGGCCATCTGAAAAAAGTGTAAAATCCAGAAGGCAGGACAGGCCATGGAGAACTGGGAGCCTGTTATGCTGATGAGCGGGATGTAAATTGCCAAGAGCCACTCGGGAGAAGTGTATGGTGTTTCCTGAAACATCTAAAAAACAAAGCAACAGAGCCTAGGGCACTTCCACTTATGGTCCTATAGCTTAGGGAAATTAAAATCAAAAAGACACAGCCACCCCAAAGTTTGGGACGGCTCTGTTTACAAGAACCTCGTTTACGGTACAAGTTCAATATTGCAGAAAGTGAGTAATGGATAAAGAAGTTGTGGTACTTACGTACAATGCAATATCACTCAGCAATGAAATCTATGTCATCAGGCCCGTAGCAGCATAATGAGGGGATTCAGGTATGATGATTCTAACTGAAATAAGTCACACAGAAAAAGAAACATCATAAGATATCACTAATACACGGAATGTAAACTTGGCTACACAGGAACTGAATTACAAAACAGAACAGGATCTCAAATTTAGAAAACCAACTTATGCTTGCTAAGGGGAAAGGTGAGTTGGGGTGCTGCCTAAAACCAGAGATTGAAATGAGCACAGATAAAGTTCCTTAAGCCAAATATGTAATAGACAAGAGCTACACCTTGCTCAACGAAATGGACTCAACACCTCATATTAAATGCCTAAGAATGTAACTGACTAGAAAGTATCTTAAAACCTATGGATTGCTGTGTCTCCGAAAGAGAATCAAGCGTGTGTACAGGGGCATAAACGCAGCAGTGATAGGATTGGAGAGGTTCAGTGAGCAAATGAAGACCCTTTGAAGTCATATTGCATGGTACCCATTCCACGGGTCTCAACTCTCCAGGTTTAAGGGATTCTTCCTTCAGCTAAAACATGCATGTGGAACCCAGAGTATGATCCACCGTGTGATCGGGAGACGTGTTCAAATATGTCTCAGTTTTCGACCCCTGGTACTCGGGTGCAACATTCCAGACGCTTTACAAAACACTCTCCTGACTTGGAGAGTCAGTGCCTTTAATCTCCTGTTTGGCCCAGCTTGCAATTTCTGTGGAAGATGAACAGGAATAGGGAGAACCAATGAGAGACCAGCTGGAGGTGTCTGGACGGGCAAATTTAACTCTCATTTCCCACCAGGAAGAGGAATTAACCAAAGGCTCAGCGTGCCGTGCCGGAACCAGATTAGGGCCTGAAGCAATCCTGCGGTGTTGCGGCCAGCTCACAAGAAAGCGAGTTGAAGAAAGGAGCTCAGGGGCACTGTAATTCACAAACCTGCAGACTTATAAATGACAGCTATCGTCCAAAAATATACTGAAGTAAGGCTGCCAAGAGGACTTGAAAGCGGGGCAGAATTGCAGGAAACCGATTTCAGGAGGTAGACTGGAATTGCATTTAAAGCATAGGAAAAGAGGCAGAACGTCCACAATGATGCACTTGGCCAAAAAGGGCGTATGCGTTTTTTCCTGAATATATTCAGGAAAAAACGCATACGCCCTTTTTGGCCAACCAAGCAAGCTTGCAAAGGAAATCTGCACTACAATGAAGTCTCACTTCCCCCCGGTCAAAAGGGCCATCTGAAAAAAGTGTAAAATCCAGAAAGGCAGGACAGCCATGGAGAACTGGGAGCCTTGTTATGCTGATGGGCGGGATGTAAATTGCCAACAGCCACTCGGGAGAAGTGTATGGTGTTTCCTGAAACATCTAAAAACAAAGCAACAGAGCCTAGGGCACTTCCACTTAAGGTCCTATAGATTAGGGAAATTAATATCAAAAAGACACAGCCACCCCAAAGTTTGGGACGGCTCTGTTTACAAGAACCTCGTTTATGGTACAAGTTCAATATCGCAGAAAGTGAGTAATGGATAAAGAAGTTGTGGTACTTACGTACAATGCAATATCACTCAGCAATGAAATCTATGTCATCAGGCCCGTAGCAGCATAATGAGTGGATTCAGGTATGATGATTCTAACTAAAATAAGTCACACAGAAAAAGAAACATCATAAGATATCACTAATACACGGAATGTAAACTTGGCTACACAGGAACTGAATTACAAAACAGAACAGGGTCTCAAATTTAGAAAACCAACTTATGCTTGCTAAGGGGAAAGGTGAGTTGGGGTGCTGCCTAAAACCAGAGATTTAAATGAGCACAGATAAAGTTCTTAAGCCAAATATGGAATAAACAAGAGCTACTCCTTGATCAATGAAATGGACTCAACACCCCATATTAAACGCCTAAGAATGTACCTGACTAGTAAGTATCTTAAAACTAATGGATTGCTATGTCTCTGAAAGAGAAACAGGCGTGTGTACAGGGGCATAAACGCAGCAGTGATATGATTGGAGAGGTTCGGTGAGCAAATGAAGACCCTTTGAAGTCATATTTCATGGTACCCATTCCACGGGTCTCAACTCTCCAGGTTTAAGGGATTCTTCCTTCAGCTAAAACATGCATGTGGAACCCAGAGTATGATCAACCGTGTGATCGGGAGACGTGTTCAAATATGTCTCAGTTTTCGACCCCTGGTACTCGGGTGCAACATTCCAGACGCTTTACTAACACTCTCCCGACTTGGAGAGTCAGTGCCTTTAACCTCCTGTTTGGCCCAGTTTGCAATTTCTGTGGAAGATGAACAGGAATAGGGAGAACCAATGAGAGACTAGCTGGAGGTGTCTGGACGGGCAAATTTAACTCTCATTTCCCACCAGGAAGAGGAATTAACCAAAGGCTCAGCGTGCCGTGCCGGAACCAGATTAGGGCCTGAAGCAATCCTGCGGTGTTGCGGCCAGCTCACAAGAAAGCGAGTTGAAGAAAGGAGCTCAGGGGCACTGTAATTCACAAACCTGCAGAGTTATAAATGACAGCTATCGTCCAAAAATATACTGAAGTAAGGCTGCCAAGAGGACTTGAAAGCGGGGCAGAATTGCAAGAAACCGATTTCAGGAGGTAGACTGTAATTGCAGTTAAAGCATAGGAAAAGAGGCAGAACGTCCACAATGATGCACTTGGCCAAAAAGGGCGTATGCGTTTTTTCCTGAATATATTCAGGAAAAAACGCATACGCCCTTTTTGGCCAACCAAGCAAGCTTGCAAAGGAAATCTGCACTACAATGAAGTCTCACTTCCCCCCGGTCAAAAGGGCCATCTGAAAAAAGTGTAAAATCCAGAAGGCAGGACAGGCCATGGAGAACTGGGAGCCTTGTTATGCTGATGGGCGGGATGTAAATTGCCAACAGCCACTCGGGAGAAGTGTATGGTGTTTCCTGAAACATCTAAAAAACAAAGCAACAGAGCCTAGGGCACTTCCACTTATGGTCCTATAGCTTAGGGAAATTAAAATCAAAAAGACACAGCCACCCCAAAGTTTGGGACGGCTCTGTTTACAAAAACCTCGTTTACGGTACAAGTTCAATATCGCAGAAAGTGAGTAATGGATAAAGAAGTTGTGGTACTTACGTACAATGCAATATCACTCAGCAATGAAATCTATGTCATCAGGCCCGTAGCAGCATAATGAGGGGATTCAGGTATGATGATTCTAACTGAAATAAGTCACACAGAAAAAGAAACATCATAAGATATCACTAATACACGGAATGTAAACTTGGCTACACAGGAAGTGAATTACAAAACAGAACATGTTCTCAAATTTAGAAAACCAACTTATGCTTGCTAAGGGAAAAGGTGAGTTGGGGTGCTGCCTAAAACCAGAGATTGAAATGAGCACAGATAAAGTTCCTTAAGCCAAATATGTAATAGACAAGAGCTACACCTGGCTCAACGAAATGGACTCAACACCTCATATTAAATGCCTAAGAATGTACCTGACTAGAAAGTATCTTAAAACCTATGGATTGCTGTGTCTCCGAAAGAGAATCAAGCGTGTGTACAGGGGCATAAACGCAGCAGTGATAGGATTGGAGAGGTTCAGTGAGCAAATGAAGACCCTTTGAAGTCATATTGCATGGTACCCATTCCACGTGTCTCAACTCTCCAGGTTTAAGGGATTCTTCCTTCAGCTAAAACATGCATGTGGAACCCAGAGTATGATCAACCGTGTGATCGGGAGACGTGTTCAAATATGTCTCAGTTCTCGTCCCCTGGTACTCTGGTGCAACATTCCAGACGCTTTACTAACACTCTCCCGACTTGGAGAGTCAGTGCCTTTAACCTCCTGTTTTCCCCAGTTTGCAATTTCTGCGGAAGATGAACAGGAATAGGGAGAACCAATGAGAGACTAGCTGGAGGTGTCTGGACGGGCAAATTTAACTCTCATTTCCCACCAGGAAGAGGAATTAACCAAAGGCTCAGCGTGCCGTGCCGGAACCAGATTAGGGCCTGAAGCAATCCTGCGGTGTTGCGGCCAGCTCACAAGAAAGCGAGTTGAAGAAAGGAGCTCAGGGGCACTGTAATTCACAAACCTGCAGAGTTATAAATGACAGCTATCATCCAAAAATATACTGAAGTAAGGCTGCCAAGAGGACTTGAAAGCGGGGCAGAATTGCAAGAAACCGATTTCAGGAGGTAGACTGGAATTGCAGTTAAAGCATAGGAAAAGAGGCAGAACGTCCACAATGATGCACTTGGCCAAAAAGGGCGTATGCGTTTTTTCCTGAATATATTCAGGAAAAAACGCATACGCCCTTTTTGGCCAACCAAGCAAGCTTGCAAAGGAAATCTGCACTACAATGAAGTCTCACTTCCCCCCGGTCAAAAGGGCCATCTGAAAAAAGTGTAAAATCCAGAAGGCAGGACAGGCCATGGAGAACTGGGAGCCTGTTATGCTGATGAGCGGGATGTAAATTGCCAAGAGCCACTCGGGAGAAGTGTATGGTGTTTCCTGAAACATCTAAAAAACAAAGCAACAGAGCCTAGGGCACTTCCACTTATGGTCCTATAGCTTAGGGAAATTAAAATCAAAAAGACACAGCCACCCCAACGTTTGGGACGGCTCTGTTTACAAGAACCTCGTTTACGGTACAAGTTCAATATTGCAGAAAGTGAGTAATGGATAAAGAAGTTGTGGTACTTACGTACAATGCAATATCACTCAGCAATGAAATCTATGTCATCAGGCCCGTAGCAGCATAATGAGGGGATTCAGGTATGATGATTCTAACTGAAATAAGTCACACAGAAAAAGAAACATCATAAGATATCACTAATACACGGAATGTAAACTTGGCTACACAGGAACTGAATTACAAAACAGAACAGGATCTCAAATTTAGAAAACCAACTTATGCTTGCTAAGGGGAAAGGTGAGTTGGGGTGCTGCCTAAAACCAGAGATTGAAATGAGCACAGATAAAGTTCCTTAAGCCAAATATGTAATAGACAAGAGCTACACCTTGCTCAACGAAATGGACTCAACACCTCATATTAAATGCCTAAGAATGTAACTGACTAGAAAGTATCTTAAAACCTATGGATTGCTGTGTCTCCGAAAGAGAATCAAGCGTGTGTACAGGGGCATAAACGCAGCAGTGATAGGATTGGAGAGGTTCAGTGAGCAAATGAAGACCCTTTGAAGTCATATTGCATGGTACCCATTCCACGGGTCTCAACTCTCCAGGTTTAAGGGATTCTTCCTTCAGCTAAAACATGCATGTGGAACCCAGAGTATGATCCACCGTGTGATCGGGAGACGTGTTCAAATATGTCTCAGTTTTCGACCCCTGGTACTCGGGTGCAACATTCCAGACGCTTTACAAAACACTCTCCTGACTTGGAGAGTCAGTGCCTTTAATCTCCTGTTTGGCCCAGCTTGCAATTTCTGTGGAAGATGAACAGGAATAGGGAGAACCAATGAGAGACCAGCTGGAGGTGTCTGGACGGGCAAATTTAACTCTCATTTCCCACCAGGAAGAGGAATTAACCAAAGGCTCAGCGTGCCGTGCCGGAACCAGATTAGGGCCTGAAGCAATCCTGCGGTGTTGCGGCCAGCTCACAAGAAAGCGAGTTGAAGAAAGGAGCTCAGGGGCACTGTAATTCACAAACCTGCAGACTTATAAATGACAGCTATCGTCCAAAAATATACTGAAGTAAGGCTGCCAAGAGGACTTGAAAGCGGGGCAGCATTGCAGGAAACCGATTTCAGGAGGTAGACTGGAATTGCATTTAAAGCATAGGAAAAGAGGCAGAACGTCCACAATGATGCACTTGGCCAAAAAGGGCGTATGCGTTTTTTCCTGAATATATTCAGGAAAAAACGCATACGCCCTTTTTGGCCAACCAAGCAAGCTTGCAAAGGAAATCTGCACTACAATGAAGTCTCACTTCCCCCCGGTCAAAAGGGCCATCTGAAAAAAGTGTAAAATCCAGAAAGGCAGGACAGCCATGGAGAACTGGGAGCCTTGTTATGCTGATGGGCGGGATGTAAATTGCCAACAGCCACTCGGGAGAAGTGTATGGTGTTTCCTGAAACATCTAAAAACAAAGCAACAGAGCCTAGGGCACTTCCACTTAAGGTCCTATAGATTAGGGAAATTAAAATCAAAAAGACACAGCCACCCCAAAGTTTGGGACGGCTCTGTTTACAAGAACCTCGTTTATGGTACAAGTTCAATATCGCAGAAAGTGAGTAATGGATAAAGAAGTTGTGGTACTTACGTACAATGCAATATCACTCAGCAATGAAATCTATGTCATCAGGCCCGTAGCAGCATAATGAGTGGATTCAGGTATGATGATTCTAACTAAAATAAGTCACACAGAAAAAGAAACATCATAAGATATCACTAATACACGGAATGTAAACTTGGCTACACAGGAACTGAATTACAAAACAGAACAGGGTCTCAAATTTAGAAAACCAACTTATGCTTGCTAAGGGGAAAGGTGAGTTGGGGTGCTGCCTAAAACCAGAGATTTAAATGAGCACAGATAAAGTTCTTAAGCCAAATATGGAATAAACAAGAGCTACTCCTTGATCAATGAAATGGACTCAACACCCCATATTAAACGCCTAAGAATGTACCTGACTAGTAAGTATCTTAAAACTAATGGATTGCTATGTCTCTGAAAGAGAAACAAGCGTGTGTACAGGGGCATAAACGCAGCAGTGATATGATTGGAGAGGTTCGGTGAGCAAATGAAGACCCTTTGAAGTCATATTTCATGGTACCCATTCCACGGGTCTCAACTCTCCAGGTTTAAGGGATTCTTCCTTCAGCTAAAACATGCATGTGGAACCCAGAGTATGATCAACCGTGTGATCGGGAGACGTGTTCAAATATGTCTCAGTTTTCGACCCCTGGTACTCGGGTGCAACATTCCAGACGCTTTACTAACACTCTCCCGACTTGGAGAGTCAGTGCCTTTAACCTCCTGTTTGGCCCAGTTTGCAATTTCTGTGGAAGATGAACAGGAATAGGGAGAACCAATGAGAGACTAGCTGGAGGTGTCTGGACGGGCAAATTTAACTCTCATTTCCCACCAGGAAGAGGAATTAACCAAAGGCTCAGCGTGCCGTGCCGGAACCAGATTAGGGCCTGAAGCAATCCTGCGGTGTTGCGGCCAGCTCACAAGAAAGCGAGTTGAAGAAAGGAGCTCAGGGGCACTGTAATTCACAAACCTGCAGAGTTATAAATGACAGCTATCGTCCAAAAATATACTGAAGTAAGGCTGCCAAGAGGACTTGAAAGCGGGGCAGAATTGCAAGAAACCGATTTCAGGAGGTAGACTGTAATTGCAGTTAAAGCATAGGAAAAGAGGCAGAACGTCCACAATGATGCACTTGGCCAAAAAGGGCGTATGCGTTTTTTCCTGAATATATTCAGGAAAAAACGCATACGCCCTTTTTGGCCAACCAAGCAAGCTTGCAAAGGAAATCTGCACTACAATGAAGTCTCACTTCCCCCCGGTCAAAAGGGCCATCTGAAAAAAGTGTAAAATCCAGAAGGCAGGACAGGCCATGGAGAACTGGGAGCCTTGTTATGCTGATGGGCGGGATGTAAATTGCCAACAGCCACTCGGGAGAAGTGTATGGTGTTTCCTGAAACATCTAAAAAACAAAGCAACAGAGCCTAGGGCACTTCCACTTATGGTCCTATAGCTTAGGGAAATTAAAATCAAAAAGACACAGCCACCCCAAAGTTTGGGACGGCTCTGTTTACAAAAACCTCGTTTACGGTACAAGTTCAATATCGCAGAAAGTGAGTAATGGATAAAGAAGTTGTGGTACTTACGTACAATGCAATATCACTCAGCAATGAAATCTATGTCATCAGGCCCGTAGCAGCATAATGAGGGGATTCAGGTATGATGATTCTAACTGAAATAAGTCACACAGAAAAAGAAACATCATAAGATATCACTAATACACGGAATGTAAACTTGGCTACACAGGAAGTGAATTACAAAACAGAACATGTTCTCAAATTTAGAAAACCAACTTATGCTTGCTAAGGGAAAAGGTGAGTTGGGGTGCTGCCTAAAACCAGAGATTGAAATGAGCACAGATAAAGTTCCTTAAGCCAAATATGTAATAGACAAGAGCTACACCTGGCTCAACGAAATGGACTCAACACCTCATATTAAATGCCTAAGAATGTACCTGACTAGAAAGTATCTTAAAACCTATGGATTGCTGTGTCTCCGAAAGAGAATCAAGCGTGTGTACAGGGGCATAAACGCAGCAGTGATAGGATTGGAGAGGTTCAGTGAGCAAATGAAGACCCTTTGAAGTCATATTGCATGGTACCCATTCCACGTGTCTCAACTCTCCAGGTTTAAGGGATTCTTCCTTCAGCTAAAACATGCATGTGGAACCCAGAGTATGATCAACCGTGTGATCGGGAGACGTGTTCAAATATGTCTCAGTTCTCGTCCCCTGGTACTCGGGTGCAACATTCCAGACGCTTTACTAACACTCTCCCGACTTGGAGAGTCAGTGCCTTTAACCTCCTGTTTTCCCCAGTTTGCAATTTCTGCGGAAGATGAACAGGAATAGGGAGAACCAATGAGAGACTAGCTGGAGGTGTCTGGACGGGCAAATTTAACTCTCATTTCCCACCAGGAAGAGGAATTAACCAAACGCTCAGCGTGCCGTGCCGGAACCAGATTAGGGCCTGAAGCAATCCTGCGGTGTTGCGACCAGCTCACAAGAAAGCGAGTTGAAGAAAGGAGCTCAGGGGCACTGTAATTCACAAACCTGCAGAGTTACAAATGACAGCTATCGTCCAAAAATATACTGAAGTAAGGCTGCCAAGAGGACTTGAAAGCGGGGCAGAATTGCAGGAAACCGATTTCAGGAGGTAGACTGGAATTGCAGTTAAAGCATAGGAAAAGAGGCAGAACGTCCACAATGATGCACTTGGCCATAAAGGGCGTATGCGTTTTTTCCTGAATATATTCAGGAAAAAACGCATACGCCCTTTTTGGCCAACCAAGCAAGCTTGCAAAGGAAATCTGCACTACAATGAAGTCTCACTTCCCCTCGGTCAAAAGGGCCATCTGAAAAAAGTGTAAAATCCAGAAGGCAGGACAGGCCATGGAGAATTGGGAGCCTTGTTATGCTGATGGGCGGGATGTAAATTGCCAACAGCCACTCGGGAGAAGTGTATGGTGTTTCCTGAAACATCTAAAAAACAAAGCAACAGAGCCTAGGGCACTTCCACTTATGGTCCTATAGCTTAGGGAAATTAAAATCAAAAAGACACAGCCACCCCAAAGTTTGGGACGGCTCTGTTTACCAGAACCTCGTTTACGGTACAAGCTCAATATCGCAGAAAGTGAGTAATGGATAAAGAAGTTGTGGTACTTACGTACAATGCAATATCACTCAGCAATGAAATCTATGTCATCAGGCCCGTAGCAGCATAATGAGTGGATTCAGGTATGATGATTCTAACTGAAATAAGTCACACAGAAAAAGAAACATCATAAGATATCACTAATACACGGAATGTAAACTTGGCTACACAGGAACTGAATGACAAAACAGAACAGGGTCTCAAATTTAGAAAACCAACTTATTCTTGCTAAGGGGAAAGGTGAGTTGGGGTGCTGCCTAAAACCAGAGATTGAAATGAGCACAGATAAAGTTCTTAAGCCAAATATGGTATAGACAAGAGCTACTCCTTGCTCAATGAAATGGACTCAACACCCCATATTAAACGCCTAAGAATGTACCTGACTAGTAAGTATCTTAAAACCTATGGATTGCTATGTCTCTTAAAGAGAAACAAGCGTGTGTACAGGGGCATAATCGCAGCAGTGATATGATTGGAGAGGTTCGGTGAGCAAATGAAGACCCTTTGAAGTCATATTGCATGGTACCCATTCCACGGGTCTCAACTCTCCAGGTTTAAGGGATTCTTCCTTCAGCTAAAACATGCATGTGGAACCCAGAGTATGATCAACCGTGTGATCGGGAGACGTGTTCAAATATGTCTCAGTTCTCGTCCCCTGGTACTCGGGTGCAACATTCCAGACGCTTTACTAACACTCTCCCGACTTGGAGAGTCAGTGCCTTTAACCTCCTGTTTGGCCCAGTTTGCAGTTTCTGCGGAAGATGAACAGGAATAGGGAGAACCAATGAGAGACTAGCTGGAGGTGTCTGGACGGGCAAATTTAACTCTCATTTCCCACCAGGAAGAGGAATTAACCAAAGGCTCAGCGTGCCGTGCCGGAACCAGATTAGGGCCTGAAGCAATCCTGCGGTGTTGCGACCAGCTCACAAGAAAGCGAGTTGAAGAAAGGAGCTCAGGGGCACTGTAATTCACAAACCTGCAGAGTTACAAATGACAGCTATTGTCCAAAAATATACTGAAGTAAGGCTGCCAAGAGGACTTGAAAGCGGGGCAGAATTGCAGGAAACCGATTTCAGGAGGTAGACTGGAATTGCAGTTAAAGCATAGGAAAAGAGGCAGAACGTCCACAATGATGCACTTGGCCAAAAAGGGCGTATGCGTTTTTTCCTGAATATATTCAGGAAAAAACGCATACGCCCTTTTTGGCCAACCAAGCAAGCTTGCAAAGGAAATCTGCACTACAATGAAGTCTCACTTCCCCCCGGTAAGAAGGGCCATCAGAAAAAAGTGTAAAATCCAGAAGGCAGGACAGGCCATGGAGAACTGGGAGCCTTGTTATGCTGATGGGCGGGATGTAAATTGCCAACAGTCACTCGGGAGAAGTGTATGGTGTTTCCTGAAACATCTAAAAAACAAAGCAACAGAGCCTAGGGCACTTCCACTTATGGTCCTATAGCTTAGGGAAATTAAAATCAAAAAGACACAGCCACCCCAAAGTTTGGGACGGCTCTGTTTACAAGAACCTCATTTACGGTACAAGCTCAATATCACAGAAAGTGAGTAATGGATAAACAAGTTGTGGTACTTACATACAATGTAATATCACTCAGCAATGAAATCTATGTCATCAGGCCCGTAGCAGCATAATGAGTGGATTCAGGTATGATGATTCTAACTGAAATAAGTCACACAGAAAAAGAAACATCATAAGATATCACTAATACACGGAATGTAAACTTGGCTACACAGGAAATGAATGACAAAACAGAACAGGGTCTCAAATTTAGAAAACCAACTTATGCTTGCTAAGGGGAAAGGTGAGTTGGGGTGCTGCCTAAAACCAGAGATTGTAATGAACACAGATAAAGTTCCTTAAGCCAAATATGGAATAGACAAGAGCTACTCCTTGCTCAACGAAATGGACTCAACACCCCATATTAAACGCCTAAGAATGTACCTGACTAGTAAGTATCTTAAAACCTATGGATTGCTATGTCTCCGAAAGAGAATCAAGCGTGTGTACAGGGGCATAAACACAGCAGTGATAAGATTGGAGAGGTTCGGTGAGCAAATGAAGACCCTTTGAAGTCATATTGCATGGTACCCATTCCACGGGTCTCAACTCTCCAGGTTTAAGGGATTCTTCCTTCAGCTAAAACATGCATGTGGAACCCAGAGTATGATCAACCGTGTGATCGGGAGACGTGTTCAAATATGTCTCAGTTCTCGTCCCCTGGTACTCGGGTGCAACATTCCAGACGCTTTACTAACACTCTCCCGACTTGGAGAGTCAGTGCCTTTAACCTCCTGTTTGGCCCAGTTTGCAATTTCTGCGGAAGATGAACAGGAATAGGGAGAACCAATGAGAGACTAGCTGGAGGTGTCTGGACGGGCAAATTTAACTCTCATTTCCCACCAGGAAGAGGAATTAACCAAAGGCTCAGCGTGCCGTGCCGGAACCAGATTAGGGCCTGAAGCAATCCTGCGGTGTTGCGGCCAGCTCACAAGAAAGCGAGTTGAAGAAAGGAGCTCAGGGGCACTGTAATTCACAAACCTGCAGACTTATTAATGACAGCTATCGTCCAAAAATATACTGAAGTAAGGCTGCCAAGAGGACTTGAAAGCGGGGCAGAATTGCAGGAAACCGATTTCAGGAGGTAGACTGGAATTGCAGTTAAAGCATAGGAAAAGAGGCAGAACGTCCACAATGATGCACTTGGCCAAAAAGGGCGTATGCGTTTTTTCCTGAATATATTCAGGAAAAAACACATACGCCCTTTTTGGCCAACCAAGCAAGCTTGCAAAGGAAATCTGCACTACAATGAAGTCTCACTTCCCCCCGGTAAAAAGGGCCATCAGAAAAAAGTGTAAAATCCAGAAGGCAGGACAGGCCATGGAGAACTGGGAGCCTTGTTATGCTGATGGGCGGGATGTAAATTGCCAACAGCCACTCGGGAGAAGTGTATGGTGTTTCCTGAAACATCTAAAAAACAAAGCAACAGAGCCTAGGGCACTTCCACTTATGGTCCTATAGCTTAGGGAAATTAAGATCAAAAAGACACAGCCACCCCAAAGTTTGGGACGGCTCTGTTTACAAGAACCTCATTTACGGTACAAGCTCAATATCGCAGAAAGTGAGTAATGGATAAACAAGTTGTGGTACTTACGTACAATGCAATATCACTCAGCAATGAAATCTATGTCATCAGGCCCGTAGCAGCATAATGAGGGGATTCAGGTATGATGATTCTAACTGAAATAAGTCACACAGAAAAAGAAACATCATAAGATATCACTAATACACGGAATGTAAACTTGGCTACACAGGAACTGAATGACAAAACAGAACAGGGTCTCAAATTTAGAAAACCAACTTATGCTTGCTAAGGGGAAAGGTGAGTTGGGGTGCTGCCTAAAACCAGAGATTGAAATGAGCACAGATAAAGTTCTTAAGCCAAATATGGTATAGACAAGAGCTACTCCTTGCTCAACGAAATGGACTCAACACCCCATATTAAACGCCTAAGAATGTACCTGACTAGTAAGTATCTTAAAACCTATGGATTGCTATGTCTCTGAAAGAGAAACAAGCGTGTGTACAGGGGCATAATTGCAGCAGTGATATGATTGGAGAGGTTCGGTGAGCAAATGAAGACCCTTTGAAGTCATATTGCATGGTACCCATTCCACGGGTCTCAACTCTCCAGGTTTAAGGGATTCTTCCTTCAGCTAAAACATGCATGTGGAACCCAGAGTATGATCAACCGTGTGATCGGGAGACGTGTTCAAATATGTCTCAGTTCTCGTCCCCTGGTACTCGGGTGCAACATTCCAGACGCTTTACTAACACTCTCCCGACTTGGAGAGTCAGTGCCTTTAACCTCCTGTTTGGCCCAGTTTGCAGTTTCTGCGGAAGATGAACAGGAATAGGGAGAACCAATGAGAGACTAGCTGGAGGTGTCTGGACGGGCAAATTTAACTCTCATTTCCCACCAGGAAGAGGAATTAACCAAAGGCTCAGCGTGCCGTGCCGGAACCAGATTAGGGCCTGAAGCAATCCTGCGGTGTTGCGACCAGCTCACAAGAAAGCGAGTTGAAGAAAGGAGCTCAGGGGCACTGTAATTCACAAACCTGCAGAGTTACAAATGACAGCTATCGTCCAAAAATATACTGAAGTAAGGCTGCCAAGAGGACTTGAAAGCGGGGCAGAATTGCAGGAAACCGATTTCAGGAGGTAGACTGGAATTGCAGTTAAAGCATAGGAAAAGAGGCAGAACGTCCACAATGATGCACTTGGCCAAAAAGGGCGTATGTGTTTTTTCCTGAATATATTCAGGAAAAAACGCATACGCCCTTTTTGGCCAACCAAGCAAGCTTGCAAAGGAAATCTGCACTACAATGAAGTCTCACTTCCCCCCGGTAAGAAGGGCCATCAGAAAAAAGTGTAAAATCCAGAAGGCAGGACAGGCCATGGAGAACTGGGAGCCTTGTTATGCTGATGGGCGGGATGTAAATTGCCAACAGTCACTCGGGAGAAGTGTATGGTGTTTCCTGAAACATCTAAAAAACAAAGCAACAGAGCCTAGGGCACTTCCACTTATGGTCCTATAGCTTAGGGAAATTAAAATCAAAAAGACACAGCCACCCCAAAGTTTGGGACGGCTCTGTTTACAAGAACCTCATTTACGGTACAAGCTCAATATCACAGAAAGTGAGTAATGGATAAACAAGTTGTGGTACTTACATACAATGTAATATCACTCAGCAATGAAATCTATGTCATCAGGCCTGTAGCAGCATAATGAGTGGATTCAGGTATGATGATTCTAACTGAAATAAGTCACACAGAAAAAGAAACATCATAAGATATCACTAATACACGGAATGTAAACTTGGCTACACAGGAAATGAATGACAAAACAGAACAGGGTCTCAAATTTAGAAAACCAACTTATGCTTGCTAAGGGGAAAGATGAGTTGGGGTGCTGCCTAAAACCAGAGATTGTAATGAACACAGATAAAGTTCCTTAAGCCAAATATGGAATAGACAAGAGCTACTCCTTGCTCAACGAAATGGACTCAACACCCCATATTAAACGCCTAAGAATGTACCTGACTAGTAAGTATCTTAAAACCTATGGATTGCTATGTCTCCGAAAGAGAATCAAGCGTGTGTACAGGGGCATAAACACAGCAGTGATAAGATTGGAGAGGTTCGGTGAGCAAATGAAGACCCTTTGAAGTCATATTGCATGGTACCCATTCCACGGGTCTCAACTCTCCAGGTTTAAGGGATTCTTCCTTCAGCTAAAACATGCATGTGGAACCCAGAGTATGATCAACCGTGTGATCGGGAGACGTGTTCAAATATGTCTCAGTTCTCGTCCCCTGGTACTCGGGTGCAACATTCCAGACGCTTTACTAACACTCTCCCGACTTGGAGAGTCAGTGCCTTTAACCTCCTGTTTGGCCCAGTTTGCAATTTCTGCGGAAGATGAACAGGAATAGGGAGAACCAATGAGAGACTAGCTGGAGGTGTCTGGACGGGCAAATTTAACTCTCATTTCCCACCAGGAAGAGGAATTAACCAAAGGCTCAGCGTGCCGTGCCGGAACCAGATTAGGGCCTGAAGCAATCCTGCGGTGTTGCGGCCAGCTCACAAGAAAGCGAGTTGAAGAAAGGAGCTCAGGGGCACTGTAATTCACAAACCTGCAGACTTATTAATGACAGCTATCGTCCAAAAATATACTGAAGTAAGGCTGCCAAGAGGACTTGAAAGCGGGGCAGAATTGCAGGAAACCGATTTCAGGAGGTAGACTGGAATTGCAGTTAAAGCATAGGAAAAGAGGCAGAACGTCCACAATGATGCACTTGGCCAAAAAGGGCGTATGCGTTTTTTCCTGAATATATTCAGGAAAAAACACATACGCCCTTTTTGGCCAACCAAGCAAGCTTGCAAAGGAAATCTGCACTACAATGAAGTCTCACTTCCCCCCGGTAAAAAGGGCCATCAGAAAAAAGTGTAAAATCCAGAAGGCAGGACAGGCCATGGAGAACTGGGAGCCTTGTTATGCTGATGGGCGGGATGTAAATTGCCAACAGCCACTCGGGAGAAGTGTATGGTGTTTCCTGAAACATCTAAAAAACAAAGCAACAGAGCCTAGGGCACTTCCACTTATGGTCCTATAGCTTAGGGAAATTAAGATCAAAAAGACACAGCCACCCCAAAGTTTGGGACGGCTCTGTTTACAAGAACCTCATTTACGGTACAAGCTCAATATCGCAGAAAGTGTGTAATGGATAAACAAGTTGTGGTACTTACGTACAATGCAATATCACTCAGCAATGAAATCTATGTCATCAGGCCCGTAGCAGCATAATGAGGGGATTCAGGTATGATGATTCTAACTGAAATAAGTCACACAGAAAAAGAAACATCATAAGATATCACTAATACACGGAATGTAAACTTGGCTACACAGGAACTGAATGACAAAACAGAACAGGGTCTCAAATTTAGAAAACCAACTTATGCTTGCTAAGGGTAAAGGTGAGTTGGGGTGCTGCCTAAAACCAGAGATTGTAATGAACACAGATAAAGTTCCTTAAGCCAAATATGGAATAGACAAGAGCTACTCCTTGCTCAACGAAATGGACTCAACACCCCATATTAAACGCCTAAGAATGTACCTGACTAGTAAGTATCTTAAAACCTATGGATTGCTATGTCTCCGAAAGAGAATCAAGCGTGTGTACAGGGGCATAAACACAGCAGTGATAGGATTGGAGAGGTTCGGTGAGCAAATGAAGATCCTTTGAAGTCATATTGCATGGTACCAATTCCACGGGTCTCAACTCTCCAGGTTTAAGGGATTCTTCCTTCAGCTAAAACATGCATGTGGAACCCAGAGTATGATCCACCGTGTGATCGGGAGACGTGTTCAAATATGTCTCAGTTTTTGACCCCTGGTACTCGGGTGCAACATTCCAGACGCTTTACTAACACTCTCCTGACTTGGAGAGTCAGTGCCTTTAACCTCCTGTTTGGCCCAGTTTGCAATTTCTGTGGAAGATGAACAGGAATAGGGAGAACCAATGAGAGACCAGCTGGAGGTGTCTGGACGGGCAAATTTAACTCTCATTTCCCACCAGGAAGAGGAATTAACCAAAGGCTCAGCGTGCCGTGCCGGAACCAGATTAGGGCCTGAAGCAATCCTGCGGTATTGCGGCCAGCTCACAAGAAAGCGAGTTGAAGAAAGGAGCTCAGGGGCACTGTAATTCACAAACCTGCAGACTTATAAATGACAGCTATCGTCCAAAAATATACTGAAGTAAGGCTGCCAAGAGGACTTGAAAGCGGGGCAGAATTGCAGGAAACCGATTTCAGGAGGTAGACTGGAATTGCATTTAAAGCATAGGAAAAGAGGCAGAACGTCCACAATGATGCACTTGGCCAAAAAGGGCGTATGCGTTTTTTCCTGAATATATTCAGGAAAAAACGCATACGCCCTTTTTGGCCAACCAAGCAAGCTTGCAAAGGAAATCTGCACTACAATGAAGTCTCACTTCCCCCCGGTCAAAAGGGCCATCTGAAAAAAGTGTAAAATCCTGAAGGCAGGACAGGCCATGGAGAACTGGGAGCCTTGTTATGCTGATGGGCGGGATGTAAATTGCCAACAGCCACTCGGGAGAAGTGTATGGTGTTTCCTGAAACATCTAAAAAACAAAGCAACAGAGCCTAGGGCACTTCCACTTATGGTCCTATAGCTTAGGGAAATTAAAATCAAAAAGACACAGCCACCCCAAAGTTTGGGACGGCTCTGTTTACAAGAACCTCGTTTACGGTTCAAGTTCAATATTGCAGAAAGTGAGTAATGGATAAAGAAGTTTTGGTACTTACGTACAATGCAATATCACTCAGCAATGAAATCTATGTCATCAGGCCCGTAGCAGCATAATGAGTGGATTCAGGTATGATGATTCTAACTGAAATAAGTCACACAGAAAAAGAAACATCATAAGATATCACTAATACACGGAATGTAAACTTGGCTACACTGGAACTGAAATACAAAACAGAACAGGGTCTCAAATTTAGAAAACCAACTTATGCTTGCTAAGGGGAAATGTGAGTTGGCGTGTTGCATAAAACCAGAGATTGAAATGAGCACAGATAAAGTTCCTTAAGCCAAATATGTAATAGATAAGAGATACTCCTTGCTCAACGAAATGGGATCAACACCCCATATTAAACGCCTAAGAATGCACCTGACTAGTAAGTATCTTAAAACCTATGGATTGCTATGTCTCCGAAAGAGGATCAAGCGTGTGTACAGGGGCATAAACGCAGCAGTGATAGGATTGGAGAGGTTCGGTGAGCAAATGAAGACCCTTTGAAGTCATATTGCATGGTACCCATTCCAAGGGTCTCAACTCTCCAGGTTTAAGGGATTCTTCCTTCAGCTAAAACATGCATGTGGAACCCAGAATATGATCCACCGTGTGATCGGGAGACGTGTTCAAATATGTCTCAGTTTTCGACCCCTGGTACTCGGGTGCAACATTCCAGACGCTTTAATAACACTCTCCCGACTTGGAGAGTCAGTGCCTTTAACCTCCTGTTTGGCCCAGTTTGCAATTTCTGCGGAAGATGAACAGGAATAGGGAGAACCAATGAGAGACTAGCTGGAGGTGTCTGGACGGGCAAATTTAACTCTCATTTCCCACCAGGAAGAGGAATTAACCAAAGGCTCAGCGTGACGTGCCGGAACCAGATTAGGGCCTGAAGCAATCCTGCGGTGTTGCGGCCAGCTCACAAGAAAGCGAGTTGAAGAAAGGAGTTCAGGGGCACTGTAATTCACAAACCTGCAGAGTTATAAATGACAGCTATCATCCAAAAATATACTGAAGTAAGGCTGCCAAGAGGACTTGAAAGCGGGGCAGAATTGCAAGAAACCGATTTCAGGAGGTAGACCGGAATTGCAGTTAAAGCATAGGAAAAGAGGCAGAACGTCCACAATGATGCACTTGGCCAAAAAGGGCGTATGCGTTTTTTCCTGAATATATTCAGGAAAAAACGCATACGCCCTTTTTGGCCAACCAAGCAAGCTTGCAAAGGAAATCTGCACTACAATGAAGTCTCACTTCCCCCCGGTCAAAAGGGCCATCTGAAAAAAGTGTAAAATCCAGAAGGCAGGACAGGCCATGGAGAACTGGGAGCCTTGTTATGCTGATGGGCGGGATGTAAATTGCCAACAGCCACTCGGGAGAAGTGTATGGTGTTTCCTGAAACATCTAAAAAACAAAGCAACAGAGCCTAGGGCACTTCCACTTATGGTCCTATAGCTTAGGGAAATTAAAATCAAAAAGACACAGCCACCCCAAAGTTTGGGACGGCTCTGTTTACAAGAACCTCGTTTACGGTACAAGTTCAATATCGCAGAAAGTGAGTAATGGATAAAGAAGTTGTGGTACTTACGTACAATGCAATATCACTCAGCAATGAAATCTATGTCATCAGGCCCGTAGCAGCATAATGAGGGGATTCAGGTATGATGATTCTAACTGAAATAAGTCACACAGAAAAAGAAACATCATAAGATATCACTAATACACGGAATGTAAACTTGGCTACACAGGAACTGAATTACAAAACAGAACAGGGTCTCAAATTTAGAAAACCAACTTATGCTTGCTAAGGGAAAAGGTGAGTTGGGGTGCTGCCTAAAACCAGAGATTGAAATGAGCACAGATAAAGTTCCTTAAGCCAAATATGTAATAGACAAGAGCTACACCTTGCTGAACGAAATGGACTCAACACCTCATATTAAATGCCTAAGAATGTACCTGACTAGAAAGTATCTTAAAACCTATGGATTGCTGTGTCTCCGAAAGAGAATCAAGCGTGTGTACAGGGGCATAAACGCAGCAGTGATAGGATTGGAGAGGTTCAGTGAGCAAATGAAGACCCTTTGAAGTCATATTGCATGGTACCCATTCCACGGGTCTCAACTCTCCAGGTTTAAGGGATTCTTCCTTCAGCTAAAACATGCATGTGGAACCCAGAGTATGATCAACCGTGTGATCGGGAGACGTGTTCAAATATGTCTCAGTTCTCGTCCCCTGGTACTCGGGTGCAACATTCCAGACGCTTTACTAACACTCTCCCGACTTGGAGAGTCAGGGCCTTTAACCTCCTGTTTGGCCCAGTTTGCAATTTCTGCAGAAGATGAACAGGAATATGGAGAACCAATGAGAGACTAGCTGGAGGTGTCTGGACGGGCAAATTTAACTCTCATTTCCCACCAGGAAGAGGAATTAACCAAAGGCGCAGCGTGCCGTGCCGGAACCAGATTAGGGCCTGAAGCAATCCTGCGGTGTTGCGGCCAGCTCACAAGAAAGCGAGTTGAAGAAAGGAGCTCAGGGGCACTGTAATTCACAAACCTGCAGAGTTATAAATGACAGCTATCGTCCAAAAATATACTGAAGTAAGGCTGCCAAGAGGACATGAAAGCGGGGCAGAATTGCAGAAAACCGATTTCAGGAGGTAGACTGGAATTGCATTTAAAGCATAGGAAAAGAGGCAGAATGTCCACAATGATGCACTTGACCAAAAAGGGCGTATGCGTTTTTTCCTGAATATATTCAGGAAAAAACGCAATACCCTTTTTGGCCAACCAAGCAAGCTTGCAAAGGAAATCAGCACTACAATGAAGTCTCACTTCCCCCTGTTCAAAAGGGCCATATGAAAAAAGTGTAAAATCCAGAAAGGCAGGACAGGCCATGGAGAACTGGGAGCCTTGTTATGCTGATGGGCGGGATGTAAATTGCCAACAGTCACTCGGGAGAAGTGTATGGTGTTTCCTGAAACATCTAAAAAACAAAGCAACAGAGCCTAGGGCACTTCCACTTAAGGTCCTATAGATTAGGGAAATTAAAATCAAAAAGACACAGCCACCCCAAAGTTTGGGACGCCTCTGTTTACAAGAACCTCGTTTACGGTACAAGTTCAATATCGCAGAAAGTGAGTAATGGATAAAGAAGTTGTGGTACTTACGTACAATGCAATATCACTCAGCAATGAAATCTATGTCATCAGGCCCGTAGCAGCATAATGAGTGGATTCAGGTATGATGATTCTAACTGAAATAAGTCACACAGAAAAAGAAACATCATAAGATATCACTAATACACGGAATGTAAACTTGGCTACACAGGAAGTGAATTACAAAACAGAACAGGGTCTCAAATTTAGAAAACCAACTTATGCTTGCTAAGGGGAAAGGTGAGTTGGGGTGCTGCCTGAAACCAGAGATTGAAATGAACACAGATAAAGTTCCTTAAGCCAAATATAGAATAGACAAGAGCTACTCCTTGCTCAACGAAATGGACTCAACACCCCATATTAAACGCCTAAGAATGTACCTGACTAGTAAGTATCTTAAAACCTATGGATTGCTATGTCTCCGAAAGAGAATCAAGCGTGTGTACAGGGGCATAAACGCAGCAGTGATAGGATTGGAGAGGTTCGGTGAGCAAATGAAGACCCTTTGAAGTCATATTGCATGGTACCCATTCCACGGGTCTCAACTCTCCAGGTTTAAGGGATTCTTCCTTCAGCTAAAACATGCATGTGGAACCCAGAGTATGATCCACTGTGCGATCGGGAGACGAGTTCAAATATGTCTCAGTTCTCGTCCCCTGGTACTCAGGTGCAACATTCCAGACGCTTTACTAACACTCTCCTGACTTGGAGAGTCAGTGCCTTTAACCTCCTGTTTGGCCCAGTTTGCAATTTCTGCGGAAGATGAACAGGAATAGGGAGAACCAATGAGAGACTAGCTGGAGGTGTCTGGACGGGCAAATTTAACTCTCATTTCCCACCAGGAAGAGGAATTAACCAAAGGCTCAGCGTGCCGTGCCGGAACCAGATTAGGGCCTGAAGCAATCCTGCGGTGTTGCGGCCAGCTCACAAGAAAGCGAGTTAGAGAAAGGAGCTCAGGGGCACTGTAATTCACAAACCTGCAGACTTATAAATGACAGATATCGTGCAAAAATATACTGAAGTAAGGCTGCCAAGAGGACTTGAAAGCTGGGCAGAATTGCAAGAAACCGATTTCAGGAGGTAGACTCGAATTGCAGTTAAAGCATAGGAAAAGAGGCAGAACGTCCACAATGATGCACTTGGCCAAAAAGGGCGTATGCGTTTTTTCCTGAATATATTCAGGAAAAAACGCATACGCCCTTTTTGGCCAACCAAGCAAGCTTGCAAAGGAAATCTGCACTACAATGAAGTCTCACTTCCCCCCGGTCAAAAGGGCCATCTGAAAAAAGTGTAAAATCTAGAAGGCAGGACAGCCCATGGAGAACTGGGAGCCTTGTTATGCTGATGGGCGGGATGTAAATTGCCAAGAGCCACTCGGGAGAAGTGTATGGTGTTTCCTGAAACATCTAAAAAACAAAGCAACAGAGCCTAGGGCACTTCCACTTATGGTCCTATAGCTTAGGGAAATTAAAATCAAAAAGACACAGCCACCCCAAAGTTTGGGACGGCTCTGTTTACAAGAACCTCGTTTACGGTACAAGTTCAATATCGCAGAAAGTGAGTAATGGATAAAGAAGTTGTGGTACTTACGTACAATGCAATATCACTCAGTAATTAAATCTATGTCATCAGGCCCGTAGCAGCATAATGAGTGGATTCAGGTATGATGATTCTAACTGAAATAAGTCACACAGAAAAAGAAACATCATAAGATATCACTAATACACGGAATGTAAACTTGGCTACACAGGAACTGAATTACAAAACAGAACAGGGTCTCAAATTTAGAAAACCAACTTATGCTTGCTAAGGGTAAAGGTGAGTTGGGGTGCTGCCTGAAAGCAGAGATTGAAATGAACACAGATAAAGTTCCTTAAGCTAAATATAGAATAGACAAGAGCTACTCCTTGCTCAACGAAATGGACTCAACACCCCATATTAAACGCCTAAGAATGTACCTGACTAGTAAGTATCTTAAAACCTATGGATTGCTATGTCTCCGAAAGAGAATCAAGCATGTGTACAGGGGCATAAACGCAGCAGTGATAGGATTGGACAGGTTCGGTGAGCAAATGAAGACCCTTTGAAGTCATATTGCATGGTACCCATTCCAAGGGTCTCAACTCTCCAGGTTTAAGGGATTCTTCCTTCAGCTAAAACATGCATGTGGAACCCAGAGTATGATCCACTGTGCGATCGGGAGACGTGTTCAAATATGTCTCAGTTCTCGTCCCCTGGTACTCGGGTGCAACATTCCAGACACTTTACTAACACTCTCCCGACTTGGAGAGTCAGTGCCTTTAACCTCCTGTTTGGCCCAGTTTGCAATTTTTGTGGAAGATGAACAGGAATAGGGAGAACCAATGAGAGACCAGCTGGAGGTGTCTGGACGGGCAAATTTAACTCTCATTTCCCACCAGGAAGAGGAATTAACCAAAGGCTCAGCGTGCCGTGCCGGAACCAGATTAGGCCCTGAAGCAATCCTGCGGTGTTGCGGCCAGCTCACAAGAAAGCGAGTTGAAGAAAGGAGCTCAGGGGCACTGTAATTCACAAACCTGCAGACTTATAAATGACAGCTATCGTCCAAAAATATACTGAAGTAAGGCTGCCAAGAGGAGCTGAAAACGGGGCAGAATTGCAGAAAACCGATTTCAGGAGGTAGACTGGAATTGCATTTAAAGCATAGGAAAAGAGGCAGAACGTCCACAATGATGCACTTGGCCAAAAAGGGCGTATGCGTTTTATCCTGAATATATTCAGGAAAAAACCATACGCCCTTTTTGGCCAACCAAGCAAGCTTGCAAAGGAAATCTGCACTACAATGAAGTCTCACTTCCCCCTGGTCAAAAGGGCCATCTGAAAAAAGTGTAAAATCCAGAAAGGCAGGACAGGCCATGGAGAACTGGGAGCCTTGTTATGCTGATGGGCGGGATGTAAATTGCCAACAGTCACTCGGGAGAAGTGTATGGTGTTTCCTGAAACATCTAAAAAACAAAGCAACAGAGCCTAGGGCACTTCCACTTAAGGTCCTATTGATTAGGGAAATTAAAATCAAAAAGACACAGCCACCCCAATGTTTGGGACGGCTCTGTTTACAAGAACCTCGTTTACGGTACAAGTTCAATATCGCAGAAAGTGAGTAATGGATAAAGAAGTTGTGGTACTTACGTACAATGCAATATCACTCAGCAATGAAATCTATGTCATCAGGCCCGTAGCAGCATAATGAGTGGATTCAGGTATGATGATTCTAACTGAAATAAGTCACACAGAAAAAGAAACATCATAAGATATCACTAATACACGGAATGTAAACTTGGCTACACAGGAACTGAATTACAAAACAGAACAGGGTCTCAAATTTAGAAAACCAACTTATGCTTGCTAAGGGGAAAGGTGAGTTGGGGTGCTGCCTAAAACCAGAGATTGAAATGAGCACAGATAAAGTTCCTTAAGCCAAATATGGAATAGACAAGAGCTACTCCTTGCTCAATGAAATGGACTCAACACCCCATATTAAACGCCTAAGAATGTACCTGACTAGTAAGTATCTTAAAACCTATGGATTGCTATGTCTCTGAAAGAGAAACAAGCGTGTGTACAGGGGCATAAACGCAGCAGTGATATGATTGGAGAGGTTCGGTGAGCAAATGAAGACCCTTTGAAGTCATATTGCATGGTACCCATTCCACGGGTCTCAACTCTCCAGGTTTAAGGGATTCTTCCTTCAGCTAAAACATGCATGTGGAACCCAGAGTATGATCAACCGTGTGATCGGGAGACGTGTTCAAATATGTCTCAGTTCTCATCCCCTGGTACTCGGGTGCAACATTCCAGACGCTTTACTAACACTCTCCCGACTTGGAGAGTCAGTGCCTTTAACCTCCTGTTTGGTCCAGTTTGCAATTTCTGCGGAAGATGAACAGGAATAGGGAGAACCAATGAGAGACTAGCTGGAGGTGTCTGGACGGGCAAATTTAACTCTCATTTCCCACCAGGAAGAGGAATTAACCAAAGGCTCAGCGTGCCGTGCCGGAACCAGATTAGGGCCTGAAGCAATCCTGCGGTGTTGCGACCAGCTCACAAGAAAGCGAGTTGAAGAAAGGAGCTCAGGGGCACTGTAATTCACAAACCTGCAGAGTTATAAATGACAGCTATCGTCCAAAAATATACTGAAGTAAGGCTGCCAAGAGGACTTGAAAGCGGGGCAGAATTGCAGGAAACCGATTTCAGGAGGTAGACTGGAATTGCAGTTAAAGCATAGGAAAAGAGGCAGAACGTCCACAATGATGCACTTGGCCAAAAAGGGCGTATGCGTTTTTTCCTGAATATATTCAGGAAAAAACGCATACGCCCTTTTTGGCCAACCAAGCAAGCTTGCAAAGGAAATCTGCACTACAATGAAGTCTCACTTCCCCCCGGTAAAAAGGGCCATCAGAAAAAAGTGTAAAATCCAGAAGGCAGGACAGGCCATGGAGAACTGGGAGCCTTGTTATGCTGATGGGCGGGATGTAAATTGCCAAGAGCCACTCGGGAGAAGTGTATGGTGTTTCCTGAAACATCTAAAAAACAAAGCAACAGAGCCTAGGGCACTTCCACTTATGGTCCTATAGCTTAGGGAAATTAAAATCAAAAAGACACAGCCACCCCAAAATTTGGGACGGCTCTGTTTACAAGAACCTCATTTACGGTACAAGCTCAGTATCGCAGAAAGTGAGTAATGGATAAAGAAGTTGTGGTACTTACGTACAATGCAATATCACTCAGCAATGAAATCTATGTCATCAGGCCCGTAGCAGCATAATGAGTGGATTCAGGTATGATGATTCTAACTGAAATAAGTCACACAGAAAAAGAAACATCATAAGATATCACTAATACACGGAATGTAAACTTGGCTACACAGGAACTGAATGACAAAACAGAACAGGGTCTCAAATTTAGAAAACCAACTTATGCTTGCTAAGGGGAAAGGTGAGTTGGGGTGCTGCCTAAAACCAGAGATTGTAATGAACACAGATAAAGTTCCTTAAGCCAAATATGGAATAGACAAGAGCTTCTCCTTGCTCAACGAAATGGACTCAACACCTCATATTAAATGCCTAAGAATGTACCTGACTAGTAAGTATCTTAAAACCTATGGATTGCTATGTCTCCGAAAGAGAATCAAGCGTGTGTACAGGGGCATAAACGCAGCAGTGATAGGATTGGAGAGGTTCGGTGAGCAAATGAAGACCCTTTGAATTCATATTGCATGGTACCCATTCCACGGGTCTCAACTCTCCAGGTTTAAGGGATTCTTCCTTCAGCTAAAACATGCATGTGGAACCCAGAGTATGATCCACCGTGTGATCTGGAGACGTGTTCAAATATGTCTCAGTTCTCGTCCCCTGGTACTCGGGTGCAACATTCCAGACGCTTTACTAACACTCTCCCGACTTGGAGAGTCAGTGCCTTTAACCTCCTGTTTGGCCCAGTTTGCAATTTCTGCGGAAGATGAACAGGAATAGGGAGAACCAATGAGAGACTAGCTGGAGGTGTCTGGACGGGCAAATTTAACTCTCATTTCCCACCAGGAAGAGGAATTAACCAAAGGCTCAGCGTGCCGTGCCGGAACCAGTTTAGGGCCTGAAGCAATCCTGCGGTGTTGTGGCCAGCTCACAAGAAAGCGAGTTGAAGAAAGGAGCTCAGGGGCACTGTAATTCACAAACCTGCAGAGTTATAAATGACAGCTATCGTCCAAAAATATACTGAAGTAAGGCTGCCAAGAGGACTTGAAAGCGGGGCAGAATTGCAGGAAACCGATTTCAGGAGGTAGACTGGAATTGCAGTTAAAGCATAGGAAAAGAGGCAGAACGTCCACAATGATGCACTTGGCCAAAAAGGGCGTATGCGTTTTTTCCTGAATATATTCAGGAAAAAACGCATACGCCCTTTTTGGCCAACCAAGCAAGCTTGCAAAGGAAATCTGCACTACAATGAAGTCTCACTTCCCCCCGGTAAGAAGGGCCATCAGAAAAAAGTGTAAAATCCAGAAGGCAGGACAGGCCATGGAGAACTGGGAGCCTTGTTATGCTGATGGGCGGGATGTAAATTGCCAACAGTCACTCGGGAGAAGTGTATGGTGTTTCCTGAAACATCTAAAAAACAAAGCAACAGAGCCTAGGGCACTTCCACTTATGGTCCTATAGCTTAGGGAAATTAAAATCAAAAAGACACAGCCACCCCAAAGTTTGGGACGGCTCTGTTTACAAGAACCTCATTTACGGTTCAAGCTCAATATCACAGAAAGTGAGTAATGGATAAACAAGTTGTGGTACTTACGTACAATGCAATATCACTCAGCAATGAAATCTATGTCATCAGGCCCGTAGCAGCATAATGAGGGGATTCAGGTATGATGATTCTAACTGAAATAAGTCACACAGAAAAAGAAACATCATAAGATATCACTAATACACGGAATGTAAACTTGGCTACACAGGAACTGAATGACAAAACAGAACAGGGTCTCAAATTTAGAAAACCAACTTATGCTTGCTAAGGGTAAAGGTGAGTTGGGGTGCTGCCTAAAACCAGAGATTGTAATGAACACAGATAAAGTTCCTTAAGCCAAATATGGAATAGACAAGAGCTACTCCTTGCTCAACGAAATGGACTCAACACCCCATATTAAACGCCTAAGAATGTACCTGACTAGTAAGTATCTTAAAACCTATGGATTGCTATGTCTCCGAAAGAGAATCAAGCGTGTGTACAGGGGCATAAACACAGCAGTGATAGGATTGGAGAGGTTCGGTGAGCAAATGAAGACCCTTTGAAGTCATATTGCATGGTACCAATTCCACGGGTCTCAACTCTCCAGGTTAAGGGATTCTTCCTTCAGCTAAAACATGCATGTGGAACCCAGAGTATGATCCACCGTGTGATCGGGAGACGTGTTCAAATATGTCTCAGTTTTTGACACCTGGTACTCGGGTGCAACATTCCAGACGCTTTACTAACACTCTCCTGACTTGGAGAGTCAGTGCCTTTAACCTCCTGTTTGGCCCAGTTTGCAATTTCTGCGGAAGATGAACAGGAATAGGGAGAACCAATGAGAGACCAGCTGGAGGTGTCTGGACGGGCAAATTTAACTCTCATTTCCCACCAGGAAGAGGAATTAACCAAAGGCTCAGCGTGCCGTGCCGGAACCAGATTAGGGCCTGAAGCAATCCTGCGGTGTTGCGACCAGCTCACAAGAAAGCGAGTTGAAGAAAGGAGCTCAGGGGCACTGTAATTCACAAACCTGCAGACTTATAAATGACAGCTATCGTCCAAAAATATACTGAAGTAAGGCTGCCAAGAGGACTTGAAAGCGGGGCAGAATTGCAGGAAAACGATTTCAGGAGGTAGACTGGAATTGCAGTTAAAGCATAGGAAAAGAGGCAGAACGTCCACAATGATGCACTTGGCCAAAAAGGGCGTATGTGTTTTTTCCTGAATATATTCAGGAAAAAACGCATACGCCCTTTTTGGCCAACCAAGCAAGCTTGCAAAGGAAATCTGCACTACAATGAAGTCTCACTTCCCCCCGGTTAAAAGGGCCATCTGAAAAAAGTGTAAAATCCAGAAGGCAGGACAGGCCATGGAGAACTGGGAGCCTTGTTATGCTGATGGGCGGGATGTAAATTGCCAACAGCCACTCGGGAGAAGTGTATGGTGTTTCCTGAAACATCTAAAAAACAAAGCAACAGAGCCTAGGGCACTTCCACTTATGGTCCTATAGCTTAGGGAAATTAAGATGAAAAAGACACAGCCACCCCAAAGTTTGGGACGGCTCTGTTTACAAGAACCTCATTTACGGTACAAGCTCAATATCGCAGAAAGTGAGTAATGGATAAACAAGTTGTGGTACTTACGTACAATGCAATATCACTCAGCAATGAAATCTATGTCATCAGGCCCGTAGCAGCATAATGAGTGGATTCAGGTATGATGAATCTAACTGAAATAAGTCACACAGAAAAAGAAACATCATAAGATATCACTAATACACGGAATGTAAACTTGGCTACACAGGAACTGAATGACAAAACAGAACAGGGTCTCAAATTTAGAAAACCAACTTATGCTTGCTAAGGGTAAAGGTGAGTTGGGGTGCTGCCTAAAACCAGAGATTGTAATGAACACAGATAAAGTTCCTTAAGCCAAATATGGAATAGACAAGAGCTACTCCTTGCTCAACGAAATGGACTCAACACCCCATATTAAACGCCTAAGAATGTACCTGACTAGTAAGTATCTTAAAACCTATGGATTGCTATGTCTCCGAAAGAGAATCAAGCGTGTGTACAGGGGCATAAACACAGCAGTGATAGGATTGGAGAGGTTCGGTGAGCAAATGAAGACCCTTTGAAGTCATATTGCATGGTACCCATTCCACGGGTCTCAACTCTCCAGGTTTAAGGGATTCTTCTTTCAGCTAAAACATGCATGTGGAACCCAGAGTATGATCCACCGTGTGATCGGGAGACGTGTTCAAATATGTCTCAGTTTTTGACCCCTGGTACTTGGGTGCAACATTCCAGACGCTTTACTAACACTCTCCTGACTTGGAGAGTCAGTGCCTTTAACCTCCTGTTTGGCCCAGTTTGCAATTTCTGTGGAAGATGAACAGGAATAGGGAGAACCAATGAGAGACCAGCTGGAGGTGTCTGGACGGGCAAATTTAACTCTCATTTCCCACCAGGAAGAGGAATTAACCAAAGGCTCAGCGTGCCGTGCCGGAACCAGTTTAGGGCCTGAAGCAATCCTGCGGTGTTGTGGCCAGCTCACAAGAAAGCGAGTTGAAGAAAGGAGCTCAGGGGCACTGTAATTCACAAACCTGCAGAGTTATAAATGACAGCTATCGTCCAAAAATATACTGAAGTAAGGCTGCCAAGAGGACTTGAAAGCGGGGCAGAATTGCAGGAAACCGATTTCAGGAGGTAGACTGGAATTGCAGTTAAAGCATAGGAAAAGAGGCAGAACGTCCACAATGATGCACTTGGCCAAAAAGGGCGTATGCGTTTTTTCCTGAATATATTCAGGAAAAAACGCATACGCCCTTTTTGGCCAACCAAGCAAGCTTGCAAAGGAAATCTGCACTACAATGAAGTCTCACTTCCCCCCGGTAAGAAGGGCCATCAGAAAAAAGTGTAAAATCCAGAAGGCAGGACAGGCCATGGAGAACTGGGAGCCTTGTTATGCTGATGGGCGGGATGTAAATTGCCAACAGTCACTCGGGAGAAGTGTATGGTGTTTCCTGAAACATCTAAAAAACAAAGCAACAGAGCCTAGGGCACTTCCACTTATGGTCCTATAGCTTAGGGAAATTAAAATCAAAAAGACACAGCCACCCCAAAGTTTGGGACGGCTCTGTTTACAAGAACCTCATTTACGGTTCAAGCTCAATATCACAGAAAGTGAGTAATGGATAAACAAGTTGTGGTACTTACGTACAATGCAATATCACTCAGCAATGAAATCTATGTCATCAGGCCCGTAGCAGCATAATGAGGGGATTCAGGTATGATGATTCTAACTGAAATAAGTCACACAGAAAAAGAAACATCATAAGATATCACTAATACACGGAATGTAAACTTGGCTACACAGGAACTGAATGACAAAACAGAACAGGGTCTCAAATTTAGAAAACCAACTTATGCTTGCTAAGGGTAAAGGTGAGTTGGGGTGCTGCCTAAAACCAGAGATTGTAATGAACACAGATAAAGTTCCTTAAGCCAAATATGGAATAGACAAGAGCTACTCCTTGCTCAACGAAATGGACTCAACACCCCATATTAAACGCCTAAGAATGTACCTGACTAGTAAGTATCTTAAAACCTATGGATTGCTATGTCTCCGAAAGAGAATCAAGCGTGTGTACAGGGGCATAAACACAGCAGTGATAGGATTGGAGAGGTTCGGTGAGCAAATGAAGACCCTTTGAAGTCATATTGCATGGTACCAATTCCACGGGTCTCAACTCTCCAGGTTAAGGGATTCTTCCTTCAGCTAAAACATGCATGTGGAACCCAGAGTATGATCCACCGTGTGATCGGGAGACGTGTTCAAATATGTCTCAGTTTTTGACACCTGGTACTCGGGTGCAACATTCCAGACGCTTTACTAACACTCTCCTGACTTGGAGAGTCAGTGCCTTTAACCTCCTGTTTGGCCCAGTTTGCAATTTCTGCGGAAGATGAACAGGAATAGGGAGAACCAATGAGAGACCAGCTGGAGGTGTCTGGACGGGCAAATTTAACTCTCATTTCCCACCAGGAAGAGGAATTAACCAAAGGCTCAGCGTGCCGTGCCGGAACCAGATTAGGGCCTGAAGCAATCCTGCGGTGTTGCGACCAGCTCACAAGAAAGCGAGTTGAAGAAAGGAGCTCAGGGGCACTGTAATTCACAAACCTGCAGACTTATAAATGACAGCTATCGTCCAAAAATATACTGAAGTAAGGCTGCCAAGAGGACTTGAAAGCGGGGCAGAATTGCAGGAAACCGATTTCAGGAGGTAGACTGGAATTGCAGTTAAAGCATAGGAAAAGAGGCAGAACGTCCACAATGATGCACTTGGCCAAAAAGGGCGTATGTGTTTTTTCCTGAATATATTCAGGAAAAAACGCATACGCCCTTTTTGGCCAACCAAGCAAGCTTGCAAAGGAAATCTGCACTACAATGAAGTCTCACTTCCCCCCGGTTAAAAGGGCCATCTGAAAAAAGTGTAAAATCCAGAAGGCAGGACAGGCCATGGAGAACTGGGAGCCTTGTTATGCTGATGGGCGGGATGTAAATTGCCAACAGCCACTCGGGAGAAGTGTATGGTGTTTCCTGAAACATCTAAAAAACAAAGCAACAGAGCCTAGGGCACTTCCACTTATGGTCCTATAGCTTAGGGAAATTAAGATGAAAAAGACACAGCCACCCCAAAGTTTGGGACGGCTCTGTTTACAAGAACCTCATTTACGGTACAAGCTCAATATCGCAGAAAGTGAGTAATGGATAAACAAGTTGTGGTACTTACGTACAATGCAATATCACTCAGCAATGAAATCTATGTCATCAGGCCCGTAGCAGCATAATGAGTGGATTCAGGTATGATGAATCTAACTGAAATAAGTCACACAGAAAAAGAAACATCATAAGATATCACTAATACACGGAATGTAAACTTGGCTACACAGGAACTGAATGACAAAACAGAACAGGGTCTCAAATTTAGAAAACCAACTTATGCTTGCTAAGGGTAAAGGTGAGTTGGGGTGCTGCCTAAAACCAGAGATTGTAATGAACACAGATAAAGTTCCTTAAGCCAAATATGGAATAGACAAGAGCTACTCCTTGCTCAACGAAATGGACTCAACACCCCATATTAAACGCCTAAGAATGTACCTGACTAGTAAGTATCTTAAAACCTATGGATTGCTATGTCTCCGAAAGAGAATCAAGCGTGTGTACAGGGGCATAAACACAGCAGTGATAGGATTGGAGAGGTTCGGTGAGCAAATGAAGACCCTTTGAAGTCATATTGCATGGTACCCATTCCACGGGTCTCAACTCTCCAGGTTTAAGGGATTCTTCCTTCAGCTAAAACATGCATGTGGAACCCAGAGTATGATCCACCGTGTGATCGGGAGACGTGTTCAAATATGTCTCAGTTTTTGACCCCTGGTACTTGGGTGCAACATTCCAGACGCTTTACTAACACTCTCCTGACTTGGAGAGTCAGTGCCTTTAACCTCCTGTTTGGCCCAGTTTGCAATTTCTGTGGAAGATGAACAGGAATAGGGAGAACCAATGAGAGACCAGCTGGAGGTGTCTGGACGGGCAAATTTAACTCTCATTTCCCACCAGGAAGAGGAATTAACCAAAGGCTCAGCGTGCCGTGCCGGAACCAGATTAGGGCCTGAAGCAATCCTGCGGTATTGCGGCCAGCTCACAAGAAAGCGAGTTGAAGAAAGGAGCTCAGGGGCACTGTAATTCACAAACCTGCAGACTTATAAATGACAGCTATCGTCCAAAAATATACTGAAGTAAGGCTGCCAAGAGGACTTGAAAGCGGGGCAGAATTGCAGGAAACCGATTTCAGGAGGTAGACTGGAATTGCATTTAAAGCATAGGAAAAGAGGCAGAACGTCCACAATGATGCACTTGGCCAAAAAGGGCGTATGCGTTTTTTCCTGAATATATTCAGGAAAAAACGCATACGCCCTTTTTGGCCAACCAAGCAAGCTTGCAAAGGAAATCTGCACTACAATGAAGTCTCACTTCCCCCCGGTCAAAAGGGCCATCTGAAAAAAGTGTAAAATCCTGAAGGCAGGACAGGCCATGGAGAACTGGGAGCCTTGTTATGCTGATGGGCGGGATGTAAATTGCCAACAGCCACTCGGGAGAAGTGTATGGTGTTTCCTGAAACATCTAAAAAACAAAGCAACAGAGCCTAGGGCACTTCCACTTATGGTCCTATAGCTTAGGGAAATTAAAATCAAAAAGACACAGCCACCCCAAAGTTTGGGACGGCTCTGTTTACAAGAACCTCGTTTACGGTTCAAGTTCAATATTGCAGAAAGTGAGTAATGGATAAAGAAGTTTTGGTACTTACGTACAATGCAATATCACTCAGCAATGAAATCTATGTCATCAGGCCCGTAGCAGCATAATGAGTGGATTCAGGTATGATGATTCTAACTGAAATAAGTCACACAGAAAAAGAAACATCATAAGATATCACTAATACACGGAATGTAAACTTGGCTACACTGGAACTGAAATACAAAACAGAACAGGGTCTCAAATTTAGAAAACCAACTTATGCTTGCTAAGGGGAAATGTGAGTTGGCGTGTTGCATAAAACCAGAGATTGAAATGAGCACAGATAAAGTTCCTTAAGCCAAATATGTAATAGATAAGAGATACTCCTTGCTCAACGAAATGGGATCAACACCCCATATTAAACGCCTAAGAATGCACCTGACTAGTAAGTATCTTAAAACCTATGGATTGCTATGTCTCCGAAAGAGGATCAAGCGTGTGTACAGGGGCATAAACGCAGCAGTGATAGGATTGGAGAGGTTCGGTGAGCAAATGAAGACCCTTTGAAGTCATATTGCATGGTACCCATTCCAAGGGTCTCAACTCTCCAGGTTTAAGGGATTCTTCCTTCAGCTAAAACATGCATGTGGAACCCAGAATATGATCCACCGTGTGATCGGGAGACGTGTTCAAATATGTCTCAGTTTTCGACCCCTGGTACTCGGGTGCAACATTCCAGACGCTTTAATAACACTCTCCCGACTTGGAGAGTCAGTGCCTTTAACCTCCTGTTTGGCCCAGTTTGCAATTTCTGCGGAAGATGAACAGGAATAGGGAGAACCAATGAGAGACTAGCTGGAGGTGTCTGGACGGGCAAATTTAACTCTCATTTCCCACCAGGAAGAGGAATTAACCAAAGGCTCAGCGTGCCGTGCCGGAACCAGATTAGGGCCTGAAGCAATCCTGCGGTGTTGCGGCCAGCTCACAAGAAAGCGAGTTGAAGAAAGGAGTTCAGGGGCACTGTAATTCACAAACTTGCAGAGTTATAAATGACAGCTATCATCCAAAAATATACTGAAGTAAGGCTGCCAAGAGGACTTGAAAGCGGGGCAGAATTGCAAGAAACCGATTTCAGGAGGTAGACTGGAATTGCAGTTAAAGCATAGGAAAAGAGGCAGAACGTCCACAATGATGCACTTGGCCAAAAAGGGCGTATGCGTTTTTTCCTGAATATATTCAGGAAAAAACGCATACGCCCTTTTTGGCCAACCAAGCAAGCTTGCAAAGGAAATCTGCACTACAATGAAGTCTCACTTCCCCCCGGTCAAAAGGGCCATCTGAAAAAAGTGTAAAATCCAGAAGGCAGGACAGGCCATGGAGAACTGGGAGCCTTGTTATGCTGATGGGCGGGATGTAAATTGCCAACAGCCACTCGGGAGAAGTGTATGGTGTTTCCTGAAACATCTAAAAAACAAAGCAACAGAGCCTAGGGCACTTCCACTTATGGTCCTATAGCTTAGGGAAATTAAAATCAAAAAGACACAGCCACCCCAAAGTTTGGGACGGCTCTGTTTACAAGAACCTCGTTTACGGTACAAGTTCAATATCGCAGAAAGTGAGTAATGGATAAAGAAGTTGTGGTACTTACGTACAATGCAATATCACTCAGCAATGAAATCTATGTCATCAGGCCCGTAGCAGCATAATGAGGGGATTCAGGTATGATGATTCTAACTGAAATAAGTCACACAGAAAAAGAAACATCATAAGATATCACTAATACACGGAATGTAAACTTGGCTACACAGGAACTGAATTACAAAACAGAACAGGGTCTCAAATTTAGAAAACCAACTTATGCTTGCTAAGGGAAAAGGTGAGTTGGGGTGCTGCCTAAAACCAGAGATTGAAATGAGCACAGATAAAGTTCCTTAAGCCAAATATGTAATAGACAAGAGCTACACCTTGCTGAACGAAATGGACTCAACACCTCATATTAAATGCCTAAGAATGTACCTGACTAGAAAGTATCTTAAAACCTATGGATTGCTGTGTCTCCGAAAGAGAATCAAGCGTGTGTACAGGGGCATAAACGCAGCAGTGATAGGATTGGAGAGGTTCAGTGAGCAAATGAAGACCCTTTGAAGTCATATTGCATGGTACCCATTCCACGGGTCTCAACTCTCCAGGTTTAAGGGATTCTTCCTTCAGCTAAAACATGCATGTGGAACCCAGAGTATGATCCACCGTGTGATCGGGAGACGTGTTCAAATATGTCTCAGTTCTCGTCCCCTGGTACTCGGGTGCAACATTCCAGACGCTTTACTAACACTCTCCCGACTTGGAGAGTCAGGGCCTTTAACCTCCTGTTTGGCCCAGTTTGCAATTTCTGCAGAAGATGAACAGGAATAGGGAGAACCAATGAGAGACTAGCTGGAGGTGTCTGGACGGGCAAATTTAACTCTCATTTCCCACCAGGAAGAGGAATTAACCAAAGGCGCAGCGTGCCGTGCCGGAACCAGATTAGGGCCTGAAGCAATCCTGCGGTGTTGCGGCCAGCTCACAAGAAAGCGAGTTGAAGAAAGGAGCTCAGGGGCACTGTAATTCACAAACCTGCAGAGTTATAAATGACAGCTATCGTCCAAAAATATACTGAAGTAAGGCTGCCAAGAGGACCTGAAAGCGGGGCAGAATTGCAGAAAACCGATTTCAGGAGGTAGACTGGAATTGCATTTAAAGCATAGGAAAAGAGGCAGAATGTCCACAATGATGCACTTGACCAAAAAGGGCGTATGCGTTTTTTCCTGAATATATTCAGGAAAAAACGCATACGCCCTTTTTGGCCAACCAAGCAAGCTTGCAAAGGAAATCAGCACTACAATGAAGTCTCACTTCCCCCTGTTCAAAAGGGCCATCTGAAAAAAGTGTAAAATCCAGAAAGGCAGGACAGGCCATGGAGAACTGGGAGCCTTGTTATGCTGATGGGCGGGATGTAAATTGCCAACAGCCACTCGGGAGAAGTGTATGGTGTTTCCTGAAACATCTAAAAAACAAAGCAACAGAGCCTAGGGCACTTCCACTTATGGTCCTATAGCTTAGGGAAATTAAAATCAAAAAGACACAGCCACCCCAAAGTTTGGGACGGCTCTGTTTACAAGAACCTCATTTACGGTACAAGCTCAATATCACAGAAAGTGAGTAATGGATAAACAAGTTGTGGTACTTACATACAATGTAATATCACTCAGCAATGAAATCTATGTCATCAGGCCCGTAGCAGCATAATGAGTGGATTCAGGTATGATGATTCTAACTGAAATAAGTCACACAGAAAAAGAAACATCATAAGATATCACTAATACACGGAATGTAAACTTGGCTACAAAGGAAATGAATGACAAAACAGAACAGGGTCTCAAATTTAGAAAACCAACTTATGCTTGCTAAGGGGAAAGGTGAGTTGGGGTGCTGCCTAAAACCAGAGATTGTAATGAACACAGATAAAGTTCCTTAAGCCAAATATGGAATAGACAAGAGCTACTCCTTGCTCAACGAAATGGACTCAACACCCCATATTAAACGCCTAAGAATGTACCTGACTAGTAAGTATCTTAAAACCTATGGATTGCTATGTCTCCGAAAGAGAATCAAGCGTGTGTACAGGGGCATAAACACAGCAGTGATAAGATTGGAGAGGTTCGGTGAGCAAATGAAGACCCTTTGAAGTCATATTGCATGGTACCCATTCCACGGGTCTCAACTCTCCAGGTTTAAGGGATTCTTCCTTCAGCTAAAACATGCATGTGGAACCCAGAGTATGATCAACCGTGTGATCGGGAGACGTGTTCAAATATGTCTCAGTTCTCGTCCCCTGGTACTCGGGTGCAACATTCCAGACGCTTTACTAACACTCTCCCGACTTGGAGAGTCAGTGCCTTTAACCTCCTGTTTGGCCCAGTTTGCAATTTCTGTGGAAGATGAACAGGAATAGGGAGAACCAATGAGAGACCAGCTGGAGGTGTCTGGACGGGCAAATTTAACTCTCATTTCCCACCAGGAAGAGGAATTAACCAAAGGCTCAGCGTGCCGTGCCGGAACCAGATTAGGGCCTGAAGCAATCCTGCGGTATTGCGGCCAGCTCACAAGAAAGCGAGTTGAAGAAAGGAGCTCAGGGGCACTGTAATTCACAAACCTGCAGACTTATAAATGACAGCTATCGTCCAAAAATATACTGAAGTAAGGCTGCCAAGAGGACTTGAAAGCGGGGCAGAATTGCAGGAAACCGATTTCAGGAGGTAGACTGGAATTGCATTTAAAGCATAGGAAAAGAGGCAGAACGTCCACAGTGATGCACTTGGCCAAAAAGGGCGTATGCGTTTTTTCCTGAATATATTCAGGAAAAAACGCATACGCCCTTTTTGGCCAACCAAGCATGCTTGCAAAGGAAATCTGCACTACAATGAAGTCTCACTTCCCCCCGGTCAAAAGGGCCATCTGAAAAAAGTGTAAAATCCTGAAGGCAGGACAGGCCATGGAGAACTGGGAGCCTTGTTATGCTGATGGGCGGGATGTAAATTGCCAACAGCCACTCGGGAGAAGTGTATGGTGTTTCCTGAAACATCTAAAAAACAAAGCAACAGAGCCTAGGGCACTTCCACTTATGGTCCTATAGCTTAGGGAAATTAAAATAAAAAAGACACAGCCACCCCAAAGTTTGGGACGGCTCTGTTTACAAGAACCTCGTTTACGGTTCAAGTTCAATATTGCAGAAAGTGAGTAATGGATAAAGAAGTTTTGGTACTTACGTACAATGCAATATCACTCAGCAATGAAATCTATGTCATCAGGCCCGTAGCAGCATAATGAGTGGATTCAGGTATGATGATTCTAACTGAAATAAGTCACACAGAAAAAGAAACATCATAAGATATCACTAATACACGGAATGTAAACTTGGCTACACTGGAACTGAAATACAAAACAGAACAGGGTCTCAAATTTAGAAAACCAACTTATGCTTGCTAAGGGGAAATGTGAGTTGGCGTGTTGCATAAAACCAGAGATTGAAATGAGCACAGATAAAGTTCCTTAAGCCAAATATGTAATAGATAAGAGATACTCCTTGCTCAACGAAATGGGATCAACACCCCATATTAAACGCCTAAGAATGCACCTGACTAGTAAGTATCTTAAAACCTATGGATTGCTATGTCTCCGAAAGAGGATCAAGCGTGTGTACAGGGGCATAAACGCAGCAGTGATAGGATTGGAGAGGTTCGGTGAGCAAATGAAGACCCTTTGAAGTCATATTGCATGGTACCCATTCCAAGGGTCTCAACTCTCCAGGTTTAAGGGATTCTTCCTTCAGCTAAAACATGCATGTGGAACCCAGAATATGATCCACCGTGTGATCGGGAGACGTGTTCAAATATGTCTCAGTTTTCGACCCCTGGTACTCGGGTGCAACATTCCAGACGCTTTAATAACACTCTCCCGACTTGGAGAGTCAGTGCCTTTAACCTCCTGTTTGGCCCAGTTTGCAATTTCTGCGGAAGATGAACAGGAATAGGGAGAACCAATGAGAGACTAGCTGGAGGTGTCTGGACGGGCAAATTTAACTCTCATTTCCCACCAGGAAGAGGAATTAACCAAAGGCTCAGCGTGCCGTGCCGGAACCAGATTAGGGCCTGAAGCAATCCTGCGGTGTTGCGGCCAGCTCACAAGAAAGCGAGTTGAAGAAAGGAGTTCAGGGGCACTGTAATTCACAAACCTGCAGAGTTATAAATGACAGCTATCATCCAAAAATATACTGAAGTAAGGCTGCCAAGAGGACTTGAAAGCGGGGCAGAATTGCAAGAAACCGATTTCAGGAGGTAGACTGGAATTGCAGTTAAAGCATAGGAAAAGAGGCAGAACGTCCACAATGATGCACTTGGCCAAAAAGGGCGTATGCGTTTTTTCCTGAATATATTCAGGAAAAAACGCATACGCCCTTTTTGGCCAACCAAGCAAGCTTGCAAAGGAAATCTGCACTACAATGAAGTCTCACTTCCCCCCGGTCAAAAGGGCCATCTGAAAAAAGTGTAAAATCCAGAAGGCAGGACAGGCCATGGAGAACTGGGAGCCTTGTTATGCTGATGGGCGGGATGTAAATTGCCAACAGCCACTCGGGAGAAGTGTATGGTGTTTCCTGAAACATCTAAAAAACAAAGCAACAGAGCCTAGGGCACTTCCACTTATGGTCCTATAGCTTAGGGAAATTAAAATCAAAAAGACACAGCCACCCCAAAGTTTGGGACGGCTCTGTTTACAAGAACCTCGTTTACGGTACAAGTTCAATATCGCAGAAAGTGAGTAATGGATAAAGAAGTTGTGGTACTTACGTACAATGCAATATCACTCAGCAATGAAATCTATGTCATCAGGCCCGTAGCAGCATAATGAGGGGATTCAGGTACGATGATTCTAACTGAAATAAGTCACACAGAAAAAGAAACATCATAAGATATCACTAATACACGGAATGTAAACTTGGCTACACAGGAACTGAATTACAAAACAGAACAGGGTCTCAAATTTAGAAAACCAACTTATGCTTGCTAAGGGAAAAGGTGAGTTGGGGTGCTGCCTAAAACCAGAGATTGAAATGAGCACAGATAAAGTTCCTTAAGCCAAATATGTAATAGACAAGAGCTACACCTTGCTGAACGAAATGGACTCAACACCTCATATTAAATGCCTAAGAATGTACCTGACTAGAAAGTATCTTAAAACCTATGGATTGCTGTGTCTCCGAAAGAGAATCAAGCGTGTGTACAGGGGCATAAACGCAGCAGTGATAGGATTGGAGAGGTTCAGTGAGCAAATGAAGACCCTTTGAAGTCATATTGCATGGTACCCATTCCACGGGTCTCAACTCTCCAGGTTTAAGGGATTCTTCCTTCAGCTAAAACATGCATGTGGAACCCAGAGTATGATCAACCGTGTGATCGGGAGACGTGTTCAAATATGTCTCAGTTCTCGTCCCCTGGTACTCGGGTGCAACATTCCAGACGCTTTACTAACACTCTCCCGACTTGGAGAGTCAGGGCCTTTAACCTCCTGTTTGGCCCAGTTTGCAATTTCTGCAGAAGATGAACAGGAATAGGGAGAACCAATGAGAGACTAGCTGGAGGTGTCTGGACGGGCAAATTTAACTCTCATTTCCCACCAGGAAGAGGAATTAACCAAAGGCGCAGCGTGCCGTGCCGGAACCAGATTAGGGCCTGAAGCAATCCTGCGGTGTTGCGGCCAGCTCACAAGAAAGCGAGTTGAAGAAAGGAGCTCAGGGGCACTGTAATTCACAAACCTGCAGAGTTATAAATGACAGCTATCGTCCAAAAATATACTGAAGTAAGGCTGCCAAGAGGACCTGAAAGCGGGGCAGAATTGCAGAAAACCGATTTCAGGAGGTAGACTGGAATTGCATTTAAAGCATAGGAAAAGAGGCAGAATGTCCACAATGATGCACTTGACCAAAAAGGGCGTATGCGTTTTTTCCTGAATATATTCAGGAAAAAACGCATACGCCCTTTTTGGCCAACCAAGCAAGCTTGCAAAGGAAATCAGCACTACAATGAAGTCTCACTTCCCCCTGTTCAAAAGGGCCATCTGAAAAAAGTGTAAAATCCAGAAAGGCAGGACAGGCCATGGAGAACTGGGAGCCTTGTTATGCTGATGGGCGGGATGTAAATTGCCAACAGTCACTCGGGAGAAGTGTATGGTGTTTCCTGAAACATCTAAAAAACAAAGCAACAGAGCCTAGGGCACTTCCACTTAAGGTCCTATAGATTAGGGAAATTAAAATCAAAAAGACACAGCCACCCCAAAGTTTGGGACGGCTCTGTTTACAAGAACCTCGTTTACGGTACAAGTTCAATATCGCAGAAAGTGAGTAATGGATAAAGAAGTTGTGGTACTTACGTACAATGCAATATCACTCAGCAATGAAATCTATGTCATCAGGCCCGTAGCAGCATAATGAGTGGATTCAGGTATGATGATTCTAACTGAAATAAGTCACACAGAAAAAGAAACATCATAAGATATCACTAATACACGGAATGTAAACTTGGCTACACAGGAAGTGAATTACAAAACAGAACAGGGTCTCAAATTTAGAAAACCAACTTATGCTTGCTAAGGGGAAAGGTGAGTTGGGGTGCTGCCTGAAACCAGAGATTGAAATGAACACAGATAAAGTTCCTTAAGCCAAATATAGAATAGACAAGAGCTACTCCTTGCTCAACGAAATGGACTCAACACCCCATATTAAACGCCTAAGAATGTACCTGACTAGTAAGTATCTTAAAACCTATGGATTGCTATGTCTCCGAAAGAGAATCAAGCGTGTGTACAGGGGCATAAACGCAGCAGTGATAGGATTGGAGAGGTTCGGTGAGCAAATGAAGACCCTTTGAAGTCATATTGCATGGTACCCATTCCACGGGTCTCAACTCTCCAGGTTTAAGGGATTCTTCCTTCAGCTAAAACATGCATGTGGAACCCAGAGTATGATCCACTGTGCGATCGGGAGACGAGTTCAAATATGTCTCAGTTCTCGTCCCCTGGTACTCAGGTGCAACATTCCAGACGCTTTACTAACACTCTCCCGACTTGGAGAGTCAGTGCCTTTAACCTCCTGTTTGGCCCAGTTTGCAATTTCTGCGGAAGATGAACAGGAATAGGGAGAACCAATGAGAGACTAGCTGGAGGTGTCTGGACGGGCAAATTTAACTCTCATTTCCCACCAGGAAGAGGAATTAACCAAAGGCTCAGCGTGCCGTGCCGGAACCAGATTAGGGCCTGAAGCAATCCTGCGGTGTTGCGGCCAGCTCACAAGAAAGCGAGTTGAAGAAAGGAGCTCAGGGGCACTGTAATTCACAAACCTGCAGAGTTATAAATGACAGATATCGTGCAAAAATATACTGAAGTAAGGCTGCCAAGAGGACTTGAAAGCTGGGCAGAATTGCAAGAAACCGATTTCAGGAGGTAGACTCGAATTGCAGTTAAAGCATAGGAAAAGAGGCAGAACGTCCACAATGATGCACTTGGCCAAAAAGGGCGTATGCGTTTTTTCCTGAATATATTCAGGAAAAAACGCATACGCCCTTTTTGGCCAACCAAGCAAGCTTGCAAAGGAAATCTGCACTACAATGAAGTCTCACTTCCCCCTGGTCAAAAGGGCCATCTGAAAAAAGTGTAAAATCTAGAAGGCAGGACAGCCCATGGAGAACTGGGAGCCTTGTTATGCTGATGGGCGGGATGTAAATTGCCAACAGCCACTCGGGAGAAGTGTATGGTGTTTCCTGAAACATCTAAAAAACAAAGCAACAGAGCCTAGGGCACTTCCACTTATGGTCCTATAGCTTAGGGAAATTAAAATCAAAAAGACACAGCCACCCCAAAGTTTGGGACGGCTCTGTTTACAAGAACCTCGTTTACGGTACAAGTTCAATATCGCAGAAAGTGAGTAATGGATAAAGAAGTTGTGGTACTTACGTACAATGCAATATCACTCAGTAATTAAATCTATGTCATCAGGCCCGTAGCAGCATAATGAGTGGATTCAGGTATGATGATTCTAACTGAAATAAGTCACACAGAAAAAGAAACATCATAAGATATCACTAATACACGGAATGTAAACTTGGCTACACAGGAACTGAATTACAAAACAGAACAGGGTCTCAAATTTAGAAAACCAACTTATGCTTGCTAAGGGTAAAGGTGAGTTGGGGTGCTGCCTGAAAGCAGAGATTGAAATGAACACAGATAAAGTTCCTTAAGCTAAATATAGAATAGACAAGAGCTACTCCTTGCTCAACGAAATGGACTCAACACCCCATATTAAACGCCTAAGAATGTACCTGACTAGTAAGTATCTTAAAACCTATGGATTGCTATGTCTCCGAAAGAGAATCAAGCATGTGTACAGGGGCATAAACGCAGCAGTGATAGGATTGGACAGGTTCGGTGAGCAAATGAAGACCCTTTGAAGTCATATTGCATGGTACCCATTCCAAGGGTCTCAACTCTCCAGGTTTAAGGGATTCTTCCTTCAGCTAAAACATGCATGTGGAACCCAGAGTATGATCCACTGTGCGATCGGGAGACGTGTTCAAATATGTCTCAGTTCTCGTCCCCTGGTACTCGGGTGCAACATTCCAGACACTTTACTAACACTCTCCCGACTTGGAGAGTCAGTGCCTTTAACCTCCTGTTTGGCCCAGTTTGCAATTTTTGTGGAAGATGAACAGGAATAGGGAGAACCAATGAGAGACCAGCTGGAGGTGTCTGGACGGGCAAATTTAACTCTCATTTCCCACCAGGAAGAGGAATTAACCAAAGGCTCAGCGTGCCGTGCCGGAACCAGATTAGGCCCTGAAGCAATCCTGCGGTGTTGCGGCCAGCTCACAAGAAAGCGAGTTGAAGAAAGGAGCTCAGGGGCACTGTAATTCACAAACCTGCAGACTTATAAATGACAGCTATCGTCCAAAAATATACTGAAGTAAGGCTGCCAAGAGGAGCTGAAAGCGGGGCAGAATTGCAGAAAACCGATTTCAGGAGGTAGACTGGAATTGCATTTAAAGCATAGGAAAAGAGGCAGAACGTCCACAATGATGCACTTGGCCAAAAAGGGCGTATGCGTTTTATCCTGAATATATTCAGGAAAAAACGCATACGCCCTTTTTGGCCAACCAAGCAAGCTTGCAAAGGAAATCTGCACTACAATGAAGTCTCACTTCCCCCCGGTCAAAAGGGCCATCTGAAAAAAGTGTAAAATCCAGAAAGGCAGGACAGGCCATGGAGAACTGGGAGCCTTGTTATGCTGATGGGCGGGATGTAAATTGCCAACAGTCACTCGGGAGAAGTGTATGGTGTTTCCTGAAACATCAAAAAAACAAAGCAACAGAGCCTAGGGCACTTCCACTTAAGGTCCTATTGATTAGGGAAATTAAAATCAAAAAGACACAGCCACCCCAATGTTTGGGACGGCTCTGTTTACAAGAACCTCGTTTACGGTACAAGTTCAATATCGCAGAAAGTGAGTAATGGATAAAGAAGTTGTGGTACTTACGTACAATGCAATATCACTCAGCAATGAAATCTATGGCATCAGGCCCGTAGCAGCATAATGAGTGGATTCAGGTATGATGATTCTAACTGAAATAAGTCACACAGAAAAAGAAACATCATAAGATATCACTAATACACGGAATGTAAACTTGGCTACACAGGAACTGAATTACAAAACAGAACAGGGTCTCAAATTTAGAAAACCAACTTATGCTTGCTAAGGGGAAAGGTGAGTTGGGGTGCTGCCTAAAACCAGAGATTGAAATGAGGACAGATAAAGTTCCTTAAGCCAAATATGGAATAGACAAGAGCTACTCCTTGCTCAATGAAATGGACTCAACACCCCATATTAAACGCCTAAGAATGTACCTGACTAGTAAGTATCTTAAAACCTATGGATTGCTATGTCTCTGAAAGAGAAACAAGCGTGTGTACAGGGGCATAAACGCAGCAGTGATAGGATTGGAGAGGTTCGGTGAGCAAATGAAGACCCTTTGAAGTCATATTGCATGGTACCCATTCCACGGGTCTCAACTCTCCAGGTTTAAGGGATTCTTCCTTCAGCTAAAACATGCATGTGGAACCCAGAGTATGATCAACCGTGTGATCTGGAGACGTGTTCAAATATGTCTCAGTTCTCGTCCCCTGGTACTCGGGTGCAACATTCCAGACGCTTTACTAACACTCTCCCGACTTGGAGAGTCAGTGCCTTTAACCTCCTGTTTGGCCCAGTTTGCAATTTCTGCGGAAGATGAACAGGAATAGGGAGAACCAATGAGAGACTAGCTGGAGGTGTCTGGACGGGCAAATTTAACTCTCATTTCCCACCAGGAAGAGGAATTAACCAAAGGCTCAGCGTGCCGTGCCGGAACCAGATTAGGGCCTGAAGCAATCCTGCCGTGTTGTGGCCAGCTCACAAGAAAGCGAGTTGAAGAAAGGAGCTCAGGGGCACTGTAATTCACAAACCTGCAGAGTTATAAATGACAGCTATCGTCCAAAAATATACTGAAGTAAGGCTGTCAAGAGGACTTGAAAGCGGGGCAGAATTGCAGGAAACCGATTTCAGGAGGTAGACTGGAATTGCAGTTAAAGCATAGGAAAAGAGGCAGAACGTCCACAATGATGCACTTGGCCAAAAAGGGCGTATGCGTTTTTTCCTGAATATATTCAGGAAAAAACGCATACGCCCTTTTTGGCCAACCAAGCAAGCTTGCAAAGGAAATCTGCACTACAATGAAGTCTCACTTCCCCCTGGTCAAAAGGGCCATCTGAAAAAAGTGTAAAATTTAGAAGGCAGGACAGGCCATGGAGAACTGGGAGCCTTGTTATGCTGATGGGCGGGATGTAAATTGCCAACAGCCACTCGGGAGAAGTGTATGGTGTTTCCTGAAACATCTAAAAAACAAAGCAACAGAGCCTAGGGCACTTCCACTTATGGTCCTATAGCTTAGGGAAATTAAAATCAAAAAGACACAACCACCCCAAAGTTTGGGACGGCTCTGTTCACAAGAACCTCGTTTACAGTACAAGTTCAATATCGCAGAAAGTGAGTAATGGATAAAGAAGTTGTGGTACTTACGTACAATGCAATATCACTCAGCAATGAAATCTATGTCATCAGGCCCGTAGCAGCATAATGAGTGGATTCAGGTATGATGATTCTAACTGAAATAAGTCACACAGAAAAAGAAACATCATAAGATATCACTAATACACGGAATGTAAACTTGGCTACACAGGAACTGAATTACAAAACAGAACACGGTCTCAAATTTAGAAAACCAACTTATGCTTGCTAAGGGGAAAGGTGAGTTCGGGTGCTGCCTAAAACCAGAGATTGTAATGAACACAGATAAAGTTCCTTAAGCCAAATATGGAATAGACAAGAGCTACTCCTTGCTCAACGAAATGGACTCAACACCTCATATTAAATGCCTAAGAATGTACCTGACTAGTAAGTATCTTAAAACCTATGGATTGCTATGTCTCCGAAAGAGAATCAAGCGTGTGTACAGGGGCATAAACACAGCAGTGATAGGATTGGAGAGGTTCGGTGAGCAAATGAAGACCCTTTGAAGTCATATTGCATGGTACCCATTCCACGGGTCTCAACTCTCCAGGTTTAAGGGATTCTTCCTTCAGCTAAAACATGCATGTGGAACCCAGAGTATGATCAACCGTGTGATCGGGAGACGTGTTCAAATATGTCTCAGTTCTCGTCCCCTGGTACTCGGGTGCAACATTCCAGACGCTTTACTAACACTCTCCCGACTTGGAGAGTCAGTGCCTTTAACCTCCTGTTTGGCCCAGTTTGCAATTTCTGCGGAAGATGAACAGGAATAGGGAGAACCAATGAGAGACCAGCTGGAGGTGTCTGGACGGGCAAATTTAACTCTCATTTCCCACCAGGAAGAGGAATTAACCAAAGGCTCAGCGTGCCGTGCCGGAACCAGATTAGGGCCTGAAGCAATCCTGCGGTATTGCGGCCAGCTCACAAGAAAGCGAGTTGAAGAAAGGAGCTCAGGGGCACTGTAATTCACAAACCTGCAGACTTATAAATGACAGCTATCGTCCAAAAATATACTGAAGTAAGGCTGCCAAGAGGACTTGAAAGCGGGGCAGAATTGCAGGAAACCGATTTCAGGAGGTAGACTGGAATTGCATTTAAAGCATAGGAAAAGAGGCAGAACGTCCACAATGATGCACTTGGCCAAAAAGGGCGTATGCGTTTTTTCCTGAATATATTCAGGAAAAAACGCATACGCCCTTTTTGGCCAACCAAGCAAGCTTGCAAAGGAAATCTGCACTACAATGAAGTCTCACTTCCCCCCGGTCAAAAGGGCCATCTGAAAAAAGTGTAAAATCCTGAAGGCAGGACAGGCCATGGAGAACTGGGAGCCTTGTTATGCTGATGGGCGGGATGTAAATTGCCAACAGCCACTCGGGAGAAGTGTATGGTGTTTCCTGAAACATCTAAAAAACAAAGCAACAGAGCCTAGGGCACTTCCACTTATGGTCCTATAGCTTAGGGAAATTAAAATCAAAAAGACACAGCCACCCCAAAGTTTGGGACGGCTCTGTTTACAAGAACCTCGTTTACGGTTCAAGTTCAATATTGCAGAAAGTGAGTAATGGATAAAGAAGTTTTGGTACTTACGTACAATGCAATATCACTCAGCAATGAAATCTATGTCATCAGGCCCGTAGCAGCATAATGAGTGGATTCAGGTATGATGATTCTAACTGAAATAAGTCACACAGAAAAAGAAACATCATAAGATATCACTAATACACGGAATGTAAACTTGGCTACACTGGAACTGAAATACAAAACAGAACAGGGTCTCAAATTTAGAAAACCAACTTATGCTTGCTAAGGGGAAATGTGAGTTGGCCTGTTGCATAAAACCAGAGATTGAAATGAGCACAGATAAAGTTCCTTAAGCCAAATATGTAATAGATAAGAGATACTCCTTGCTCAACGAAATGGGCTCAACACCCCATATTAAACGCCTAAGAATGCACCTGACTAGTAAGTATCTTAAAACCTATGGATTGCTATGTCTCCGAAAGAGGATCAAGCGTGTGTACAGGGGCATAAACGCAGCAGTGATAGGATTGGAGAGGTTCGGTGAGCAAATGAAGACCCTTTGATGTCATATTGCATGGTACCCATTCCAAGGGTCTCAACTCTCCAGGTTTAAGGGATTCTTCCTTCAGCTAAAACATGCATGTGGAACCCAGAATATGATCCACCGTGTGATCGGGAGACGTGTTCAAATATGTCTCAGTTTTCGACCCCTGGTACTCGGGTGCAACATTCCAGACGCTTTAATAACACTCTCCCGACTTGGAGAGTCAGTGCCTTTAACCTCCTGTTTGGCCCAGTTTGCAATTTCTGCGGAAGATGAACAGGAATAGGGAGAACCAATGAGAGACTAGCTGGAGGTGTCTGGACGGGCAAATTTAACTCTCATTTCCCACCAGGAAGAGGAATTAACCAAAGGCGCAGCGTGCCGTGCCGGAACCAGATTAGGGCCTGAAGCAATCCTGCGGTGTTGCGGCCAGCTCACAAGAAAGCGAGTTGAAGAAAGGAGTTCAGGGGCACTGTAATTCACAAACCTGCAGAGTTATAAATGACAGCTATCATCCAAAAATATACTGAAGTAAGGCTGCCAAGAGGACTTGAAAGCGGGGCAGAATTGCAAGAAACCGATTTCAGGAGGTAGACTGGAATTGCAGTTAAAGCATAGGAAAAGAGGCAGAACGTCCACAATGATGCACTTGGCCAAAAAGGGCGTATGCGTTTTTTCCTGAATATATTCAGGAAAAAACGCATACGCCCTTTTTGGCCAACCAAGCAAGCTTGCAAAGGAAATCTGCACTACAATGAAGTCTCACTTCCCCCCGGTCAAAAGGGCCATCTGAAAAAAGTGTAAAATCCAGAAGGCAGGACAGGCCATGGAGAACTGGGAGCCTTGTTATGCTGATGGGCGGGATGTAAATTGCCAACAGCCACTCGGGAGAAGTGTATGGTGTTTCCTGAAACATCTAAAAAACAAAGCAACAGAGCCTAGGGCACTTCCACTTATGGTCCTATAGCTTAGGGAAATTAAAATCAAAAAGACACAGCCACCCCAAAGTTTGGGACGGCTCTGTTTACAAGAACCTCGTTTACGGTACAAGTTCAATATCGCAGAAAGTGAGTAATGGATAAAGAAGTTGTGGTACTTACGTACAATGCAATATCACTCAGCAATGAAATCTATGTCATCAGGCCCGTAGCAGCATAATGAGGGGATTCAGGTATGATGATTCTAACTGAAATAAGTCACACAGAAAAAGAAACATCATAAGATATCACTAATACACGGAATGTAAACTTGGCTACACAGGAACTGAATTACAAAACAGAACAGGGTCTCAAATTTAGAAAACCAACTTATGCTTGCTAAGGGAAAAGGTGAGTTGGGGTGCTGCCTAAAACCAGAGATTGAAATGAGCACAGATAAAGTTCCTTAAGCCAAATATGTAATAGACAAGAGCTACACCTTGCTGAACGAAATGGACTCAACACCTCATATTAAATGCCTAAGAATGTACCTGACTAGAAAGTATCTTAAAACCTATGGATTGCTGTGTCTCCGAAAGAGAATCAAGCGTGTGTACAGGGGCATAAACGCAGCAGTGATATGATTGGAGAGGTTCAGTGAGCAAATGAAGACCCTTTGAAGTCATATTGCATGGTACCCATTCCACGGGTCTCAACTCTCCAGGTTTAAGGGATTCTTCCTTCAGCTAAAACATGCATGTGGAACCCAGAGTATGATCAACCGTGTGATCGGGAGACGTGTTCAAATATGTCTCAGTTCTCGTCCCCTGGTACTCGGGTGCAACATTCCAGACGCTTTACTAACACTCTCCCGACTTGGAGAATCAGGGCCTTTAACCTCCTGTTTGGCCCAGTTTGCAATTTCTGCAGAAGATGAACAGGAATAGGGAGAACCAATGAGAGACTAGCTGGAGGTGTCTGGACGGGCAAATTTAACTCTCATTTCCCACCAGGAAGAGGAATTAACCAAAGGCGCAGCGTGCCGTGCCGGAACCAGATTAGGGCCTGAAGCAATCCTGCGGTGTTGCGGCCAGCTCACAAGAAAGCGAGTTGAAGAAAGGAGCTCAGGGGCACTGTAATTCACAAACCTGCAGAGTTATAAATGACAGCTATCGTCCAAAAATATACTGAAGTAAGGCTGCCAAGAGGACCTGAAAGCGGGGCAGAATTGCAGAAAACCGATTTCAGGAGGTAGACTGGAATTGCATTTAAAGCATAGGAAAAGAGGCAGAATGTCCACAATGATGCACTTGACCAAAAAGGGCATATGCGTTTTTTCCTGAATATATTCAGGAAAAAACGCATACGCCCTTTTTGGCCAACCAAGCAAGCTTGCAAAGGAAATCAGCACTACAATGAAGTCTCACTTCCCCCTGTTCAAAAGGGCCATCTGAAAAAAGTGTAAAATCCAGAAAGGCTGGACAGGCCATGGAGAACTGGGAGCCTTGTTATGCTGATGGGCGGGATGTAAATTGCCAACAGTCACTCGGGAGAAGTGTATGGTGTTTCCTGAAACATCTAAAAAACAAAGCAACAGAGCCTAGGGCACTTCCACTTAAGGTCCTATAGATTAGGGAAATTAAAATCAAAAAGACACAGCCACCCCAAAGTTTGGGACGGCTCTGTTTACAAGAACCTCGTTTACGGTACAAGTTCAATATCGCAGAAAGTGAGTAATGGATAAAGAAGTTGTGGTACTTACGTACAATGCAATATCACTCAGCAATGAAATCTATGTCATCAGGCCCGTAGCAGCATAATGAGTGGATTCAGGTATGATGATTCTAACTGAAATAAGTCACACAGAAAAAGAAACATCATAAGATATCACTAATACACGGAATGTAAACTTGGCTACACAGGAAGTGAATTACAAAACAGAACAGGGTCTCAAATTTAGAAAACCAACTTATGCTTGCTAAGGGGAAAGGTGAGTTGGGGTGCTGCCTGAAACCAGAGATTGAAATGAACACAGATAAAGTTCCTTAAGCCAAATATAGAATAGAAAAGAGCTACTCCTTGCTCAACGAAATGGACTCAACACCCCATATTAAACGCCTAAGAATGTACCTGACTAGTAAGTATCTTAAAACCTATGGATTGCTATGTCTCCGAAAGAGAATCAAGCGTGTGTACAGGGGCATAAACGCAGCAGTGTTAGGATTGGAGAGGTTCGGTGAGCAAATGAAGACCCTTTGAAGTCATATTGCATGGTACCCATTCCACGGGTCTCAACTCTCCAGGTTTAAGGGATTCTTCCTTCAGCTAAAACATGCATGTGGAACCCAGAGTATGATCCACTGTGCGATCGGGAGACGAGTTCAAATATGTCTCAGTTCTCGTCCCCTGGTACTCAGGTGCAACATTCCAGACGCTTTACTAACACTCTCCCGACTTGGAGAGTCAGTGCCTTTAACCTCCTGTTTGGCCCAGTTTGCAATTTCTGCGGAAGATGAACAGGAATAGGGAGAACCAATGAGAGACTAGCTGGAGGTGTCTGGACGGGCAAATTTAACTCTCATTTCCCACCAGGAAGAGGAATTAACCAAAGGCTCAGCGTGCCGTGCCGGAACCAGATTAGGGCCTGAAGCAATCCTGCGGTGTTGCGGCCAGCTCACAAGAAAGCGAGTTGAAGAAAGGAGCTCAGGGGCACTGTAATTCACAAACCTGCAGAGTTATAAATGACAGCTATCGTGCAAAAATATACTGAAGTAAGGCTGCCAAGAGGACTTGAAAGCTGGGCAGAATTGCAAGAAACCGATTTCAGGAGGTAGACTCGAATTGCAGTTAAAGCATAGGAAAAGAGGCAGAACGTCCACAATGATGCACTTGGCCAAAAAGGGCGTATGCGTTTTTTCCTGAATATATTCAGGAAAAAACGCATACGCCCTTTTTGGCCAACCAAGCAAGCTTGCAAAGGAAATCTGCACTACAATGAAGTCTCACTTCCCCCTGGTCAAAAGGGCCATCTGAAAAAAGTGTAAAATCTAGAAGGCAGGACAGCCCATGGAGAACTGGGAGCCTTGTTATGCTGATGGGCGGGATGTAAATTGCCAAGAGCCACTCGGGAGAAGTGTATGGTGTTTCCTGAAACATCTAAAAAACAAAGCAACAGAGCCTAGGGCACTTCCACTTATGGTCCTATAGCTTAGGGAAATTAAAATCAAAAAGACACAGCCACCCCAAAATTTGGGACGGCTCTGTTTACAAGAACCTCATTTACGGTACAAGCTCAATATCGCAGAAAGTGAGTAATGGATAAAGAAGTTGTGGTACTTACGTACAATGCAATATCACTCAGCAATGAAATCTATGTCATCAGGCCCGTAGCAGCATAATGAGTGGATTCAGGTATGATGATTCTAACTGAAATAAGTCACACAGAAAAAGAAACATCATAAGATATCACTAATACACGGAATGTAAACTTGGCTACACAGGAACTGAATGACAAAACAGAACAGGGTCTCAAATTTAGAAAACCAACTTATGCTTGCTAAGGGGAAAGGTGAGTTGGGGTGCTGCCTAAAACCAGAGATTGTAATGAACACAGATAAAGTTCCTTAAGCCAAATATGGAATAGACAAGAGCTTCTCCTTGCTCAACGAAATGGACTCAACACCTCATATTAAATGCCTAAGAATGTACCTGACTAGTAAGTATCTTAAAACCTATGGATTGCTATGTCTCCGAAAGAGAAACAAGCGTGTGTACAGGGGCATAAACGCAGCAGTGATAGGATTGGAGAGGTTCGGTGAGCAAATGAAGACCTTTTGAAGTCATATTGCATGGTACCCATTCCACGGGTCTCAACTCTCCAGGTTTAAGGGATTCTTCCTTCAGCTAAAACATGCATGTGGAACCCAGAGTATGATCAACCGTGTGATCTGGAGACGTGTTCAAATATGTCTCAGTTCTCATCCCCTGGTACTCGGGTGCAACATTCCAGACGCTTTACTAACACTCTCCCGACTTGGAGAGTCAGTGCCTTTAACCTCCTGTTTGGCCCAGTTTGCAATTTCTGCGGAAGATGAACAGGAATAGGGAGAACCAATGAGAGACTAGCTGGAGGTGTCTGGACGGGCAAATTTAACTCTCATTTCCCACCAGGAAGAGGAATTAACCAAAGGCTCAGCGTGCCGTGCCGGAACCAGATTAGGGCCTGAAGCAATCCTGTGGTGTTGCGACCAGCTCACAAGAAAGCGAGTTGAAGAAAGGAGCTCAGGGGCACTGTAATTCACAAACCTGCAGAGTTATAAATGACAGCTATCGTCCAAAAATATACTGAAGTAAGGCTGCCAAGAGGACTTGAAAGCGGGGCAGAATTGCAGGAAACCGATTTCAGGAGGTAGACTGGAATTGCAGTTAAAGCATAGGAAAAGAGGCAGAACGTCGACAATGATGCACTTGGCCAAAAAGGGCGTATGCGTTTTTTCCTGAATATATTCAGGAAAAAACGCATACGCCCTTTTTGGCCAACCAAGCAAGCTTGCAAAGGAAATCTGCACTACAATGAAGTCTCACTTCCCCCCGGTCAAAAGGGCCATCTGAAAAAAGTGTAAAATCCAGAAGGCAGGACAGGCCATGGAGAACTGGGAGCCTTGTTATGCTGATGGGCGGGATGTAAATTGCCAACAGCCACTCGGGAGAAGTGTATAGTGTTTCCTGAAACATCTAAAAAACAAAGCAACAGAGCCTAGGGCACTTCCACTTATGGTCCTATAGCTTAGGGAAATTAAAATCAAAAAGACACAGCCACCCCAAAGTTTGGGACGGCTCTGTTTACAAGAACCTCGTTTACGGTACAAGTTCAATATCGCAGAAAGTGAGTAATGGATAAAGAAGTTGTGGTACTTACGTACAATGCAATATCACTCAGCAATGAAATCTATGTCATCAGGCCCGTAGCAGCATAATGAGGGGATTCAGGTATGATGATTCTAACTGAAATAAGTCACACAGAAAAAGAAACATCATAAGATATC